>NC_081565.1:7825228-8156304 GCF_022355385.1 Mustela nigripes
AGAGAGAGAGAGAGAGAGAGAGGAGGAAGCAGGCTCCCTGCTGAGCAGAGAGCCCGATGCGGGACTCGATCCCAGGACCCTGAGATCATGACCTGAGCCGAAGGCAGCGGCTTAACCCACTGAGCCACCCAGGCGCCCCTTAAAGGTTTTCTTTTAGGGAAAGACTTAGTGACTTAATTTTAAAAAGCATATTGAAGAAAAGACAGAACATTTTCTAATTAATTCCTGATCACCTTCAGAAAAACAAAACAAAGGAGTCACCCAAGAAAACCATCTTTCATCTGATTTTTCCTGGGCCTTCATGAAAAAAAAAAAAAACCTACACTCTGGTAAATTATTAGGGTGTTAAATAGAAGTATAAAATAACAATCAGCAGACAAAGCATGTGAAGTCTTAGGAAACTAGTTGCCAGGGAAGGGACTGATGGAACAAAGACTTGCTTGCTGGGCCATGATTTTTCTACCTCTTTTGGCTGGTCACAGGGTTTAGAAAAGTGAGAAGGGCAGGAACATTTTTTTTTAAAGATTCTATTTTTAAGTAATCTCTATACCCAACGTGGGGCTCGAACTTACAACCCCAAGATCAAGAGCAGTATGCTCTTCTGACTGAGCCAGCTAGGTGCCCCCGAGAAGGGCAAGAACTTTTAAAGCCAAATTGGGCCCTTACTCCTCAGAAGCTGGGAGCCTGGAAGAGGTTATAGGTTCCCTGTTGCTGGGATGGAGGGCTTTAAAACCTCCGGCTTTAAATTAGGAAGAGTTTCAGGGCAGACTCGTTCTACTAGGTCTGTATCTGCATCGCCTTGCAAGACACAAGCATACTGATTTCCACACACCCAGAAATTCCAATGTAATTGACCTGGGGTGGGGCCAGTGCACTCATCTTTTTAAAGCCAGGGCTGAGAAGCAATGTACACAGGAGGTTCCCAGACTTGTCTAAACTTACGAATCACCTGAGGATCCTTTAAAAAATTCCAAAGCCCATATCCACCTATAAGACCATCAAGATCTCTTGGGGTGGACACGGGCAGTGGTGGCTTTTAAAGCCACCCCAGTTGCAGGACCCCAGTTGCAGACAAGTTCGGACATCACCAAATATACATGCAACATATGAGAAGTAACCGATGATCTGTACTTGATAACTGTGGGAGGCAAGAAGGTCCCCTAATTATATCTAGATTTTTCTTTTTCTGATTTTTCTTTTTTTTTTTTTTTAAGATTTTATTTATTTATTTGACAGAGACAGATCAGAAGTAGGCAGAGAGGCAGGCAGAGAGAGAGAAGGTAGCAGGCTCCCCGCTGAGCAGAGAGCCCGATGCGGGGCTCGATCCCAGGAGCCGAAGATCATGACCTGAGCCGAAGTCTGAGGCTTTAACCCACTGAGCCACTCAGGCACCCCTGATTTTTCTACTTCTTAAAATCTTGTTCTCATTTGGTGTGAAGTCTTCTTAATACAGTAATGAGCAATTTTTTAATGACTATTTGGGTTGGCCGTGCCCTCATGTAAGTTGTATTTTTTAGTATATCTTGTAAAGCATAATCAGAAGGAATTCTGTAGTCTCTCGGACCTAGCTGGACAGGACTAGAGTACGTCTGTAGGTCTGGATGTCTTCTCCAGGAACTATGTTCTCCGTGGAGGCAATGTCCCCATTCTGCGGTGTCCTCGGTACCCAAGCTCGGGGGCTGGGTCCGCACTAGGCAAACCTCAAGGGGCCCCAGTGTTACCAGGCCTTGCCCTACTCCCCAGTGATAAGGGGCCCAAGAACCCTCCCATCTGCTGTGTCAGCATGGAGCAGTTCCAGGGACAGACAGGTCAGCAGGTCTTAGGCTTGTGAGCGCTCCCTGTCTCCCCAGGGGCACGGACATTCAAACCCTACCTTGTCATCTTTGGCATCAAATACAGCTACAGGTGGGCCCCGGATCGCCTCCAAACCCCGGACAGCCTTGTGCTCTGTGTAGCCTAGGCTAGAAGGAGATACTCTTTCTCTCTCCCTTCCTCCTTTCCTAGGGAGAGTTTGGCGGTTGGACCCAGGGCCTGAGCCCGCCCCAACCACCCGAGCCCCAGGCTGAGAGTCTGCCTGGGCCATGGAGAGAGGATAAGGCCCTTCCGGAGTGAATGACTGAACAGACGTTCTCATTTCTTTAGTTACTCAGGTTGAGCTTTTCGACCCTTCACTTCTCCGTTATGAGGAAGGACAGAAGGGCAGGGGGAGATCTAGAAAAGCTGAGCAGGGCAATAATGGGGTGATTCCATTAGACGGAACCGTTCTGAGCCACAAGAAGGTGATTTCCTAGGGTGCAGCCCGAACAGTGTATCATGGACTACCACTGCGTTCTGTTGTAAGTGATTTTAAAGAAATCCTAATTGCAGCCTCGGGAGGTTAGCAGACACGCTCTTAGTCTTCTCGGCTTCCCACTTGCCCTCCACCTGTCGACTCACCCTGTTGGCCTCCACGTGGTGCAGCCGGAAGGCCTCCCCCGTGCTCTCATTCACCACATCAAACTGGTGTCGGTAAGCCACACAGATGAGATTGTCACTCTCCTCGGTTGGCCCATCTACTAAGGTCATCACCGCGGGAGAGTCGGACAGACAGATCTCCTGTGTGGTTGATGATGATGTGGGGAGAAGGGGGTCAGGACACGGAGCAGCCATTTTCACAGCAACCACCCTCCCCCCTACCTGCTACCCGTCCCCACCCCACCCCCCACATCTAGTAGTGGGTTCCCTCCCTAGGCTCCTGCTGAGCCCTTTACTGGCAGGGAAGGTGAGGACAGAGAAAGAGGGGCAGAGATTGTGCCAGAATCCCCTCTCCCACAACCTGTCCTCAAAATACCTGACAAAACCATATCAACAGCATGACCCTCATTAGCTTCTAGAGAGTTCGGCCCTGTCCTATGACTCAGTAATAATGGAATCATAATTGCTAACCTTGCTGAGCACTTAACACAGGGCCAGGTACGGTTCTCACTGGATCCTCAGAATGACCTTATGAAGTAGGTAAGGCTATTTATTATTCTATTTTACAGATAAGGAGACTGAGGCTCAGAGGTCACAAGGCTTGCCCACATTCGCATAGTTTCCAGGAGTGGGGCAGCCAAGATTGGAGCTCAAGAAATCTGATTTCAGAGCTGATATGCCACAGAAATGCACGTGCTCTACAGAAATAGTCATTAAGATCACTAATTATAATATTAAGAGGACTAACACCTAAATAGAGCAAGATTTTAACTATTAAGTGGTTCACACTTAATATACCCAAGTTTTTAAGAAAGTAGAGATAGTAAGAGCAGGAAAGGGACCCTCAAGGAGGCTTCCCTCCAAGGTCCCACCCTTAGTGGATCTGCCAATCCTACCAGCTCGGGAAGGCAGGGCAGCTCCTTCCCCTTCTCTGGCCACCAAAGCCACGGTCATCTACTGCTAAGATCCTGCATTAACCTCTTACTGTCTCCTTCTTTCCGCTTGGCCCTCCCCCTCCATGCTCTTCTCTGTCGGGGCCAGAAAGGTATTTTTAAAACCTTCCACTGGCTGCCTTCTCTCACTCAGAGTGGAAGCCAAAATCTTAGCAATGGCCTTCAGGGCTCTCTGCCATCCCTGCTGTGTTCCCTCAGCTCCAGCCACTGTGGCCTCCAGATAGCGCCTTGAACAGGGCCTTGGGTCCTTAATTGGTTGCTCCTTCTGCCCCAGAGGGCCTTGGGTCCTTAACTGACTGCTTCCTCCTTTCCCCAGATGTTCTCCTCATCTACCCCATATTTCCCTTGGATCTCTGCTCAAAGGCAACCTTTTCAGAGAGGGCTTCTGGAACACCCTTTCTAGAACAGATCACCCCGTCCCCACTCCTTGTCTTCTCCTCCCTCAATTTGCTTTACTGTTATCCTTGGGACACAGAGAATTAGTTTCTCTTTTGTGTCATCCTACAACTAGAAAGTCATCTCCATGAGAAGGGAGACTGCTCACGGCTGTCCCCCTAGTGCCTAGAACAACACTGGTAGGTGGTCCCTGAAATGAATGAGCTGGATGGAGTAGGGAAAAGCCCAGAAGCCTCAGTCCTCTGGGGAAACCAGAGCAGCAGGCAGGGTTCCCTCTGCTGGGTACTGACCCGAGAGACAACCCCCGTGGGTGACAGACCCTGGGTGGAACGAGAGAGTTGGCCTCCTAACACCTTGGCCAGGAGAGAAGGGATCTGAAGGGCGGACCTACCCGTATGTACTGGAATTCCTCCACAGGTGACTCCGACAGGGGCGACAGCAGGGAGATGCCGGCCAGCCCGCCTGGCTTGTTGTGTTTCCTCGTGATCAGGAGCAGTTTGTTCCGGATGGCGACGACTATCCTCAGCTCTCTGCTGTGGTGAGTGTTAATAGCGTAGAGGTGGCAGCCTGGGGAGAGAGAGAAAGGATGCTGAACACGTGACAGGACCCTGGCAGTGCCCAGGCCTTGATAATGTGGTGATGCTTAAGGACCCTGGACACTGAGCATGACCCAGGGGGTGCCTGACAACGCTCCGGCCACCAGGCAAACGGAGACGGGAAATACAAGTTAGGCTGAGCTTCAGGAAAATGAAGGAAGTCATAGTCCCCGTATTCTAGAGTTTGTGGTCTTAGCGTCACACTCATGATACCGTATGACTTAAAGCGACAGGTGAGTGGAGCTCCAGGAACCGGAGGCTAAAAGTCTCTCTTCACAGATCTATGAACAGAACTCGCCTTACCTTCAAAGCTTGTCACGCCAGGCCTAGACTTTCCTCTGGCCCTCCACATATTGGGCTACCTCTCAGGCTTCTCTTAGGGAAAGAGTCATGCTATCTTAGTGATGTTTCCGAGTAAAAACCAAACCAAGAAAACCAAATTCCAGTCAGATCTGATCAGTCTGAGGGAGAAAAAGAATTAACCAGAAACCACCAAGATAACGAAGACTGTGGTCACCTTTTGTCTTCTCCAGCTTGTTGTCCCTGCAGTCACACCTGCTCTTCACGGGCTGTTTGCTCTCGATGGCCTTGTGCACAGCGCTGAGCCTAAAGACGAAGAGGCGAGCGTCTTTCCCTGGGGAGATAAAGAAGGTGCAGGAGGAGATGGGCGGGAAGACCGGAAGAGCGGATTGCGCAGGAAAGCAACTGCTATAGAGCTAGGAGCTGAGGCGTTCTAGAACTGAGAAGAAACCCCACACCGCCTCTACCCAACAGTGCATTGAACACTGTGCCCCCCCCACCCTTCTCCCGCCCTCCCTTCTGACTCTGCCACCCAAGAAAACAAAGACCCCTCCGGGGACCCTGAGCACCGGCCACCCACAAGGCAGTAGTTGGCATGACCTATGTGGTCCGACCACCGCGAGCCTCGTGGTGGCCACAGAAGGCTACCAGCTTCTCTGCTCCCAGAGGACACCGTGGGGCAGGGAAGTATCACCTTTGTCTGCTCTGAGGATCAGGAGGTCCAGAGTCTCGAGCACGTGCATCTGCTTCACCGGAAGGGTTTTGTCAAACACGGGCACTGACGGGAGGTCATCTGGAAGAGGAGACACGGTTCCCAGAACTGGACCCAGCCCACACGTTCAGAACCTACAAGACGCGCCTGTCAGTGGTCCTGGACCTGAGTTCTTTCTAGGCAAGGAACATCAGCTTCTAGAACATTCGTAAGGTCAAACACTGTTCTCTCAGCTCAGGGAGAAGGACCGACATTCCTTCCTCTCTACTGGAAAGGAGCAGCAGGGCCTAGAAACTATATTCTTCTCTTCAATATTCATCAAAGAAAACACATCACCTCTCCACCCCAGTTTGTACTTGGCATTGTACCAAATGACTGAACAGCAAATTACAAAAAAAGGGGGAAAAAAGCTCAGTCATTTCTCTTAAGTATTTTATTTTTATGTAATTTTGAAATCACATCACTTCTCAGGTTATTTTGTATATTTCTCCAGAAAGCAAAATAAAAATTTCCTGTTGAATTTAAAACAAATAGAAACCCACCCTATTTCATGTCTATCTCTGTATCAACAAGAGTTTACCTACACATTTCCAGTATTTCTCTATAGAGAAATAGGAAATCTCCTTTTTAGACAACAATAAGAGAAATGTTGACTAAGTTACCCAAATAACAGGAAAAAAAACCTAATTGTAATGGGAAAGATCAGGAAAAGTTCTGGTGAAGAGATGATCGAAGACACCGTAATGATATGTAGGATTTGTTGTTAAGTTTACTTACTGGGAACTTACATTGCTAGCAAACACCTTGTTCCTGGGGGTCCCCAGGACAGAGAGGGCCAAAAGAAGTACTAAGGCTCTTTTGTAAGCAAAGGATCTGTTCTGAGCAGGAGGTAGAACCAGTACAAGACAAAGAGGACCTGGAATGGTGTAGACATTTCAGGCTGGATAAGTGGCTTTTTCTTTATCGGTGCTTTGTCTGACATTTAGGTCTTCAAGTACTCTGTTGTGAGTCTTGGTTTGGTTCTTTGGTTACCATTTAGGTTCATGGGGCCCTGAGGGTCTTGGCTTTTCTAGAAATCAGCCTGGCTGGGAATTTATTTCTCCCTGGGAGAAATTTACATTTGCAGAAAGAATGTAGGGGAGCCAGAGCAAGGCCCTCTGTCTAGCAAAAGCTTGGCAGGCTCTGTGCTTGGACAAATCCAGAGCCCACTTGGCCGGCAAGGAGCGGGAGAATCTTCCCCTTGGAAGCAGTTAGGAGCCCTGTCCCAACAACGCAAGCTCTTCTTTCTCCCCTACATTCTTTCTGCAAATGTAAATTCTACTCTATGCTCAGGCTTTGTGCTTCTGTTGGGGACAGACATGAATTTTCAAAACATGGGATGATCACTCCGATACCAATCATCATACCTGACTAAGTAACTATGGTTATTTAATTTTTAAAAATATTTATTTATTTGAGAGAGAGAGAATGCAAGTGGGACGAGGGGCCCAGGAGAGAGAGGGGGACGGAGACTCCATGCTGAACAGGCAGCCCGACTCCAGGTTTGATCTCACCACCCTGAGATCATGACCTGAGCCGGAACCAAGAGTCAGATGCTTAACTGACTGAACCACCCAGGCACCTTGGTTATTTCATTTTGTGAGCAGCAGCTCACATACACAGAGGACATCCTGCGTGTCAGGTCTCAGGGCTGAGTGCTTCGCATGTTATTAACTGAAATGTCCCAAGAACCCGCTTAGGTAGGAACTACTAATACTCCCATCTAAAAGACAAGGACCTGAGGCTCAGACATGCTAATAACTCGTCTAGAGTCACGTCTTGAACATGTGGAGGGACCCAGATCCGGGCGGGGACAAAGCTTATACTCTTAGTGTAAAAGCAGCACAGCAGCCCTGTGGATGGATGGGGCCACCGCACGAGCAACAGTATTGGAAAGATTCATAAATGACAGAAGCGCTTCGTTTGACATTGAAGACAGAGAGATACTGTATAGCAGCACACCTGTGTACAGAATAAATCAGCATTTATTCTCCGTCAAATCTTTCTCAGGTGGCTGAACAAGTTTATACATAGCCAGGAAGGGAGAGGAAGCAAGGATCTGAGAAAGTGACACGTGACTTTAATGACTCTTCTGTAGCAATGTTTTCCTTCTTGTCATCTCTTTATGAAGCAGTGATCTTTTAGAGCCCATTTTTCTATTACTGCAAACCCAAAACAAATGGTCATGGCATCTTCCATCAGTGTGTAGTCTCCCTTCAAAGTAGCTTTTGCTACACTTAGACTACAAAGGACCTTGAATTTTAATGATGACCTTCACAGGAGTAGACTCTCAAGGGGGTAGGTCTAATGAAATTAGGCAGACGCTAATGGGATAGAGTGGAACGTGGCCCGAAAGGAAATGGAGAGATTCACTCATGGAAAAAAGATTCATAATGTGATTAAGTATCGACAAGAAAAAGGTAAACAAAGAAGTAAGGAGAGCATTGGGGCTTCAAAGCGCAATGAGGAATACAAAGAAAGCCTGAAGGGTTATTCTCTTCTTCCAAAAGCAAACGGGGTAGCAGAGCTGCACACCCAGAGAATGAAAACAATAATCTGAGAAATAAACCCAAGTTCGTGGGGGGTGTATACGGCTACCATCTGTGTTCTGCCACTTCCCCCAAGTTGGAAGAAAAGAGCTTCTTGGCACATCGCGGGAATCCTTCAATTTAACACCTCCATTAAATTTTGGATTCAGAAAATGAAAATTTCAGAAGGGGATTTGGTAATCTTGGTTTGGATTTTACATTTAAAAACCAGGAGCTGACTCAAAGAGAATTACATTGTTTTTTAGACAAGCCTCACAAAGAGCCATTATAAAGCATATTTTCTCGATCCTAAAAACGACAAACAGTTAGAATATAACTCCCTTTCGATCACAACATGTTTCATAATTATTTGCCCAGGACTGTATTTTTGGAAACCTGTGTTAAGGTAAAGACAGTAACATGGGTAGAGTTTAATTTGATTTTCATAAAATATAGTTGGTTTAGTGGACACAGTGCTGGATAAAAATCATCTCTGGGTTCCAGTTCCAGATGTGCCACTAACCAGCTGCGTGATCTTGGGTTAAGACAAACGGTTTCTTTTGTTTCTTCATCCATAAAACGAAGAGATGAAGAAACGAGACTATACAGCGAAAGTCTGGTTGTGTTTGTTTGTCTGTTTTTAAGATTTTATTTAGTTTTTTGACAGAGAGATCACAAGTAGGCAGAGAGGCAGCCAGAGGGGTGGGGGGGAAGCAGGCTCCCCGCTGAGCAGAGAGCCTGATGCAGGGCTTGATCCCAGGACTCTGGGATCATGACCTGAGCGGAAGGCAGAAAGGCTTAACCCACTGAACCACCCAGGCACCCCATGGTTGTTGTTTTTTTTAATAAATCATTTTATTTGGTTGCGCCTTTGGCAAATCTTTGGACTTTGTTCCCTTTTTAACACATCCACAGGGATATCATAAATACAGTAACCGTTGTTTACTAAGGTACTACTACGGCTATGTGCCCGACACTGACCCAAGCACTTAGCATAGGTATTCATAATATCCACAATCCCTTCTTGGAGTTCCGATTATCAGTCCCAGTTTGTTTATTTTTTCCATTTTCATTATCATGAACCAGCTTGCAGCTGCTTAAAAAACCCTCCCCACCCTCAGAGGAACCTGAAGCTCACAGAGGCTCAGTTTTCTTTAAGACCACAAAGATGCTGTAATTGTTTTGTAATTTCTAAAATTAAATATTTAAATGCTTAGCTTATAAATTTTAGATTATCTGTCTTTCAGTAAGTAAGTAATTATATATATAGTTATATGTGTATATATATGCATTCACACATATATTTACATATATAACATGTACACACACATATATATACATACATATATGTGCATCTATGTATATATATATATACATATACATATATATGTGCATATATATATATAAAAAACAGATGAAGTAACAGAGGAAGTCAGAAATAAGTCCATTATAAAGCCTGGTCTGATGTCTTGTTTTCCCATAGAAGGCATCTACTTCCACTTCCCAAGGGCGCAGTGCATAGCAGGCACTCAGGAAACAGGCTGACAGGGTCAGAGGAGGGAGTAAAGGTGGTGGCCAAGAATGAGAAGATGTTGCAGTTCTAGGCCATCATGTCCCTCTCAGGGGTGATTGGGAATCTCATAAAGCATCAGGATGGTAACCGAGACTGGGAAGCCTGCTGTGTGCTGTGTAAGATGTACCCTTGGAAGACACTGTCTCTAGGCCCAGGGCTCCCTCAGAAGCCCCAGGAGACGACTTGCTACTGTGTTTAGCCCCTTTAACCTTCATCGACAGTCTGGAAAGATCCAAAGGGGCCTCCTGCTGGAAGGGACCACACAGTCCTCGAGTCTAAATGAAATCCCCGTCTGAAGTTGAACTCTTTCTCCAGCATCCTTGCCAAGGTCATGTCTTTTTTTTTTTTTTTTCAAGATTTTATTTATTTATTTGACAGACAGAGATCACAAGTAGGCAGAGAGGCAGGCAGAGATAGAGGAGGAAGCAGGCTCCCTGCTGAGCAAAGAGCCCAATGGCGAGGCTTGATCCTGGGATCATGACCTGAGCAGAAGGCAGAAGCTTTAACCCACTGAGCCACCCAGGTGCCCTGGTCATGTCCTTTTGATGGCTGATCTGTGGTGACAGGGAAATGACCACCTCCCCAGGCACACTGATCCACTGGATTGTCAAAAAGTTTGATTTTATATTAAGTTGGAATCTCTCTTCCTGTCAAATCTTTCTGTTTCTATATGCAACAAAACTGGGTTATCTAAGATTCTTCTTACTTGTTTTGGACACAAGATACTTTTTGAATCAGAAACATTAAAAAGAGAGAGAGAGAGGATGTCCCTGAGATAGGAGATGTTGATTTAAGGTAAAATGTTAGAATCATGATAGGTATTGGCCAAAAAGGAGATTCTTTCTGCGGGTCATTATATGTCCACGGACTAATCAGATTCGGGGCAGGCATGAACCCATCATGCACGACTCACCCTCTGGCTTGCTCGTTCAGAATATATCCCTTCTGCTTGTCCTGAAAAGAAGGGGTTAATTTTGTAAGAAAGGAAAACTTCGCTAACCTCACTGCCAATGACACACTTATCTACAGGGAGTTGACTGGCTGTCACGCGTCTCAGAAGCCCTACAAGTTACACAAACGAAAACATTTGAAGGAGCAGCTACTCACTAACCGTCCACTAGCAAGACACCAGCATCCGTGGAAACCAGCAGGGCCTGGCCCCAGGGATCCGCACACACGGCTTCATAAGGGAAATCACTGCAGAAACACTGGGGCTCCCAAGGCTGCAAGGCAACAAGAGCATCAGAAAGTAAGTGTACCAGAAATGATATCCTGCGGTCCCTTGGAGAGAAACGTATGGTACGCTGCCTGAGACCACAGCTCGGGAAGTTAAACAGGCCCTAACCTCAGTTACTTTTCTTTCTTTCTTTCTTTCTTTTTTCTTATCTTTTTAAAAAACATTTTATTTTCAAGTAATCTCTATACCCAACATGGGATTCGAACTCATGAATTGAAGATCGAGTCGCACGCTCCACCGACTGAGACAGCGAGGTGCCCCTCAGTAAACTTTCTTAAGAAGAAAAGTCTTTCAAATACATATGCAGCAGGAAGAGAGGGAAAGCACAGGCTGTGGGCACGACGACATGTCTCCATCCATAATAATCCTCCTTACGAGCCGCCAAACCATTGGTATCGTCTTCCAAGCAAGCATTTTTCCTTAATACCTGAAGTTGGACCAATTGCTGCCTGTTTTTTGAAAACTTCACAGGAGCTCATCACCAAAGGAAGACCCATGTAACTAAAAAAAAAAAATCAGATCTGTGCTGCTGACTCAGTAAAATTATGAAGGCGTACACAAGACAGGAAGTTGATATTGCCTTAACATGAAAATGCTTACTGACCCACTTAAGGCTACAAAATCTTAAAGAAAAAAAAAAAAACATGTTTGTTAGAATATGGGAGGGGCTTCCTGAAACAGGCTCATGCGCCCGCGCGATATAGTCATATCGTGTGCGCTCTTGCCCTCCGTCTCATACCTGGTTCGGGCAGCAGGGTTAGCCCTCCCTTAGGGCTGCCCCAGAGCTGCATGGGGATGCCCGGAGCCAGGAGGCTTGGTCTCGAAGGACAGAGGTGTTTTGGGAGCTTATCAGGAACAAGTCAAAGTTTCACATTTGCAGATTTACTCTCAGACATGCTCCCATGCACATGTGTATATGCACATGGGTGTGTGTGTGTGTGCACATGCGGGTGTGTGCGTGCTCTGGGGGAGTCCATGTTTGCATACGGAAAGTAGAAGTGGTGGCAGTGAGATCACCTACCAGGGTGTCATTTGGGATGAGGGCAAATACGTGTGCACTACTGCTCTTAGAAAAGTATGCTGTCGCTTTAAGAAACTCACAAGGCTCGAAAGAAATCTTCTAATTGCTAAGATAAGGCTCGGGCCATTCTGGAAAGATCACACAAAGAAAGTGGAGACATTTTGCAACCTGGAAAGGGCAACACAAGTGCAGGCCATTAATTGGAATGGCATTTCCCTAAGAAGATGTCTGGAAATTCTGACTTTGTGACTTATAGCAGGTGGACATGAAGAAGCCAAGCCACTGTAAAGGCCAATTGGGAGACAGACCCAGACGTCTGAGCGTTAGGTAACACGAAGATATAAAAACCAACTCTTAATAACAAAATGTTCTCTGAGCAGAGAACACAAATTTAGAACACTTCGGCAAACAGGGGTTCAAAGAGGGTCCTAGAGGATCCAGAAAGAGCTTGAGGAGGTGTGGGAAGTCCTGAAATTGTATTAAAAATGTGGTGTACATGTGTTATCCATACATTTTAATGGGCTAGTGTATGTGGTGTGATGGGTGACCACTGCTTTCCTGGGTTCTCAAAGGGGCCAGGGACTCCAGGTTGCCCGAGGACATCATGTATGAAGTATTAGTGACAGGAACCCAGAGCTGGTCCCACAGAGGCTCCATTCTGAGGTCTGATGGCACTTGCCACTGCACTGGACTCCCTTCTGCCAAGTGAGGGGCTTGGTGTAGAGTCTGTAGGGCAAGGATGGGGCCTAAGAGCAGGACTTTTTGCTGGACCATCTAAGAACATGAATATAGCACATGGACTGATGGGTGTCCAAGAGGTTGACAAAGCCTCTTCTTTGGAAATAAGACACTCTTGGGGGCAGCATGTGGGACTCTGGCCTGTTCCGAGGCAGCTGCACAGAAGTCCGTGAGGGCCTCTAGGTCAGTGTTTCTCCAAGGCAGGCCTGGGGCCCACTGGCAGGTTCTGAATGGATAGAAAAAATCAATGTTCTTGCTTTGCTCTTTACCGGCGAACAAGTTACATTTCCACAGACTTTCATTTTTATGGATGTCTAAGAACTTCTTTTCAAGGTTACTAAATCCTGCTGGAATCTGGTATTTATAGAGCTCTTGGAAACACTGTGGTTTCTACCATTCACACAAAGAGCCGATAGTGGGAATTTATGCAACCTTTGCAAAAGATGCTTTGCCATCAGTCTGCTCTTAAACTGGTTGTGGTTTTCTAGCATCAGTTGTATTTTGGGCTCATCATTTCCCGGAAACCAGGCTTTAAAGAGATTGTAAGTCAGATACAAAGCATTTCTACCTTTATCATTAAAGTAAAAGCAATCATAACTCTTTTGCTTTTATAACGGACACTTCTCTAGTGTCTGCGGGTTTGTTCCACGTAGCAAACTTTGACATACTTGGAACGCAGACATAACTAGGGACATAGAGATTTGTTTACGGTACAAAATCATGTGCACGGTACGTTTCTGGGTGGCCAGTGTATTGTCTACTCTTCTCCTCCTGATCACCACCTCATTTTTTCCCCCAAGTAAAGTGGAGGTGAGAAGGAGATACACGGACCACATCATTTCTCGGGTGACTGAATGAACGATAGAGGAAGCAGTGGTTTCTCGGCTGTGGTCCTCTGACCAGTAACATCAGCATCGCCTGTGAGCTCATTAGAAATGCAGAGTTTCAGGGCTCACCCCAGACCTACTGAATCAGACATTAAAAAGGGGATGATTGTAGCACACACAAAACCTGGAGACACAAGGCGCTAGAGCTTTGTGGAGTGTGTCCAGGCACCACAGGAGAGATTGTGAGAAATGCACCATCCTGAGCCCTCTGCGGAGCTGCAGCATCAGAACACGCATGTGGTCGAGATGTATGGGCGCTCTGTACACACACAAGGCTTGAGCACTGCCCAGCCCCGTCCGCCTCACCAGGCCTGCTCCAGCAGCTCTGCTCCCATTAAGTGAGCAAAGGCAACACATGCTATGGAAACGGAGGCGGGGGGGGCGGGCGGCCATGCGGTTCTCCCTAAATGCTGCTCGACTTTATCTGGGGCTTTCCCTGGGGACTCTGCAACAGACAAGCTCATCTCTCCCGCCCGTCCCACAAATCTCTAAGAAGTGCAATAACTTCACTTAGACAAAGGACCTTCACAGGTGAACTTGAGAATAGCATCGACTCACCTCTTTTTTACAGATCCCTGAAGCCACCAAACTTGACGGAGCGTCCCCTCTCACGATGGACTTCAGTTTTAGTGCCTTACAGAACAGAGATCTCTTTTAAAGTTTGTTACTGGGCAGTAAGAGAACCGCAGGCCCAACAAATGTGATTTGAAAAAAATTCTTTTAATAAAATAGGAGCCATTTTAGATTACAGTTCCAGGTTCCCACACTGCCTTCTCACTGAAGCTAAGAAATGCAGCTTAATGACAATGTCCCAGCCCAAAGGACCCCATCCTGTCATTTTAACTCATGGGTATCTCAGGGCAGTGATTCCTACACCGGGAGACTGAAAACACGCCCAGGTGCCTTCCTAAACTTGATGACTCAGAATCTCAGAAAGCAGAGTCAGGGTGCCTTTAAACAAGGACCCGCGTCGGACGCCCCTGTCACAGTGCACCTGTTTGGGGCTAAGTTACTTTTGCCCCTAAGCTTTCCTGGGTGACCCTGCTTGGTTCTTCCCTTTGGGTCAGAACCCTAGCACAGCTGGCAGTTCTCCTCCTCTGTGCTGGGACAAGGGATTAAGACAGAAAGCTGGGTCACCTCCCAGAACGGAGACATCTGAACGTCATATGGGAGTGAGGCAAAGCGGGAGTGATTTCCTCCAGAATCTGGAATAAGATGCAACGTGGGAGCCACCTAACTCCGAGGATTGCTTCCAAGTAGCAGAGCAGGAGCTCGGGTGTGCCTACTCCCGCCAGGGGAGTTCAAGGTGCTTTCCCTACAAGGACTCCTCGCTCTTCAGAAGTTCCTCAGGAGGGAGGCATACCCTCCCTTGACAAGAGGGAGCCCCATCTGGGCCTGCTGGCCTCCTGCCTGGAGGCAGCGGCACCCCCTCTTCAGCAGAAGGCTTTGCTCCCGCTCCCACCTGCAGAGAACCCCACCTACGTGATTACAAAAAATCTCACTCCTGGTTTCCACAGTTATCCTGAGAGAGACTACAGAGCTCCCGCGGGAGTACACAGACGGGGAACTCTTCACAGGCAGGCCATCTGGTGCGGGTGGGGCTCCCGGCTGCACATCTCGCCGAGGAGGCTCCGGAAGAAAACCCACCTGCCCTATTCTGACAAACTCCGCCTGGCGGGCCTCCTCTTTCTTCCGTGCCGACTTGGGTGACTCTGGTAAGACGTCACTGAAAGACCGTCTATTGAGCATGTTCTAGGAAAGAGAAACAAGTTACGAATTCCAGAAACGGTTGTCGAGTCTCATCCCCTGGCTTCCCTTAACGCACAGACCTATCTGTCCAAATGCTGCTTCAACTCTCTGTGCCCATTCGCTCCCCAAGCCTGCACGGAGCGTCCCTCACGGGCCAGGGCTGGTGCTAGACGTCGGGGGTAGAAGGTGGAGAGCGAGGGTCGCACCTTGACCGAGAGCCCCGGCTTTGGAGTCAAGTACGCAGCAGCTCCGGGGCTTGCTAGCGTCTGGGGTGTGAAGATGGAGTCACCACCGGGCACAGCTCCAGGGACACTGTTCACATAGAGCCCACCTCCTGCCCTGGAACAAGGCGTCCAGAATTCAAGGTGAACGGTACCCCTGGGGCTGTGCGACGCTGTGGCCCTCGCAGTAACGTTGGGCAAGTGAGTTAATTTCGGAGTCGCAGTGTGTTTGCGTGGCCGATACCAGTCTCCCAGGCGTGTGGTGAAGACCACACGGGCGGGTGCGTGCAAGGGGCTGGGCACAGGGCTCGGGCACACGCTCAGTAAAGGACAGTTCTCTTCTGGGGTGTAGTCAGAGAATGGGCACGCTCCTTCATCAGCAAGCCCTGACTGGGTGCCTGCTCCTCTGACACACATCAGGGGTGGGGAACACAGTCCCTGTCCTTGCGCAGCACAGCGTGATGGCAGAGACAGAGTGAGGAGCTGATTACGTGGTTGGCACACGGGAGAATGTCTGTGAAGGGGACACACAGACGGTATCTGAGAGTATATAACGGGGGGACTTGGCTTCAACGGGGGGCTGGGGAAGGCCTGCATCAGGCATCCATGCTTCAGCTCGGACCTCAGAGGCTCTGTGTCCTCATCTCGACACCCTCTCTGCACCCCTCCCCTCCCTGACTTTAGGGGAAAAAAAGAATTGACAGGTGAGCGATTACGTCTGGCGCTTTAGCACCCTGGAGTTAGTCTGGCCTAATCCCTGAGAGCAGATAGGGTGAACTGGCCATCCGGAGGTCAAGGGCTACCCTATAAAATGGTGATGCTCACGGTGCCCAAGGGAAAGGATCATATGAGCACCAGCTCATTAAAGATAATTTCATCTCCACACCTAAGCACCTGAACCCCGCATGCCATTTATTTACAAGCCTCACTGGCAGGGCCTTTTGCTGGAGGTTATGAATGCAAGGGGTCTAGGGAGTCTCCCTGTTTGTTCTGTGCTTCCCTGTGGCAGGTAGCATCCGCTTCCGAACAGCAATGGTATCACTCTGCATCAATGAGCCTAGGGAATCCAGTGATCTCTCACTGAGTTTGGAGGCCTCCAAGGAGCCCTGGTGCCCCTCCAGGTACTGAGGTGGCGCTGGGTCCCCCCGGTGCGGAGATACCTCCAGCCTAGGAAGCGTCTGGCACAAAACAAATCTGTAGTAAATGTAAAAGCTTGTTTCAGGTGCTTGAAAATGGGGCTAGCCAGTAAAGCTCCAGAAACCCTTGAAAAGCTCCCAGTGTCTCTCCAAAATCCCCACTCGTGGTTATCCCTCAGCTCTATGGCATGGGTAGTGTTGAGTAGTGTCACCAAGGACAGCCACCCCAAAAAAGCACTCTCCAGTGCTCTGGGGATGGTGGTTTGATACTCACGCCCCCCCTGCACCTCCATTTCCACAGGCCTGTGATTTCTGCAAATCACTTTCCTGCATCTGGACATTCAGCCCTCTCTTGTGGCAACAATGAAAGAATGACCGTCAGTTCTGTGGCCACGGCCTCAGAGACCAAGACGACTCTTTGGCTCTTCTAACCAGGATTCATCACTAGGACTTGTGTTCTCAGCTCCAACCCACGAGGAGGAAAGAAGACCACGGACCCAGGGTTACCTTATGCAAATCTGGCATCAAATCCTGGTATAAAGATCGAATCAACATATCCAGAGTACGTCGACGTTTCTGGGCAAATGTTGGGGTTTCCAAAGTGGCTTTTTCACCATTAATTACTAAAATAAATCAAGTTATAAAGGGAGTTACAAAAATTGACTGGCTATCAAAGAATGTTCTTCTCAAGGAAACTCCTCATAGTGAACGCCACCCGCTTCCCTAATACTGGTGTTAGCATTGGCGCGACCCTTCCTTCATGGAAGAATGCTTAGAAACTCTCTAAATTTCTCTGTACAAACCCATAGTCCATAGGTATGTCTGTCTTACTTTTCCTGTTGGACTGTAAGCTTCCTGAGCAGAGGGTATGTATCTAGTTAGAAGATCGCATACACGCTGAGCCCGCCCCCGGCCACCAATTCTTCCTCCCATCCATCCATCTACCCATTTACTCAACCATCTAAACACGCTCCTCCAACACATGGGCCGAACCACCAGGATGCCATTCCACAGGATTGAATATATATTCGCCACATTTTGTTAAGAGAAGTAACAATTGCCTAACAGAGTACTGGGATTCTTACCCTAGTGGAAGTTTCTTCTGGGAAAGAAAGCTGGTGGTTAGTGGACTACAGACACTAAGAAGCAGTAAAGTGAAATGTCCAAATCCATGTTCAAGGTTCAAGCACAGAACAGAAAGTGCACACGACGGGGTCGGGAGCTTGAAGTCAAGGCAGTTATGGGTTTGAATCCCAGCAGTGCTGCCACACTCTTAAGTAAATTGTTTGGCTTCTTGGGGTCTCATTTTTAACCCTGTAAAATGGATGTCACCTTGTTTCCTTATAAGGTCACTGTAAGAATTTAAGTGACATAATACATATAAGGAATTAGCACCAAACTGAATAAATATGAACTCTTATTTTTCTCATAGGAAGAGCCAAAGGAAGGACAGTGTTCACTGACTGATAAATGAACTTCTTGGGCTCAGACATTTCCTAGAAAGGATCTGAGAGGTGGGGGCAAGCTGGGCTTGTCTGTGGCAAGACATCTCTTTCAGAATGTAAACTGCATGCATTTAAGGCCTGCCTACTATTTTTTCTAATTCTGTAATTGTGAATTTTTTGTTTGAGGATATTTTCTCCTTAGTACCCTGGTGGGGGGAGGGGCATTTAAAATGACCCGTTGGGCCAAATAAAGGGGGGGAAGTTCAAAAGTTTTGTTGAAAACCCATTTTCTGTTATATCTCGGAGTTTCCTGCCTGACCCTCTTCCTCCCTCCTGCTGCCTCCACTTTGAATTCAACGAGACCCGGCTTCTACCTTTTCTCTCAGTCCATCAACCCCTCCTGGTCCATCCTGGCCCCATGCTCCAACCCTTTAACACCCCTCTTCACAGCCCACAGCCTGGGCTCTTCCACGTTATTGACCTGTGCAGGTTTTCGACTGTAGATCAAGTCTTCGCTTCACTCCACCCGCATGTCCACAGAGCCCTGAGCGGGCTCGTCAAAGTCACTCTGTTGACTGACTCCGTTGAAATCAGCAGATAACACTCATAAGCTGGGTTCTTAGGTTGCTGAGTCATCTTTAACCAGGATTCAATGGCTCTAGGGCCTGCAGCAGCCCCTTCCCTTGCTAGGGGCTCTCTGCAAAGACTGCTTACGTCCTGAGCCCACCCCCACTTCTAAGACCCTCCCCATTTCTAGCTGCTAAAGCTCTCTGTTGTTGTTGTTTCAGGTCTGTTCCTTGCTCTCCACCCGATCCATCCTCTGGACTTGGAACACATGGACCCCCATTTTAAGACACAGACAATTTCACATACAATTTTGGATCTCTGTCTTGTTTGAAAAACTTGGACTATCTGGTAGCACTGGGAACATGCCCCTGAATGGGGATTGCAAGCTGAACTTCCAGCTGTCATAACTAAGGGCTATTCTGGGGAGGGATGTAGCTGAGCTCTTGTGGGTCAGAGGATGGAGGGCATGGAGTCAGGTAGGGTATTATCGGTGGAGCTAAAATGTATGCTCACCAGCTAGTGAAGCCTGGATGGTCAGGTTCTGCACGATCCTATCCATATTCTCTCTGTCCGTCTGTCTTCTCCCTTCCCCATGCCCCCCCACCGCTTGCTAACAACTCCCCTTTCCCTAAGTACACACCCACATAACCACCCTTTGTCCCACCTGCTTCCCGCTCTCCAAGAAAGACTCAGATACACAAGTAGCTATGGATTCAGAAATGGCCATAACAGAAGCCTGGGCAGCAGAGCAAATTTGAGGCCCTTGTGTCGTGAGCAGATAAACTTCAAGGCGGGTGAGCAGCATGGTCGATACATGGTCGGACTGGGACACAAGAGAAGACCTACATAACACTACCAGAAAACCGAATGTTTCTCATGAAGAATTAACAGAACGCGGAAGGGGATCAACGTTTAAACGGTGAGATTTTTCTTAGACAGCGTCCTGGGAGGATCTGAAGACATGTGTTCTGATACAGAACAAGTTGCAAAAAAATTTCAAAATAGAAACTTACGTTTCACTAGCAAAAAGTCCCTGAATTCCTGGTGGTCTGTAAACACCGGTGGGGATGGCAAGGGGGGGCCAAAGAGTGGTACACTTTCTTCCGAAAATATTTTCAGCCTATGTGGAGAACATTTCAGAATTATTTGGTCTTTCTTCAAAGATCAGCAATATTCAGACCTTACATTTATCCAGTTGCCTATGTGATACGTCAAGAATATTCATTCCATAAGAGGAGTGCCGTCTCTGGGCTGTCAGAGGCTCAGCCACTGTCCGGCTCTCCCAGGAGGGAGAGGAGGGTAGAGGCCAAGTCTTCCTGCATCCTTCACGGTCCAACCTACCAAGCTGTGGGCAAGGTCAGGAACACCAGGGATAATAGCGAAGGCCACCATTGAGCACTCCTTGAACACCAGGCAGCATACTTGGTATTTTAATACATAGCATCAACCTGCCAAGGGAGTAGCATTACCTTTATCCTGTCCTATGGATGAGGCCTGCGACTCTGAGAAGATAAACACTTCTTTCAAAACCAGGAATTTAATAAGCGACAGAGCCAGGATTCTAACCCAAATCTATTTGGCTCAAAGTTCACGTTCTTTTCACATCACGATTCCCTTTTAACAGATTAATTTTTGAGAACAGAGGAATACACGGGCCAGGATGTGGCGTAGGAAAGGCAGTGCTCTGGTCAAGATCAAACATGGCAAATTTGTGCCTGTTTTAGGGTACAATAAAATTCCAAACTGACCCTGACTCTTGGGTCTACTGCACAGGGCAATACTATATGGAGCAAGTTTTTCCCAAAGAGATGATGGCCTTGAAGAAAGTTCTTTTAGGTGAGGATACTCACATCAAATCAATCAACAAATATATTACATCAACAGTCATTGAATGGATGCTAAATTAACAAGTAAACATGAGAATGAGACAAAGCAACCGAGAGAAAGTCATCACCTACCTGTAATTGTCATTTTGTTGATCATACCTCACTAAGGCAAAAATATCTGTAGTGATGGCTAAGGAAATTAATCAACGCCAAAACTCACTGTCGATGGCTTATGCCTTGAAATCCCTTGTGCAGAATCATCCTAGACCTGCACTTCTGTGCTCAAGGCATCTGTAGCTCTTTGGTGGAAATGGAGCCTTGACTTCTTTAAGAGACATCTCAGGAAGACAGAAGTTCAACCTCTGTGTGCTCATCCTCTGGGGAAAGAGCTTAGTCTCCCAATCGGTCAGGAAAGCTATACACATAGCTTTACAAAGCTATACACAAAGCTGTATACACAGCTACTATTCGGCTAAGCAGGCAACCAGGCAAAAAGAGCAATTCCTTTGCTTGGAAAGACAAAACATCCCGCTATGAAATCAGACATAGATTTCCTCTCACCCATTTAAAAAATAAAAGCAGTTTAAATATTTCCACCGCACACCTTCCCTCTCCTTCTGGCTTTGACAGTGCAGCTGATGGCAGCCTCTCAGCTAAAAGGACTTGTCTTGTGTCAGGTGTGTGGAGCCTAAAATACCTTGACCAGCTTTCTTTCTCCTGTTCCTCCTCCTCCCCTGAGGTCCCACCCTCAGCTTTCCTTTGCCAGGGCTGAAAGGCCATCAGTCCCTCGAAGTGTTTCCATTCCTGCACTCAGAGGAAAGAACCTGCATGAACTCTCTGCCTGTCCCTTTCCAGAAACAAATGTGTCAAGTCCCAAATCTAAAAGTTACAACTAAAGGAAATTCTAAACATGATGACCGCCTCCCGGTCACTTAAAGGGCCACCTCCCTCGTGCCCCCTGCATGTACTTGGAGAAAACTTCTATTTTACAAGCACTGCTGCAGGAAAGGGGAAACAGGGGCCCGAAATCCCAGGGAATGGAGGAAGATACCGCTCGATGAGCAGGGACAGGAGCAAAAACCATTATTATTGAAGTGTAGGTGCTTATACAGTTTTTTTTACCTGCTCTCCTGGAAAAAATTTGGCCATTCCCCACTTTTAAAGAACTTACGTGCTATATTGTTAGGTTACAATGAATAAGTCAAAGCAGGCAGAGTAAACCATTTCCAGACATGATGGGTCACAATGGTCCTGTCTCCCAACATTTTTACTGGAGTTTCCAGGGAACACGAATATCTAGACCAGAATTTATCCTCAAAATGCCTGATAGCTGCCTTTTATTCACTATGTATAACCTATGGAGACACCGGGATTGGGTCTCACTGTTGTGGCCTGTGACCCAAAGCAACAAGGCCATGATGGCCTCCATCAGGCTCACCAAGCTTATGTCCTGTGTCTGTCTGATTGAGCTGAGCCTGGACATTACAGAGAAGGTCAGCAGGACTCTGCCAGCGGGATGAGCCAAGCAGGGATTTAAGGAAGCAGAGGGAAAAGCGAGTGAAAATATGATTAATTCCATCATTCCTTAAATTTCAAGAGGTAATGCAGTAGCTATCTCCAGTATTTAGAATCAACAAAGAAATGTTATTTTGGCTTTTTATTTTAACTTGCAAATTTTTACTTAACTAAATTTAGCTGAATTCTAATAACTTCAGTTCCATTCAAATTTTTATTTAAAGCAGATTTCTCCAGAGGGTTCACTACCTGTGATTCTAGGTCATTTACTACTGATGGATGGTAGGTGGTTTCCCTTACTTCATAGACTACCTGAGGAAAGGAAAGAGATTCTAGAAGCCTAGAATTCTCTGAGAATGAATCCATCCATTATAGTGGACGGAGGAAGAGGTGGGCAGAATATAACCCCAAGGGAAAAATCCAGAATAGTGGCTCCAATAATCTAGCGATGCAAAACAACCATGACAAGCAAGTCAACTGTCAGATTAGTTTTGAGGCCGACCAACACCTCACTAAACTCATTCACACAGGTCCAGGATACGTGTAAAGTGGGAGCGGATCATGGAAGGCTTAAAGGCAGGAGAAGGCTCCTCTCCCTCCTGGAACACAATGGTGACGATGTCATTTCCAATGTGGCGCTTCCTCTCCACCTAGATGGAAGCATAAGTAACGTCATCAAGGAGGTCGCTCAAATGTGATAGATTCACAGGGTTAAAACACTAATGCACTATGGCAAACTGCAAAGATCACATAGCCCTACACTTCCGCCATCTTTAACTTCTTGCCTCTCGTGTTTTACCAGCCCAGCATCCAGGTTCTCCTATCCATCTCCTCTGCTCCCTGCCCACTGCTGATCTGCATTTCTCTGGTCTTCCCTTCTGTGGCAGCCTCCTGACTAGCTTCCTTGTCTCCGTTCTCTCCTGTTTTGCTGCTCTGATTGTGTCCACCTTCTCTTCTGCTTCATCTCCTTAGCCTGACGTTCAAGGGCCCCAGACAAGAGGTACTGCATCAGAATTCCCTGGGGAGGGGGCTTCAACATGTATACGTTTATAAAGGCCTTAAGCTAGTTCTGAAACATGTGCTTGGTGAGGACAATGTGCTTACCTAATCTGACCTCAACTGACCTTTCAAAAATGATCTCCTAGATTGTTGTCAGCCAATTTTTCTGTAAAGGGCCAGATAGTAAATATTTTCAGCTTTGCAGGTCATATCGTCAGTTTACAACCACGAGCTCTGCTATCGTAGTACAAAAGCAGCTGGGTAGGCGTGGCTGTGTTCCAATAACTTTATTTAACAAAATAGGCAGTATGTGAGATTTAGCTCATGCTCTGTGGTTTGCCAACCCCTGTCCTAGACCTTTGCTTAGTCGGCCAAACGGAGTGATTCACTGTTCGTGGATTCCCAGCGTGTGCCCTATTAAATACTGTAAGCTCCTGGAGAACAGGATCCCCGTTGATTTGTATTCGACATTACTCTCTTTTTACAAGTGAGAAATGAAGGTTTAGAGATGTTCTAATAATTTCGATTCAATTTAACTCAGAAAGTCATTATTTTTGCACTGGCTTCTTGGCCTTGACACCACAAGCACACCCAACAAAAGGAAAAATGAAAAAAAAAAAAAGGAAAAATGAGATAAACTGGGCCACATCAAGACTAAAAGCTTTTGTGCATTTTCCACACCAACGCAGTGGAAAGGCAGCCCACAGAACAGGAGAAAATATTTACAAACCACGTATCTGATAAGGGGTTCTATCCAGAATACAGAAAGAACTCCTGGAACTCAACAAGTCAGATAACTTGATTAATAACTTGATTGATAACTTGATTAAAAAATGGGGAAAGGAGTTGAATAAATGTTTCTCGAAAGGTGACGTGATAAACCCAGGAAAAGATGTTCCATATTGCTGACCAAAACTGTAGCGACCATCCATTTCACATGCATTAGGAGAGCTATTCCAAAATAAAACAAAACCAAAGAAAAAACAAAAAGCCTGGGAATAACAAGTGCTGTCGAGATGTGGAAAAAGTTGAACTGTCACGCACTGCTGGTGGGAACGCAGAATGGGGCGCTGCTGGGGAGAATGGTATAGGCTGACTCCCAAACACAGGATTACCCCATGACCCAGCAATTCCTCTGAGATAAGAAGGGCCACAGGAGGACAGAGTTCAGTACTGGACCCACGAGGTTTAAGGCGTCCAGCCCAGGGGGCCATTGAGAAGAAGGCTGTGCACCTGAGTCTGGACTTCTGGAGGGAGTTCTGGCTGGACATGTACATTTGGGTGTCACTAGCTAATAAAAGCTCTCTAAAGTCCTGAGACCAGGGGAGATCATGGGGCAGGGGTGAATGAGAGTTAGGAGGAGACAAGAGGGCCAAGAACTGGGCCCTGGGCCAGGCAAGGCTCTCCAGGCGCCCAAGTTCACAGAGCTAGCTCTGGCGGGCCTAGAACTGGGCCCAGATGGGCCCCTGAGCCCAGGCTTTCTTCTGGTACTAGATGCTGCCCGCAGGCCCTGGAGCTGGGAGACCAGGAGATGGTGTGGAGGGGGGGAACATCAGGACACATTAGGAGGAAGGTGAGGTCCCAGAGAGGCACGTATCAACCTCTCCACTCCCCACTAAGGTTTGGTTCAGCACCAGAGAAGAGGAGCGGATGTCATGGGGATATCAGAGCTTACAAACTGTGAGAACCGGCTTCTTTATGTCAGATTTGGGATACGGCTCAGACTGTTCCACTTGTGTTCTAGATGTTAGGAGGTCAATAAGCACCAAGATTTTATGAGCCAGGCTGCCCCTTGTCTTTTTGTCTATTGCATTGAGCCCCTGAGGTCGAGAGAGAGGCTCATGGTCAAGGGTTCTTTTCTGCTCTGTCCTGACGGGGCACACTAGAGGTTCACTAGCATCCTGCACGTGTCCCTCTGCCCACCTGCATGATCTTCCTGGTGACAGAGACAAGTTTCAAAGTTTTCATTTTCCTCACGTCTACCGATGCTGGGAGGACCCAGGCGCTACCCACGGAGACCATGGTCCACATGGAGATGTTTCACGGCTGACCTTCACATACGGACAGCCCCTCAAAGAGATAAGGTTAAAGTCTTCAGAGTTGGGCAAAGGTTGAGCTGTCACATTCTTTCCTCCTGTCTCTCTGGCTAATGCCCCATCTGTCACGAGACGTGGGCAATTCTGGCGATTGCACAAGGCCGAAAAGATCAGAATGAAAGGAGGAGGAAGAGGATTGTAAAACGCTTGTGTGGAAGTTCTGTGAAATCGCTGTTGAACTGTAACAGGTCAATATAACTCATGATGATGGGGAAGGTCAGCTCAGCTCCTCTTCTGCACGTGATCCTAGGATCCTAAGAGATTCAGCTCCTGCAGGAACTTAGGCAGTGTCAACCACGCCAACAAGCCTTACAGGAAGTGACCTCAGCTAGAAAGCAGTCTTCCTGGGCCGGGGTACTTCCTGTTTCCACCTGACTTTTCCCAGAGGGAGCCCTCTAAAATCAGAACAAGCTTACAACCTCTAGTGGGTCTCCAGCGCCTGTGGGACAAATCCACCAACCACCCAATAGGGCCAGGCCCCAGACCATCCAATAGGGCCAGCTCTCCCTACCCCTCCCTGCCATGTCCCCAAAGCACCTTGATCTCTCATGACTGGAACACTGCATTTTAGTGCTCTGATCTGTGCTGTGTCTTTTCCCCCTTGCTGAAGTCTTACTGAAATTAAGAATTACAGGTGCTCAGAAAAACAGGCCTTCTTGGCCCATCACAGCCCCTCTCTAGGGTCTTACTTCTCACAGATCTTTGCTGGCCAGCTGTCCACTCATATTGGTGATATTTATTTGTACAGATGCCTTCAATGTTTAAAAAAGGAAGAAGAAGCTAATGAAAAGTTAAGCGGCATGGCAATCCACCCCCCAAGATCCTTAAAAAACCAGCAGCATGTATCTTTGTTAGCTCTGAAGTCCCCCACACATTAAAAAATTTTCTCCTGGAAATGGCCCATCTCTGGGGTACATGAGGAGTGTCTCAGGTAGTTTTCCCCCCAACCTGGCCCAGCGCATGTAGACACCTGGCGTTAAACTCCTGCGTTAACCTGAAATGTGCCTGCCAGCCATCGCTTGGGGTTCGCTTATTTTATGTCCTGGGGAGTCTCCGACGGAACACCAGGCACATGAGAAGTCACAGAGCAAAGGCAAAACACTTTGAGTCTATAAAACCACACTCATGCAGGCAAATACACGCACTGGTTCACACATGGGCACGTGTGTGCAATGTTATCGCTGCTCCTTTAAGGGGACAACATCGGTGAGGACAGTTCTTCCCAAGGCTCACTGAGAGTCCAAATATACAGATTTTATAAAGAATCTCCCTACGTTGGTACCTGAGGTTCAGCTCATATACTAATACACACAGTTTCTAATGCTATGAAATCAGAGCGATGATGCTTTCTCCACGTTTCGGACACCATTCGATGCTTTGCGTATTCTCGAAGAGCCTGTGTTCACACGTACCTGCTGTTTGTTCTCTTTGGAATATGGCAACATGGTGGAGACATGAAACATGATCTCGTGCCCGTGGTATACAGTATAAACTGAATGGGTCCCTGTGGTGTCATCTGTAAGACACAAACACGCGTTTAGTAGGCACAGAGAGTTCTGAGACCCTGAGGAAATGGTCTTTATTAGGGGAATACAGCGTACAGTGAGGGCATTCGCTAAGATCATTCTGGATTATCCGCCTGAGCAGAAGCAACAGTAGGGCTCACTCCCCAACTGATACAACGATCCTGCCCACGTGGAGAGCCCTCTTCCCCACTGCTCTAAGCTCGGTTGCTATCTGATTCACGTACAAGGCTGGGCTAAAAAAGAACGTGCTATAATTCCTCGCCGCCCAGTTATTCCCGGTGTACAGGGCCAGATTAACACAAGATGGTGTACAAATAATTATCCTGTCCATAAAACAAAGCAAGTATGCTCCCTGGCAGACGGTATGGTGGCTGAAAGCACGGGCTCTGGAGGGGGGCAGACCCGGGTTCAAGTTCTCAGCTATGTTCCTTTTGACACGTCACTCACCTTCTTGCGGCCTCAGTTTCTTAATTTGAGAATGGGGATAAAATCAGTATCTAACGCTTAGGGATATGTCCAAGATTCTACTTGTAAAGTGCTTGGTGGGGTGCCTGGCCATAGAGAGCGTCAGCAGATGGTAGTCGTGACCGTGACAGAGAGGTTGAGTACTGGCCCCAGAACTGGTGACCTCACGAGCCTTGCACGTGTTCACCACGTGCTCATGCACCTTGCTAGACCGCTGCCCACACTTTGGCCAGCAAGTTCGGCTCCAAAGTACAACCTCATCCCACCACATGTCTACTTAAAACCTGTTCGTGCCATCCAATTCCATTTACCATAAAATCCAAAATTATACATGTGATCTCCAACACCTTGTGGGATTTCTCCCTCCTCTTCTCTAGTCATAAAGATGTCCTCTTAGTTTCTAGAACATATCAGTCTCTTTCCTGACTCAGGGACTTCACAAATGTTCTCTGGCTTAGAATTCCCTTCTCCCCTCAGGACTCAAATTACTCTTTCTCATCTTCTCTCGGGGAAGCCTTCTCCCATCCCCTAGATTAGACAAAATGCTCCCGTGGCACTCTGTACTTTTTCTTCTCTGTTCCTCCAAGTACTAAGGCACTGCATAATTATCTGTTCAATGTCTGTGCTCTCCCCTGGACTATAAGATCTCAGAAAGGGAGGGACCACGGTGGTTTATCCATTGCTACGTCCCAGTGCCTTGCACAGCCCTGGCACGCAGAGACACTCAACAGTAAGCATTCACAGGCAGACCATGGTCTGACACACCGAAGGAACGGGAGGGCTGACTTGGTTTTACAAAACTCAGTGGAGCCCCTAAATGCGTCCAGCACCCCTGTGTCAGACTGCGTGTGACCCTCTTCCTACCCTTCCCTGTCCAACCCTTCCCCCAGCTTGGGTATAAGTCCAAACACAGATCAGGCTGGCTGTTAGAAGTTACACAAATGACCACAGAAGAGGTCAGGAGATGAGCTTACTTTTGGTGTCCAGACCGCCGCGGTAGCCTGTCCAGCCCTTTAGGGTGATTTTGTCACCCAGAAGATTTAAAAATTTTTGAAAAGCATCACTTCCAATTTCTGTAGGGAGAGGTAAAGTGGGAAGAAAGTACAGAATCAGCACGTCTTCGTTTTCTAAACATGCATTGAAATCACTTGAACGCAGAGGCTCTAAAGGCAGGAGACGAACAGAACAGAGAGGTCACACTTCCTTCCCAGAGACCACACAGGAGATGGCACAGTTCCCAGGATTCCACGGAAAGGACAACCACGAATCAGACTGACCCACCTTCCCCCGCCACACGGGGATCACCAGGGGTTAGTATTGCAGAAGGAAAACACTGGAACTGCTTCTTTTAATAATGAATAAGTATCTAACGTGAAAGGTTCTAAAGAAAAATGGAAAATGACACCATTTTATCATTCTCCCAATCATAAAAATTGGAGACCTTCCTTTGCTACTGGAACTTTGACGTAGAACCAAATTCTTCACATTTTCTACTTAGACTCCCTCTCGGGTGCCAGTGTCCAGTATAAGTCTGGTGACCAATAAATATTTGTCAAAGGAGTGAAACTGGGCAACACCTGCCTTATAAAGTTTACTTGGAAATTAATCCTAAAATTTCATGAAACAACTGGCTTTTTCTTTGTTAAGGACTCCAACTCAACAGATAAGTTCAGTCTGGACTGTCAAAACCGCAACAAGGCAGAACAGGGGCTCAGACAAATTAGGGGACACTTACCATTGCTGAGCATCTCATCATCCGTGAGCTGCCCGTCTTTGGCAAAGAGAACCCCAAACTTGAAATTCACAGAGCCCTTACAAGGAGACAAAAAAAGGTGTGGGATATAAGCTTTATCATACAGTTAGCTGACCGATATTAACAAGATCATTCCTTTATTTCTGTAGGTTTTGAGAGCTTACGGTTGAAACTCTCTGCTTTGATGTGAGTTAATTCATTGGTAACTTCATTACTAATGGCTTCTGTAGGATGCTAGGTCCATTCGGGGGCAAACCGCCACTCAGGGAGCCAGCAGGAGCTCACAGGCCTGGTGCCATGTTCGGATCAGTTAACACAGGAGAGCTCGGTGTAATTCAAAACCAAACACAACGATCTTAGGCTGCTTGTGGGCTCTTGGGAATAGACATGGAAAATGGAGACAATTTATTCTAAAAGCTTGTTTTCCCTAGTTCTTAAAGAAGTCACAAAACAGATATGTGGGGGAGGGGGAAGGAAATCAAGAAACAGCTAGTACAAATGTCCAGTGTACTACCCTTGATTTTAAACACAAGATTAAAATCTGACCCCCTGGGGATAATAAATACCAAACGTAAGATGATAAGTTCTGTAGGAGGAGAGACAAAGGAGTCAGGTAGCCCAACGGTACTTTCAGTATTTTTTTCCTTAAACTGGATAACTGGTTTACAGATCTTCATAATATTATTCTCTATGTTTTTTTGTATATCTGAAGTATTTTATAATAAAATAATATCTGAGGTTGGAGAGAATCAACTTTTGCCAGGCCATTTGATGCAGCGCTAGATGGGGGAACTCTTGGTGGTCACTTAAGGGGTAGGCTAGGAACAAAGGTGTTTAAAGCGTTGGCCATTGCGTCATAGGTTGGGCAGGGGGAGTCAAGGCAGAATGCTGGGATTCAGGACAGCGGGGTCTGGGAGAATTAAAACTGAAAATCCTGGGGTCCAAGGCTGTGCTTCTCAACATTTTTCTGTCCCCAACACAGCTGAGGGACAGACGCACACGCACCAGTGAGCGGTTTTCTATCTAGAATGCGGAAGAGGGAGGAAGGCCCAAGGGGAGTCCTCGCCCGGACCCGCTCCACAGCTCTTCTTTCCAATCACGCAGGCCTCAGCTCAAATGCCCATTTCCAGAGGGGTCTCCCCTGACTTCCCATAGAAAGCCACCCCCCCATCACTCTCTGCCACAGCACTTTTTAAATTTTCTTAGCACTATCCATACTCTGTAACTTTTTTTTTTTTTAAGATTTTATTTATTGATTTGAGAGTGTATGTGTGGGGGGGCTGGGGTGGTGGGAGGAAGGGCAGAGGGGGAGGGAAAGGGACAAGCAGATTCCCGAGGATTCCCGCGGAGCCTGGAGCAGGTTGCTGGGCTTGATTCCAGGACCCTGAGTTCAAGACCTGAACTGAAGCCAAGAGTTAGATACTTACCGGACTGTGCCACCCAGGTGCCCCCATACTCTGTAGTTCTTTTATTAAATGTGCAATGTGTCTGTCTCTAGCACGAGAACATATATCTTGTGAAGGAGGGATCATATACCTCTTACTTCCCACTGGATCTCCGGTGCCCACCACACAGTGCTGGGTGTCCTGGAGAGGATTCGTAAATATTCACGGAATGATTGTGTGCATGATACCCGAGAGAAGAAGCAAAACTGGTCAGATTCTACTTATTTTTCACAAGCTGCCTCCAAATGATTACCTCCTTCCTCACAGACTTGTTTTTGGCAATTTCTTAGAATTTTATCAGGGGTCTCTATCCACTTGAGGATCCTAAACTTGCCAGCTTTTCCTTCTCTGTTCTGGAAATGATGACAGCAATCACTTGCCTTCAAGACTCCCAGCACATCCCTTAAATAGCACACAGTAGTGTGGGCTCTCACAGATGGTCCTCTTAGGATAGCAGTGCAGAGCCCAAGGCCGTGGATCTCAAACTTGACCGAGTGTCAGAATCACCTGGTAGCCTTCTTAAAATAGATTGCTAAGCTCCACTTCCAGAGTTTACAATTCAGCACTTCTGGGGTAGGGCCCAAGAATTTGTATTTCTTTTTCTTTCTATTTATTTGGTTTTTTAAAAGTAGGCTCCACCCCCAGCATGGAGCCCATCAAGGGGGTTAGAGAGTAGGACCTGAGATTAAGACCTGAGCCAAGATCAAGAGGTGGGACACTCAACCAACTGAGCCACCCAGGGAGCCCAAGAATTTGTACTTCTGACAAGTTCCCAGGTGAGGCTGATGCTGTTGGTCCAAGGACTCCTCGTGGAGAACCACTGGATTAGAGGAACCAACCAGCAGACTGTGAGGAGGCATGACATCGGGTCCAGCCAAGCTGAGTGCTCGGAAACCAAGGGCATAAAAACTGGGTCAATGGCCAGAGTCATGAGCCAGGGTCCAGCATCCTGTTTGAATCAGAAGGGGCCCCACGGCCCACTGAGTCCACACTGTCATCTTACAGACAGGACACGTGAAGACCAGGGAAGGCTAGCCTGCCCGTGCCTGGCATTAAGTGGACAGTGGAGTGGGGGCCCTAAGTTAGGTCTCTGGACTTCTGACCCAGCGCTCTTCCCAACCCTGCGGCCTGGTCTTCTCAGCACAGTATTGGTTTGAGGGAAGTGGAGAGCTACACCCAGAAATGGGGCCCATCGCCACCTGATCATGGGGGCCAAGCATTCAAGAATTTTTATGGCTCTGTCACTGGCACCCTGCGACCAGGACCCTGGCTGAGGACTCCTCCTGCTTCAGGTGGAGACTCCACAAACACCATCGTTGCAAGGCCTTGTTAGGGACCTGAAATCACCTACATGGTCTCCAGCTAATGTTGTTTCTAGGGCTTTCCAAGTTACGTCATTGGTGAACTCGGAGTGTTCGCCTATCTCCAGAAATCAAGGTGTTATGGGAATTTCGTATTTTTGGCAGAGATAGTCTTTGGGAGGGAATAGTTTGGTTTGGGGCTACCCAACCACCACAGAGCCGATCTGAACAAACTGCTGAACTTATCATTAGCGCCTCAAGAGGCGGGCTGCTCCTTCCAGCACTAGATTTTGAGAGTTGGGAGGGAGCTTTCAAGATCCCAAACCCAGATCTGGTCCCGTGGAAGGAGGTGACTGGTAGGGGGGATCCATGCAAACTGGTTTTCTCAGGACTTAATACCCTGCCCAGACACTCATCATAGAGATAAGGTCATTTTGTAATTCCTGCTTGGGTGAGACTTTTGATTTTTAAGTTCTAAATGGTCTGAGACAAAAAACAAACCAAAGTGCAGTCATCTCCTTGGGAATTATTAGGAAGCTAGGAATTACATTTCTTTGAAGAAAGTGAAGTATGTGGGGACTAAGTTCCAGTAATTCCAGAGGGACTGAGAGATGATGGCCTGATTCAAAAGTGGACACCCCAGTTCCTCGCTACTCTTGTTCTGGCAATGCCTTGGTATTTTTCTTATTCGCATGTTCCTGCACTTCTTTCTCTAGTGCGACCTGGTGTACCATGATCTCTCCTGCGGGGCCTCTCTCTGCAGTGGGCACCAAAAACGTAGGTTTCAGGACACCGACGACAATTTACCAAATCGCCACCACTTCAGGGATATCACTAGTGCTGCTTATTAATTTTTTTTCTGTGCTCATCTTTGCTGTTGGTAGTTTATTAGCATAATTGGATGGAATGAGGATGAATGCTCTGAGCTGAGAAGCCAGCAGAAGAGCTTCGGCCACATCCTCAGGGAAATGCTGAGAGATGACCACTGCTCACACCTCCTTCAACGCACTATAAGAAGGGCTCTTTAAAATATATATATATATATATATATATATATATATATATATATTTAATTTTAGAGAGAGAGAAAGTGAGCAGAGTTGAGGGTGGGCAGCAGAGGGAGAGAGAATCTCAAGCAGGTTCTGCATTTGGCACAGAGTGCGACGCAGAGCTCGATCCCAGGACCCTGAGACCATGACCTGAGCTGAAACTGAGTTGGACACTTAACTGACTGAGCCACCCACATGCCCCAGTGTGTTTCTGTATTTTTCAAATGTTTGCCAGAAATGTGTCTTACTTTCATCTTTTGCCTTCTATAAATCATACACGGAGTTCATGAATTCTGTCGTCACAAGTGTGATTCATATGTGGATAATATGTAGATAAAAGTGGAGACATCTCTTTGTTGGCGCTCGGCGGCAGCCCACACTACGCCCCCACTGCCTTGCACAAAGTAACCCCTGCCAACAACCTGGGGCACATTATTTTGGCTCCTTCGCACGTATATCGACGCGTTCAGGAATCAGCTGTGATGTCACTGCCTCAGATAAACCTACTCTGTACTCTGTTCCATGTCAAAAACCTACTCCTTCCCCCGTATCGCCTACTTTGTTTTTTTTTCCTCACAGCTCTTGGGGCCATCACGTTACTGTGTTCACATCTACTCAGTTGTGTCATTGGTCTTACCTCACTGGACTGGAAGCTCCATGAGGGACCTTGTTTCGCTGGTTAGTGTATTCCCAATGGCACAAACAGCGCATGGGACACACATGGTAGGAGCTCGGGAAATATTTGTTGAATCAATGAAGGAATGAGCAAATGACTGAATATACCTACACGTTTGTTTATAAAAACAACTGGGAATATACTGTGGGTACTGCCCTGGGAACTGCTACCTGCCCACCACCCCCGTAAGTATTGTTGTGGGAAACTTTCTGTGCCAGTAAATAAAGGTTCACCTCATTCTTTATAATGGCATCATTATTTTTCACACTTTACTCAATCAATACATAATCCACTTATTCAACCACCAAATACTGACTGTGTCTTCTCTCTCCACTGCTCTAGGATCTAGGGATACTGCCAGAAGGAAACTGAATAAGCCCCCCCACCCCACACTCTCACGCTACTCACGTTCTTGGGGGCAGGCACCAGATACACAGCTAGTCAATGAAAACACGTGTCAAAAAGAAACACAAAACAGTGTGAAGGGCAGAGGGCGAGAGGCAGGGTGTGCTACCCTAGACAGAGTGGTCAAGGACAGCCTCTCCAAGCAGAGACCCTGGTATCAAGGAAAAGGCACGACCCTGAGGAGGTCTGGGGAGGCACATCCTAAGTGGGTGGGAACAGGGGGCTCTTCCCGAGCAGGTGAAGGAATAGCACATCAACATGGTTCGTGAGGAGAAGACAGGAGAGGCAGCACGGGGGTGTCATACAGGCCCCCGGGGGGGCCCCAGTCAGGACTTGGGGCTCTATTTGGAGTGCGTTGGGAAGCCATGACAGCCTGCAACATAGGGGTGACCTGACTTGACATTTGAAAGGACCCTTGGGGCTGTTACATGAGAAACAGAACAGAGTGGAAGCAGAAAGCTGGAGATCGTATGGTGTAGGCCAGAGACGATGGGGCAGCGTCAAGAGATGAGAGTAGTCGTGGTGGAAACCTCGAGAAACATTTGAATTAGAAGTATATTTTGAAGAAGTCGTCATAGGATGTGCCGAAGGATTAGGTGTGAGAGAAAGAGAGGTGTTAAGGATTTTTCCAAGTTTGGCTGGAGCAACTGGACGGATGGTATGACCATGTACCAAGAGGCATGATACACAAAAACTGTGATTTACTGGGATTTAATCAAATGCCTTTGATAGCATTTTTAAAAAATTATTTCCCTATGTTTGTTATGTCCTCAGAAAACCCAATAGTGGAGCAACAAGGGATGGAGACGTGTAAATAAATACAGTGTCCATAAATCAGATGCGCTAATAAAGCACAAATGCCCTGTCGATTTGACTTAATGAAAATGAAAACCCCATTACTTGCCCTGATCATGAGGCTAAACTCTGATTATTTCCAAGCAGATTTTAGTAGCTTGTTTTTATATCTTTATAGGTGGCTGCATAGGAGGTCCTGAAATATACCTTGAAAAAACATGTCGACAAAGACTTTGAGTGACAGTAAGCTCAGTGAGCAAATCCATGTAGAGATTTGACTGAAAGAAAAGGTCATGGTCAGGGTGAAGGGAGAAGCACATTTACAAACACAGAGGCAGAAGGTAGCAGGAATGTAAAACTTCTCATAAAAGTTCTTACCTCTTGTTCTTCAAGGACCAGCAAGTCCTGTCAAACCAAATTTTGAAAGTTACATCCATGCTTAACAGTGACGATTCTATTTTGACTTTCTGTGAAAGCCAAGCTCCCGTGGATACCGCTTCCCATCCCACCTCCCAGAGGTGCGTAAAATATTCCAGCTTAGTTGTACGTACTTTTGTCAACTACCTGGTCATCTGGGAGAGTCACATTAGAGCACAACTCTCGGAAAACAAAGTTGAACTATAGCAACCAGAAGAAACCCACAGACACCCAGATTTCCCGATCTATTTAAAGCTAGCTCCTCACAGGTTGCTTCTGGAAAGATTTTGGCCAGGAAAAATGTAAGTATGATATAGCAGCCAGAAGCAGACAAATAACATTTTTAAATAGCACCAGCCATCTTCCTGCTTGGTGGAAAGATGCCTTCTTTATAATGTGGTTTATTTTCTGTTTACTTTTTGGATCTGAGACCTTTTCCCTTCCTCTTCTCCCCAGCACCTGTGGCTCGGGGCTTCCTCGGGCACGGCGATAGAAAGCCGGCGGCAGCAGTGAAAACAGTACTATGGCGGGGCACACACACGTGCACATTCACACACCCGGGTGGTGGGAAAGCGCGTGGGCAGCCCCTCGTGAAGCGAAAGAGAGTCAAAACACAGATGTCGGGAAAGTGGAAGGTGTCTTTTGTTTGATGAAAAACAGGCAGAGTTATGATATAAAGAGGCAGAAGGTTGCCATATCCTGTTTCTTGTCCTCTGTGACTGCGTGGAAGAGGGAAAGCAGAGAGGCGCACACTCAGGAGGCAGAAAGAAGCATTCCACAGGGGCTCCATAGGGTTTTGGGCCCATGTCTGGGGGACCCGCCAAGACTCCAAGAAGGGAAGGATTAAAAATACGAGAGCCTGTACAGATGAAGTAAAAAAGGCACATGGATAGAGGCATATTTATAATTCTAAGTCGTTTTAAAATTCAGTATCAAGAATTAGTTGGTTAAGCATCGCACAGTTTCATGTTGCATACAGTTTAACCGAACGCACCTATGTTGGCCTCCGTTCCTTCTGGGGTTGAGTCAGGACACAAATACTATTTTAAACATTACATGAAAACAGAAGATACAGGGATTCACAACACTCTGTATTTGGGGGCAAGCCGAAAAGCGGTAACTTTATTTTATTTTAAAAGCTAACTATTTTAAAGGTATGCAAGCACAGGCTGCTCACGCTCCCACCTATCTTCCTCGTACCCTCTGAGTTATTTCCTCGAAAAGCAGACTTAAGCACGATGCTCCTCCACTTCAAGACTCCAGAGCTCCCTGCTGTCTCCTGGACGGAATTCCCACCTGCCTCTCCGGCCTCTTCCTGACCACCTGGCCTTGGCCTCCCCGAAGCTTAGCTCTGACACATGGCTGGCACTAGGTGATGGCGCCGTGTATAAGTTTCAAGGGGGGAATTTCAAAGCTATATCAATTGAAACAAGACAAATTTTGGCTGACGTTTTTCTGATGGCCCTTTACCTAGATTAAGACTCTAAATTTTTTCCTCCCAAGGCAGATTGCTTTTCCCTAGCAGTAGGGCTTGAGAAAACAGGATGGATTCTAGAAACCTTCTATTCCTTATGGTATCCTGCACAGTGTTCTATGGGAGTCTGAACTCAATAAACAGTTTGTGCTTTAGTATTTAAAAAAAACAAAAACCCTCACCCTCCACACAATTCTACATCACTCCGTAAAAAGACTGGTTTTTAAGCTAACAAGGTCTTTCTGAACATATACCGTTTCGGCTCCTGAATCAAGGACCACAGAGTTCTGTGGTTCTCAGATGCAGTTGTGCCTCAGAATCACTCATGAAACTCCTGAAAAATGCATATTCCCCCCCCACCCCTCCGCTTGACAATTCAGAATCTCAACTGTAAGGTTCTTTATGATGATTGTTTTCACCAAAGCCCCACGGGTGGTTCTGATTAGGCTTAGATCCAAGGCTGAGAAATCACCAATGCTCTGTCCATTCCTATCTAACACTGTGATCCGATGTCTACCATGAGGAGACACAGAATTCTGTTACCTTTTGGATCTCGGGATGAAAAATTTCTCTGGGGCCTTTCTCAAATTTGTCCAGGTTCATGGCACTGAAATAGAAAGGACAGAATGAGCCACAGGGTGGTGGAAACTTAACTCGGAGCGAGTCTCCATGCTTCAGAGAAATGAAATAATATCTCCTAGAAAAATCACAGCTGGATTCCCTGCAGGGCTGGGCAATCAGGAGATCAGTGATCACCCAGGGTGCTCAATGAATGAATACATGAGAGTAACCAAACACCACGCATACTTAACTTATATAACTGGCCCTTGATGACATTCGTGTAATAGGAGAGGAAGGGGCGACCAGGAGCAGGTTTCAGGCAGCCTGATTGGCCTCCAAGATTCTTACTTTTATTTATCGAGAAAGTGGTTCATTGATATTTACACAGCAATTAATGATCAAATGAAACGTAAATAACACTACCTGGCATTTCTTTCTTCTTTGGCAATTCCTCTGCCACTTAGGACAAAAGGCCCTCCTTAACAAGATGGTCCTTTCACGTTAGAACGTCAACCTCCTTGAGCCCAAGTTCTTCTAGAGGTAAAATAGGGAGTTGAAACACACGCTCCCTGAGGCCCCTTTTATCTAGGAGTCCCGAATTTGTAAGGTAAACATAATAATAGCTAATACTTCCAGAGTACGTAGTATAACGTCAGGAAGCCTGCTCAATGCTTTCCATGGATGACCTCATTTAGTCGCCATGAGGCAGTGCTCTTTTACCCCATTAAACTGTTTATTTAAAAATTTTATTCCCATTTTAAAGGCGAGGACACTGAACTAGAATAACAAAGCTGGGAAGCAGTAGAGCCGAGATTTGAACCCAGACTTACCTAATTCCACAGTATCCATATTTTCATCTCCTTTTATGTTTTCAAGTTCAAGATTGTAACAAATAAAGATAAAATTTTTTCTATTGGCAGCAACTGCAGAACTTTTGATCTTCTGCATCTTTAAAAATATGTTTTCAGGGGCACCTGGGTGGCTATTGGTTGGGCAACTGCCTTTGGCTCACGTCATGATCCTGGAGTCTCAGGATCCAGTCCCCCATCCAGCTCCCTGCTCAGCAGGGAGACTGCTTCCCCCTCTGACCTCTCCCCTCTCATGTTCTCGCTCTCAAAGAAATAAATAAAATCTTAAAAAAAAAAATGTTTTCTGGCTGAAACATGCTCTGCTCCATGAGTGGGGGACTGAGAAGCACAGGTCCTACTCACAAAACTAAATTGAAATCTTAACGAAATGAAATGTCTTCAAATATAAAGAAGAAAGGAACTGGAGAAACTTCTTTTTTAGGAAAAAGAAAAACCACAGAAATCTTAAGCCAGTATAATTCTAAGTATTCCTCTCAAAGCCAGTTAGGATTTACAGCTCCTTAGAAGCAGCAAGATTTTCCTGTGCTCAATAAAGACGCTAACCTCTTCACTGATGCTTTCAGAGCTCCAGTTTCGGACTGCCCAGGAGAAAAATCAGACGGCTGAGAGCAGAAAGGAGAAGGTCTGCAATTTGGAGACCACATCAAGCTTGAAGAGGAGATCTAAAAATTTTTCTTCCAAATCTCTGTGCCCCTTTCCTCAGCCAGACGCGGCCCCTGGCAGATGGAGTCACGACTGTCCCTTGAAGAGCTGTTCCGGCAAGTGTGTATTGCAGCGGGGACACAGAATACGCCATCCCCTCCCAACACCTACTTGCAGACGAATAGAGTAAGGCACCAGGGCCCTGGGATAAGCATTCCTGCTCCCACGATGTGGGCCCTGGTGGCTAATGGCCCAAGCGCAGGGATGCTAAGGGCCTGGGTTCGAATCCCAGCTCTGTAGTATACCAGCTGTGAGATCTTTGTCAAATCCCTTCACTTCTCTGAGGCTCTGATTCCTCCTTGGTGGAGGGCACGTAATAATGGGTCTACTTTGTGGAGCTGGTTTAAGAATTTACTAAGAGAATGACCACAGGGCATTTAGCACGGTGCCCAACAAACAGAAGCTGCTGTCACTATGAAGCCACCTCTAGGCTGGACCGGACGCAGCAACAGGTGCCGCGTGAATGGTGGCATTCCCTGGGGAGGGGGCGGGTCTGCCAGCCAGCACGGGAGAGCCAGGAGGGGGACGGAAAGGTGGGGGCAGGAGAGGCAGCTGAGCACAGAGCAGCGAGACTCTCCATTCATTTAACTCTCTTCGCAAAGAATAAGCACATTCTTCTCTAAGACACATTTGCTGACGTATACGTTTCTATTTCAAAGCAGGAAAATGAGAGGAAAAATATTTCTTGATTTTCTTTGAAACCAAAGTATCTGCCGGCATGCAAGAAGAAAGGAGCGGGCTCCGTCGGCAGCTGCGAGATGCGAGAGCGGAGCTGGCTGTGTGATCTTCCTCTCTCTGTGCTTCCCCTCCGCCTCTCCATAGCAGGGTGACAGCACTGCCCGGTCCTGCAGAGCTGCTGGGAAGACGCAGGGTTGGTGGGGGGGGGGGGGATGACTGCATGTCCGAGGCTTAGCAAAATGCCTGGGATGCGGTCAGGGCTCCACAAAGTAGAAAAGTGACATCAGAATGACTGCAGGAGCAAAATACTAATAAGGCTCCTGGTGTTGGGTCCCACTTCTTGAGTACTCACCTTAAGATGGACTTCACAGAGAGAGTTTTTGTGGGACTGTACGGAAGGCATATTTTCTGGGTACCCTGGAAAGTCAAAACACTGGATCAGTGAGAAGTTTGGCAACTTCCATTTCTGAAAGAGCTTTCACTGGTCATGAATCTATATACGAAGACACACATTCTATGGTGGGAAAATCTTGCTCAGGCTCAACGGCATCTTTCCCTATCCCCCAAACCCAACATTATGGATTTAAGCATTAAATCCCAACATTATGGATTTAAGCATTACTCCTCAATATACAGACTTGTATACTCTGGCCCTTGGGGTCAGAGGCGCGGTGAGCAGATGAGCCATCTGACTGAGAAGAGAAGGGCTTTGGTCTCTGAGCCAAGAGTCAGATCAGCCTCAAAGACAACAAGAAGAAAGCAGTCTTTGCAAGTTCAACAGGACCTACATGTGTTATCTCCAAGTCGAAGGCTTTCTGAACTAGAACTCACTTGAATCTTTCAGAGAAGTTTTCACAACGTGCACTTTTATATTTTTCTGTGTTTACTATATATATTTTTTCTTTTTTTCTTTTTTTTAAGTAGTCTTCATAACTGACCAGGGGCTTGAACTCACAACTCTGAGATCAAGGGCCACATGCTCTACAGACTGAACCAGCCAGGTGCCCCTCTGTGTTTACTATTTAAACTCTGTTTCTTCCTCTCGAAATGAGCACTCACTGTGACTAACTCATGGAAAGCACTCAATGGATATTTGTTGTGGGAAAGGGAAAGAATGAAAGGTCGCCCAAACGGTTCAGGCCCACGCCCAAACACCCAGCGGAGATGAGTGCTACTTTCTTTATAATCTCTAAAAAAAATACAATACAGACTTGTTGTCCACAAAGAATTTACACTGCACGTTTAGCAAGAGGGATTATGATGTAGTACACATTTAAAACTTTCTAACTGACTAATAATAAAATTGGCCGCACAAACAGCTAGAGAAAGACGCAGGGCATTTCTTATAGGAAATGGGCAAGGAAGGATATAGGATTTTCCTTGTATTTTCGAGATGCACCTGCCAACTCATCTGTCCAAGCCCCAAACACTCGTGTCGGAGTGGAGTTCTTCAACCTTGTCAAGTCTGTGATCTGTGATCTCTTTTGGCAAATTAAACATTCACACCCATGCCCCTGGAGAACTGGTAACCTCACCCCCACTCCAGGCTGGGGAGCAGCAGTACCAGGGTACCCAGCAAACCATCAGAAGTCCCTCTAGACAGAGACCTTCTCATGGGTTCTCTATTAGCCAATGTAGTTTACAGTGTACAGAGATTTCAGGAGATTTCCAAGACAGAGGAATATTATGATGGGAATAGGCATTTTCAAGTTCCCCATAACCCACCCATTGAAACCCGAGTTATTTCGGTGGCCTTGCTCTTTTTCTTTTTCTTTTTTTTAATTATTTATTTGACAGACAGAGATCACAAGTAGGCAGAGAGGCAGGCAGAGAGAGAGGGGGAAGCAGGCTCCCTGCTGAGCAGAGAGCCCGATGTGGGGCTCAATCCCAGAACCCTGAGATCAAGACCTGAGCTGAAGGCAAAGGCTTAACCCACTGAGCCACCCAGGCACCCCTGGCCTTGCTCATTTTATTGGTCCCTGGCCTACCTTCCACTGTGCTCAGCTGTATGGGATGCCAACCCTTCTAGAAGAAAGTCTGAATCTGACCTTCCCACTCAGCCCCTACCTTGGCTACTTTGTCTTCTCACTAAGCACAACAAACGCGGTTTTAAGAGAAGCCAAGGGCAGCCCAAGAGGGGAACGAATGGATCAGGAGAGGACCCAGCCCCTGCCTGGCTGATGGTGACATCTTTACGAGCTGCCTACACGGATGTGGGACCCCAGGCTCAGGGGACTATGATTTGTACTTTTCTTCACAAGCTGGCAAAGCTCTTCCTCCCCATCTTCTCCCTTTCGTAGCTTTGTAGAGTTGCTCTCCAACAAAAAACAATTTTCAGTTCTGTTTTCCAGTGGGATCAACAGAGGCCTTGTCAGAGTCAAGCACGCGTACGTATCAGGCAACACGAGGTGATCACTACAGGGATATGGAAGTACATGTGGGACATCACCCCCTTAACAGGCGGGTGCGTGTGTCTGCGCACGCGCGGGTGTGTACGCATGTGCACACGTGAGCCGGTGTCTGTAAGGCTCCTGCAGTGATTATCCCTGAGCAGCTGGACTTTGAGCCTCTTCTTTTTACTAGCTTCATTGTCTGGGTGGAATTTACAGGAAGAACGGGTTTGTTTTTTTTTTTTTTTTTTTTTTTTAATCTTTTCTTTGTGTTTAGAAGAAACACTGCACAGAGAGACAAGACTGTTTAAATCAGGATTCGCACATTTAGCTATATGTCTGTTTTAGAACGAACTGTGAGCTCACGCTGGAGGCACACGGCTTCTTTGCATTTCCTGCAGCCTCCCGCACTAGTTTTGGACCCAAAGGGGCTTCACAATGGACCCCTCCTGCCAAGCTCTGCTTTGATTTTTCAGTCCCTCCCACCCCTTCAGTACCCCCATTTGTAGTTGGTGGCAGACGCTTGGCCTGCCCTGCTTTGAGATGCTTGAGATGCATGCTCTGAGTCCAAAGCTCTGGAGAAGGCCCAGCACTTCTTTTTTTTTTTTTTTTTTTTTTAAAGATTTTATTTATTTATTTGACAGAGAGAAATCACAAGTAGATGGAGAGAGAGAGAGAGGGAAGCAGGCTCCCTGCTGAGCAGAGAGCCCGATGCAGGACTCGATCCCAGGACCCTGAGATCATGACCTGAGCCGAAGGCAGCAGCTTAACACACTGAGCCTCCCAGGCGCCCTGGCCCAGCACTTCTTGGTAGAGAAGGGCGGACTCATTAGGCCAGCCCCGCTGCCTTCACGGGGGATTGGCGGTCCAAGTCGCTCCTTATTGACTTCTCCAAGGGCCCGCAAGAGGAGTTCCAGAGCTCCTCATTTGTTTTATCTTCCTTATTCCTTCTTTCTGGAATGTTCCCTGCCTGCCCCCTGCCTTACTTTTTTTTTTCAAGATTTTATTTATTATTTGAAAGAGAGACAGTGAGCGAGAAAGCACAAACGGGGAGGGAAGAGGCAGAGGGAGAAGCCGACTCCCCACTGAGCAGGGAGCCCAACATGGGGCTCCATCCCAGGACCCCACGATTACCACCTAAGCCGAAGGGAGACACTTAACCGACTGAGCCACCCACGTGCCCTCCCCTCAGTCTTTATGTGGCTAGTTCCCTTTCCTCCTGCAGGTCTCTTTAAATGTCACCTCCTCAAAAAACCTTCCCTGGGCTGTCTGATCTGAAGTCAGTCTCCCGTATCATTCTGCCTCTGTTTCCTTCAGAGTGTTTATCACAATTTATCAGGTAACAGAGACAACATCTTCAGATAGTAAATAAACAAAACTCCCCCCTGTATCTGCCCCAGCCCCCCTCCTCCAGTACCTGGCAGCCTCCCCAGGTGAGGAGGTGGAGTGGCTGTCTCTGCCCGGAGAAGAAGGCAGGACATTGAGAAAATCCATTCCAGAAAGGTGGCAGAAGTATGAAACTGCCCTTTCTTGTTTTGGTGGAAGGAAGGAAGAAAGAAGGGAGGAAAGCTAAGGGGTTAGATGTCGGGGCCCTTGATTCTGCCGTTCAGAGGGCAGGCCTCAAAGAGGGCGAGGGACGCTGCCCATATAGCGAGACAGGAGACATCTAAGAACATGTGGGCTAGGGGTTCGCTTCCTAGGCATGGCATTCTGCAGGAATCTTTAACTCCAGGTAGAACCTGTTTGAACCTGATGAGCGGTGGTTAACTCAGGAGCCTCAGGCATAGACAGTCAGCAAGATTAGAAATGTGAGCCTAAAGCAAGGTTTCTGCTCCTCCCTACCAGCCTGGGGCCTGGCAGGGGATGCGGGTGAGGACAGAGCTGAGAGGCTCAGTGACTAGTGGATGCCTGGAATTGGGTCACAGAGGTCACGGCATGCGGCGATTTCACAAGTGACTGGGACCGTGGATTTCAGTGGCCATAATTTTCAGTGACCCAAAAAGGCCAGAGGGAACCAGTTACCTCTCGATGGTTGCCAGTTCAGAGACCAGGTCGACAACAGAACCCAGAAAGAACCCAAGGGGCCCCATGTGGACTCAAGGCTCTCTTGTCCTGCCACTATGAGATCCCATAAGCCTTCTCCCGGTGCACCCAAATAGCAACTTCGAGGGGAGCAGGGGAGGGGAAAGAAATCAGGAAGACTGTCCAAAAGGGGCAGGGTCATCCAAAGAGAATATTTCAGCCAGACAGACTGGAATAGCGTAATTAGCAAACATTAAATAAATAAGTTAAAACAAAAACAAAAACAGGCGGGGGGGGGGGGGGGGGGCATGGGTGGCTCAGTCAGTTAAACGTCTGCCTTCAGCTCAGGTCATGATCCCAGGGTCCTGGGATCAAGTCCCATGTTGTCAGGCTTCTCCCTCTGCCTCTGTTCATCTCCCCTCCCTGCTCTTTCTCTCTCTTTCTCTCTCTCAAATAAATAAATAAAATCTTTAAAAATCTAATCAGGCCAGAAAACAGTCTTCCTGGTGCAGAAGATAAGAGGCTTCAGACAAGGGCACAATCACTTCTCATTAGGTGAATAACGGGGAAAGCCTGTCATGGGGGAACTTGAGAACAACGGGCACGTAGCCCTGCACCACCAGTGTGTCACCTCTCCTCCAGAACAGCTCCGACGAGGGCAAGACTGACACCCCCCACTTCAGTGACACGGGGAGAGAGCCAAGAACCCAAACCCCTCTCCAGGAAATCATTCACGAGTAAAAGCAAACTGGGGTTTACATTAGGTTTTATACCTTAAACCTGCTTAAAAAGAGAAAAATTTCTGCAATATAACATGGACATTTATATAAACAGAGGCAGCAGAGGACACGGGTCAGGCGGGACTTTGGTGTCATTCATTAATTCCTTCAGTAAATCCTTCCTGAGCTATTTCTGTGTGCCACCAGGCACACGCAGAATTAATTATGTGCAGCGCTCACAGCTAGGCGTGCAGTCCAGAATTCTGCCTGGCCTGCCAATTTCTGGCATGTGGCCTCAGCCACATCATTTAATCTCCCTAACTTGCAATAATACCTCTTGAGATAAGGCATTGGGAAAGCTCAGTATATAATATGTGGCATATAGTAACTGCTCAATAAATGTTAGATTTTACTGTTAGCACGGTCACTAGTTTTAATCATCACAAAAAGTTTCTAACCACAGTCAACTCTGTAATGGTTCCTAGAAATTCTTTCTGGGCTTTCTGAAGTTGCTGTATCTGTTTGCATGCATGCAAATGTGTTTATATATATGTGTGTGTGTGTGTGTGTGTGTGTGTATAATATATATGTATGTATAAAAATTACAATTTTTTAAAAGTGTCTATGTAAAAAAATTAGTTTTTTTGAGTGAGTGTATATACAAAAATTAGTTTCTTTAAGTTCCTGTATTCGTTCTTTCCCAAAAAGATAGACATAGCAATTTTTGAAATACTATGTTGCTGAGAGAAAAATTCGCATACAATGATTAGGTAGTGGCTTTCTTTCTTTCTTTCTTTCTTTTTTTTTTTTTTAAAGATTTTATTTATTTATTTGAGAGGGAGAGAGACCGTGCGCAACTGGGGGCTGGGGCAGAGAGACAAGCAGACTCCCCACTGAGCAGGGAGCCCCGAGATCATGACCTGAGCTGAAGTCAAATGCCCAACAAATGAAGCCACCCAGAACTCCTAGGTAATGACCTTCAACAAACACGTCCATAAAGCGAGACCACCACATAAGAGGACTAAGGTTTTCTGAGTGTGATTTATTTTATTGCTTCTTAATTATCCACTGTACTCACTGAATCACAAGTAAAATGTTCTATCCTTCAGGTGTTTAAGCAGTTTAAGATTTGGGGATTTAGGACACCATGTAAATGTGGATTTTCGAATAAGACCTCACTTAATACAGTCCTCAGCACCCTGTGAGCCACAGCCAAGAGTTTTCGCCAGTTTACAAAGAAGAAAATGGAGAGCATCAGCAAATTTTGCAAATTGACACAAATGAATTTGCTACTGATGTCATTTGACACTGGTTTGCTTAATTCCAAACCCTCTGTTCTTTCTAGTGTCCTTAATGCCTATTAATGCCTCTCAGAGAAGCGAAGGGAAAAAAAAAAGCCCAAGGGAAGAAAATAATAAGAAAAGATATCAACTCGAAGAATTACTGAAGAAATCAGAAAAGAGAAGGGAAAGTCGTGATAGTGACATAAGAGAATTTTCCTGAGCGACTTAGAGGCCTGAATTCCTGAGTTGGAGGGACTTGCCTTTATTCAGGTCACTGTCCCCAGAAGCCATCACGGATGGGGGTACTTGTCTTGTTAAGACTCAAGTCATTTTCCTACCTCAGGAAATTGATGAAGGGGGCTAAGCCTCAAAGAAATTCTAGAAGCACAGCAGATTCAGGGCTGGACTGAAACGACCCAGGGAAACAGGAGCAGGCTGTAGGATGTATCCCAGTAACAACATTATATTCCTCCAGTACATTTTGTTTCTTTAGTTGAAGGTGAGCTGGCTGGTCAGTCTCAGTGTTAGTAACAGCCAAGATTAAGGTTAATACTCTGTACAATACACTTCTGTAGTCCACCCGCGAGATGGAGGGAATGGACATGTCCAGGTAGTGGCTCGTATGGGGCAAGTTGTGGTTACACTCAGAGCTTGAAGACCCTACCTCTGAATCATATAATCCTGACTATCCAAACTCAAAGAACCTCATAGAAAAAGACTCCCCTGAACCACTGTGACAAAGACACTAATCAAACTCGGCGTGGTGGTGATACTCAGGTATAAGCCAGGTACTTACTGTTTTCCTCCAAAGAATTGCTCGGTATTGAGGGACACGCTGATTGTTTTGGTCAGAGAGGGTCACGGACAGGAAGAAGGGGCTCTTCTCGGCATCATTTCCAATATAATTCTGATGGACTGGAAAAGAGACAGGTTTAGAACAGTGAAGACCCACTGGTTCTTCCAGGCCCTGATAGGAGTAGACAATTTTTCCTTCCCACATAAGCATGGAACAAGAATCCCAAACCCAGCTCCGGAAAGAACCTGATCACATTGACCTTCTCCTTGACAGTGACTTGTTTAGAAATGGACACATGACCAATTCTGGCCAACAAGACAGGAGGAGAAATGGGTCAGGCAGTTTCTGGAAAGGCTTCCTTATTCTTGAAGATGGCCTTCTCCTTCCTCTGGACATGGGCGGTGTCTAGAAGTGATGCCTGGAAGTGCTGCAACCACCTTGTGACCCTGAGGAGGTCCAGCCTTGATGACAGCACCAAGCCCCTGAGTTCACCTATTCCAGAGCCTACCTTACCTCTGAGTTTCTCAGCATCTGAACTGATGGCACCAGTTTTGTCTAAAGTTACCGCTGCTCTGGGCACTATGCTTTCAATTATTTGGGAGGATGACAACTTTCCCACTGATTTCTTTCTTTATAAAGAAATATGCCCTGTCCAGTAAGTGAACTTCTTAGAATAAAACAGTATCAGATTTTTAAAAAGACATCGTTTGGGTCTGATCACTCTCATGATACAGTCTGCGCCTCACATCTTCTAGAAACACAGGCATTAGCCTGATAAGCAATTTATCTACCTCCTCTCGAATCTTAAAACAGTGATCATTTCTTCCCTTCCCAGTCTCTCCTATTAGCCACACTCCCATTTTCCGCCTTCCCACATATGCTCACCCGAGCCCTTCACTTTAAATGTACACCGCTGTTAATGACCACGCTGTCGCTTTGGGCCAGGCATGGGGTTTGGCTCTTTCTCCAGCATATCTCACTGAAACTCCTGTTCAAGCCTACTCGGTATGTAATAGTAACACCTCCATTTTACAGATAAGGAAATTAAGTCTCAGAGAAGTGGAGAGTGACCAGCGTAAGATTCTGTGGTTAAGCATGGCAGAACAGGATTCAGACCCATTTTAGAGTCTCCGTGAAGGTTGGGAGAATGACTGCCTTTGCCAGTGTTATTGCCTGGCACATGGTAAGTGATAAACGCCCGTTACCAGAGCCCACGGGACAACGCCTCTCTAGTTCTATGGTGGTCCCGGAGCTCAGGGGTCCTTTTTATTTTCCCCCTCATTGTCTTGAACTAAGCGTTCAAAACTCAATTATAGACACAGCACTTGCCTTGTTAGGTCTAAAGATGTTTTTCACCCTGCAAATTCTTCTTAGGTCTCCAAAAACTATTTAGATGATCAGAGCTCCCTTTACTCCCAAGGGACAAAAATAACTGACCAAAAAACCCATATCTGTCTCTATCTCTATATCTACATGTAGCTTCTCTATATAACTATATATCTATAGTTTCATATATGAATATATACGAAAAATCCTAGGACTGACACTGAATTGAATCTTTCCATTGACAAAGCTATTAACCTGATATTAATGTCCCTAAACCAGTTAGTTTCACACTTCTAGGGGCACCAGAAAGAAATTACACCAACATTTAATTTGCATTTTGAATATCCTTTCCTCCCAACCACCGTAATGGCATAGTTACCTTGTCCTAAAAAATACTTGAAATACCATCTGGTGTGGTATTCTGGGTTCTCTAAGTGCACGTCTGTTCTTCGCCACGTCCCGGGCAGGGCGGTTGCATTCTGTAATCGAACAAAGTTGTTCCATTAAGAGGCTTATTCAGAAAGTAAACAAGAAGCGGGCAGTGAACCTGGGGACTAAGAACCAGAGAAGTCATTGTCAAAAGCGTACGAACAGGGCTGGGAGCACATGTCCCCGCGGCCACATCACAGCAGCATTTGGAAGGTCCTCTGGGTAGAGCAGAAAGAACGGAGGGAACTAGGAGACTCTGCTATTTCCAGCTTGAGTGTAAACTTGAACTTTCCTTTCTGGCCCAAAGCTTCCAAATATTTGGGAGTTGGTGCCCCCTAGAGGCACGCCCTTCCGTTTGGTACCCCTGTGACAGGCCCATTTCACCTGGAATAAAATCTCTGCGGCCTCTCGAGTTCATATTTTTGTTGTAGAATTGTAAAAATGTGTCATGAGGTCACACAGTTAATGGGGGAAATTATGGGTAAACATAATGAATGATGTTAATCTTCTCTCCAAAGATAGTCACCATAAATGATTTGGTATGGCTTCCTCTCCTTCTTTTCTTACATGGACAGACATTCTCATTTTTCTTACCAAAATGCAATCATACTGAACCTCCATTGGCCTCTGCTTTGCCCCATGTGTATACAGCAGACGACTGGAATGTACTTTTCTGATTCCAATATGCTTCTGGTGATTTCCTAGACATTTGTGGTCACTTTATCATGTCGAAGGGGGTTTCCTTCCATTCCAAGCTTACAGAGAGGCCATTCTCAGGAATCAATACCAAATTGCACTGAAAAGTTTTTTTGGCAACTCTTAAGAAAATAGGTTAAATGGCGGAAAAATCAGACTAATGTAATGAATTATACTACTGGCTCTTCCGATGCTGAATGTTTCTGAAATGTCTGGAATATATCCGACTAAGTCATGGTGTATGGTATTCTTTTGATACACTGCTGGAGTTTTAAAAAATATGAATTATGTAACATATTTGTTAGTGAGATGGAGCTTGTAGGTCTCTTTTCTGTACAAAGTGCTGTTATGCTTCCAGAATTATATAACTTAAAAAGTGAATTAGGATGCTTTCTGTCTTTTACATGCTCCGGAAATACTGACACTCATTGAGAGAGCTTTAAGGGTACTTTATACGCATTAGCTCCATAGCATCTCCACCAACTTTGTGACACAGATTTTATTTTATCCCCTACTTTCAGATGAAGAAAGTGTGGCTCGGACACTTCAGCGACGCTGCCTAAGGTTGCTGAGCTCCTAAGCAGTGGAGCTCGAACTGAGTCAGGGCCAATCCTGGAGGGTTGTTTTTTTTCCTTTTTTAAAAATTTAATTTAAATAAAAATAAAATTTTAAAAAACTCCACAAGGAGTAAAAAAGGTAGGTAACGTTTCTTAGTATTGTGCTTTTTTTTTGAGTTTTAAAAAAATCAGCTACTGAGTCTATGTACATATATATATATATTTTTTTTAATTTGGAAATAATTTTGAACTTACATAAAAGTTGTGGGAATGGGACTGCACAGAGCATCTGTATACACTTTAACAGATTTATCTACTGCGAACATTTTACCCCATTTATTCCTTTGCTCACACACACACACACACACATAATTTTTTCTGAACCGTTTAAGACTACGATGCACAAATAACAACACTTTATCCCTAAGTGCCTCAGTGTGTATTTCCCAAGAATAGATCTTCTTACATAACCACAATATAGCTTTACCAACTTTTACGAATTTAACATGGATATGGTACCTCTAATCTACCATCTGCATTCCAATCTTGTGAATTGACTTTAAAACGTCATTTAAAGTATTTTCCCTCTTGGGTGCAGGATGATGGGGTTGTCGGGTCTCTAAATTCCCTGCTTCTGCAAATTTCCACAGACTCTGCCTTTTACAACACTGACGCTTTTAAAGAATATGGCACGCTCCTCCCCTCTTCTTTTTTAAAACCGAGCATGACTTCTTCTAGGTTTGTCTGATGTTGCCCCACAATGAGGGGCAGGGCACGTGTGCCCGGTCAGAAGGCTACACAAGGGGGGGGCTTGTCCTTCTCAGCTTACTGTACTTCAAGACCTCTATCTGCTCCTCACTGGGGATGTTAATGTTGATCCCCTGTTCAAGATGTTGCCTCTCGGTTTTGACCTTTTCGTGTGACTCAAGAAGAGCACATAACAATTGGATTTTGCTTCTGGTAGAATTTCTGGATGATTCATTGTCAACAGTGTTCACTTTATAATCATAAACCACTGGCAACGTCCATCCACAGTCCCCTATGCCATGGGGCCGCGTGCAGCTGTGGCATGACCTCGGGGCCCACCAGCCAGGCTCAGGCATCAGCTGACCAGACACAGGGGGTGTCCGGCTCAGGCACCTGGCCTTCACCAGCCAGATGGCACTGCAGTTGGTGCCATTGTCCCAAGGCCTGAGACCCTAGACACCATCAGCAGAGCCTTGAGGAGACTCTGAAGGAACCAGGAACTTGGGCCTCTGGAGCTTCCCAGACTTGATGGCACAGCACCAGGTCTTGGCTCTGGGCTTCTAGATTTGTTAAAATATTACCCTGGGACCATTCCAGATTCCTAAGGAGCTCTGTGGGCGTGGCCCAAGAATCTGTAGTTTCACAAGCATCCCAGGTAACTAGGAAGACTAAACTTTGAGAAGCAAAGCTCTATGCCAGCCGTTCTTTTTTTTTTTTTTTTTTTTCTTAAAGATTTTATTTTTTGGGGCGCCTGGGTGGCTCAGTGGGTTAAAGCCTCTGCCTTTGGCTCAGGTGATGATCCCAGGGTCCGCTCAGGCTCTCTGCTCCATGGGGAGCCTGCTTCCCCCTCTCCCTCTGCTTGCCTCTCTGCCTACTTGTGATCTCTGTCTGTCAAATAAATAGATAAAATCTTTTTATTTTTTCTTTATTGGTGGTGGTAGTGGTGGTGGTGGGTTGGGTGGTGGGGTGGTGGTTGGTGGTGGTGGTGGTAAATAAAATCTTTTAAAAAAAAGATTTTATTTATTTGACAGAGAGAGACACACAGCAAGACAGAGTACACAAGCAGGGGGAGTGGGAGAGGGAGAAGCAGGCTTGCCGCTCAGCAGGGAGCCCGATGTGGGGCTCAATCCCAGGACCCTGTGATCAGGACCAGAGCCAAAGGCAGACGATTAATGACTGAGCCACCCAGGCACCTCTATGCCAGAGGTTCTAAAAGAAGGCAGGGAGGGCATGTATGTGGGTAAAGAAAAAAAAAACAAAACTTGATTTCCCTAACTTCTAACAAAAATGTAGTGTTTCTTGGGTCACCTGTTGTCTCAGTCAGTAGAGCATGAGACTCCTGATCTCATGGTTGTAAGTTTGAGCCCTATGCTGGTTGCAGAGATGACTTAAAAATAAAATCTCAGGGGGCACCTGGGTGGCTCAGTGGGTTACAGCCTCTGCCTTCAGCTTGGGTCATGATCTCAGAATCCTGGGATCGAGCCCCGCATCGGGTTCTCTGCTCAGTGGGGAGCCTGCTTCCTCCTCTCTCTCTGCCTGCCTCTCTGCCTACTTGGATCTCTGTCTGTCAAATAAATAAAATCTTTTAAAAAAAAAATTCTCAGGGCGTCTGGGTGACTCAGGTGTTAAGCTCAGTCTGTCTTCGGCTCAGGTCATGATCCCAGGTTCCTGGGATCGAGCCCTGCACTGGGCTTCCTGTTCGTGGAGAGCGTGCTTCTCCCTCTCCCACTCCCCCTGCTTGTGTTCCCTCTCTCACTGTGTCTCTGTCAAATTAATAAAAAAAATCTAAAAAAAAAATAAAATCTTTAAAAAAATGTTTCTTTCAACCACAAATGTCAGTCAAAACAACAACAGCAACAAAACAGAACTACAGTAGAACAAACAGCCCTGATAACCATGTCACACGCACGTACACATGTGCACACGTGTGTGCACACACATGCATGTGCACATGCACAAATCAGAGATATTTTCAGAACTCACTACAGTGGCTGCAGATATCTTAAACACTGTTTACAATCTTCCTGGTTCAAAACTGTAATAGTTGTAAGTCCTGCTGCTGGATTTGTTATTTAATGTACTGATAAAAAAGGGTATATATTACTGTATCATAAATCAGGTTTTTAAAAAATCCATCTGGGGCACCTGGGTGGCTCAATGGGTTAAGCCTCTGATAACTATTTCTTTTCTGTTTTTTAGACAGAGTATGCAGGGGTCTGGGAGGGAGGGAGATAATCTTAAACTGGCTCTCAGCCAAGCGTGAACCTGATGCAGGACTCAATCTCATGACCCTGAGATCATGACCTGAGCTGAAATCAAGAGTCAGATGCTTTAACTAGCTGAGCCACCCCTCCAATATATTTCAATTTACTGTTTTCCTTTGTAATCCGTGTATTGTTTTACGCGTTCAAAAACATTCTGAGAAGGGGTCTACAGGCTTCAGAGATTGCCAAGGGGGTCAAAGGATGTAAAAACTGGCCCCCACACTCTAGATCTTCTGAAGCACCGGATCTGCTTTCTCCCCTCCCAGAGGTCTGGACACTAGCAACCGCAGGACGGAGTAACATGGGAGGAGCGTCTCAGAGTCACAGACGGGACTCTGGCCGGTGGCATGCCCCAAATCTCTATCAAGTACAAAGTGTCAATTATGAGGTGTTTGTGTTTTTTTAAATGATCAAAAACCTAACTACATAATTTTTGTCTTCACTGAATCCTTAATTAAAATGGGGGGGGGGACCCCAACACCAAAAAAGTTGTTAGTCTCGCAGAGTGAGACACTTCATGTCCCTTGTTAAAATCACATACGATGAGGTGTAAAGACACAAACATACGCAGGAGCTGACAAGGAAAGGAGACTAAAGCAAAGAAACAACAAAAGTACCCTCTGCCCAAGACCGCACAGGCCCAGAGCGACTCCAAAGATGATCTCTGGTTTCTGATGGTAAGTACCAGAAGCAGACAGAAAAGGCCCCAAATCTTGAGTGAATAGTAAATGATTTTTAAAATATGTAGACACCCGTGGAACCACTCCCTGGATCAAGATAGAAAATATCTTCAATGCCCTGAAGGTACCCAGTCATACTGTGAAAAGTAACCATTGCCCTGACTTCTATCACCACAATTCATTTTACTTGCTCTTGAACTTTGAAGAAATGAAATCCTAGTGTGTGTATTTGCGGAGTCTGGTCTGCCCTTTGGCACCAGGTCTGTGACGTTCATCCATGTTGGGGATGTAACAAGCTCACTCTCTCCCACTGCCATGTGGCTACTCCCCAGTGTATGTATGCATCCTCTGGCTGCTGGACATATGGGCTGTCTCCAGTTTGGGGTCGTTAAGAATAAAGTCACGTGAACAGTTTTGTATCTGTCTTTTGGTGGCCATAAGCACTCATTGCTACTGCCTGGGACCAGAGGAGGCAGACTTCAGTTCTATTAGATTCTGCTAAACTTCCAAAGAGGATGCACCAGCTTACACTATTAGCAAGATATACAGAGTTCTAGTGGTTTCCTGTCCTCTGACCAGCTCTTAGTGTTTCAGGCATTTTCCTTTAGGTGGTTCTGGAGTGGGCATAGTAGTGCCTAACTGTGGCATTAATTTTTGAATAAACCTTAAGTCTTTTTTTTTTTTTAAGATTTTATTTATTTATTTGACAGAGAGGGAGAGTACAAGCAGGGGGAGCAGAAGGGGGAGAGGGAGAAGCAGGCTCCCCACTGAGCAGGGAGCCCGATGCAGGCCTCGATCCTAAGACCCTGGGATCATGACCTGAGCCGAAGGCAGTCGATCAACCGAATGAGCCACCCAGGCGCCCCAACCTTAAGTCTTTTTTTTTTTTTTAAAGATTTTTAATTTATTTATTTGGCAGACAGAGATCACAAGTAGGCAGAGAGGCAGGCTCCCCGCTGAGCAGAGAGCCCGATGCGGGCCTCCATCCCAGGACCCTGGGATCGTGACCTGAGCTGAAGGCAGAGGCTTTAACCCACTGAGCCACCCAGGCGCCCCCAACCTTAAGTCTCTTAAGTAAGATTTATTTTACAGAGAGTTTCAGGGATATAAAAACTTTGTCTAGAACATTTAAGGTGACAATAACACCAGGAACACTTTATTTGACATCAACAAGCAAGTTTGGAGGAAATACCCTGATGGACACATCTGCCAAACAACTAAACATTAAGGCTGCAAATGCTCATAGGTGTTTTATGCCCTTTTAGATAATCATTTGCTAAAAGATATTATCAAGAGTAATAAACTCAAATTTTTCCATGCTGCAGATATGCCTGAACATGCCACAGTGTTAAATGAGGCCTGAGACCAAGAAATCCTGAATCATTCCGATATCAAATTCCAAAGCCCACAAAAGCTCCTTGTTGCCTTCATTGTCTTTTTTTTTTTTTTTTCTTTTTTAAGATTTTATTTATTTGAGGGGTGCCTGAGTGGCTAAGTCGGTTAAGCATCTGCCTTCAGGTCAGGTCAGGATCCCAGAGTCCTGGGATTGAGTCCCACATGGGGCTCCTTGCTCAGCAGGGAGCCTGCTTCTCCCACTGCCTGCTGCTCCCCCTGCTTGTGTACTTTCTTTCTCTCCGACAAATAAATGAATAAAATGTTATTTAAAAAAAGATTTATTTGAGAGGGAGAGTGAGCATGGGGAGGAGCAGAGGGAGAAACAGACTTCCTGCTAAGCATGAAGCCTGAGATCATGACCTGAGCCCAAGCCAAGAGTGGGACGCTTAACCGACTGAGCCACTGTCTTTTTATTTTATTTTATCTTATTTTATTTTATTTTATCCTATCTTATCTGATCTTATTTTATCTTGTTACTCCATTTATACTCGTGGGATGTGAAGGGGAGGACTGAACGAATCTGGCCAGGATATTTTGAGAATGTAATCAAAATCTACATATAACACCCTCATTTTATCTGAATGTTTGCTAGTGTTGGACTTGAAGCAGGGAATCTGCACCATGAACTTGAACTGCAGATGAGATCCCTTGTTTTATATAATACCTGGGAGTTCTGAGAGTCTGTTCCAGAGTGAGCCCAATTAATGAGAGAATGCATTTTAACAGACTTTACTTCAGTTTCTAGGTTTAAATTGCTGAGAGAATGCTGGCAATAAAGAAGATGGATTTAAAAAAAACGCACTAAAGACTTCTGAATTGCAAATGCAAATAAATATAAGCTGGTTGAAAAAGTGAAACCACACACAAAGTAAAATCTGTCTCTTTCGGTCCTCCATGTCCCTGTCCACATCCTTTGCCTTTGATAACCATTCTACCAGGTTGGTGTGGTTTGTCTCAGACCTTTGTATGCATTTACAAAGGTGTGTTTGCTGTCTACATTTGTGCATACAACATTAAGTTCACATCCATGTCCACATATACAGATAAATTTGTAACAAACACATATGTGTATACACATAGAATTTATTTTCATAAATGGGAGGCTAGTGGAGCTATTACACTGAAACCCGATTTTTTCCACTAAAGAAAATATCTTAGGGGGTGCCTGGCTGGCTCAGTCAGAAGAACACACAACTCTTGATCTCAGGGTCATGAGTTCGAACCCCATGGTGGATGTAGAGATTAAATAAATACAATTTTTAAAAACAGAAATTATCTTGGAAATATTTCTAGGTCAGTACATTTAGATTTACCTTGTTCTTTTTAGTGACGATGCAGGTTTTTAGAAAAGTTAAATACTACAGTTGTGTAGAGATATGTAACATCTGTAAATGGCATAGAAGGACCTGCTGTGGCAAGTCAAGGTCCTCTGACGTCTTTCCTGACTTGCCATTTCCATTCTCTAGAAGCAATTACTGCTTAATTCTTATCTATTCTTTTGGAAACTTTCTTGCATACTGACAAACTTATTTACCTTTTTGTCTGTTAAGGAAAAGCATGATATATCCTAATCATTCTGGAACTTGCTTTTCGGTCTAACTGGACCCTAAACATTTCTCTGTGGTATTACATATACTACTGCCTCATTCTTTCTAATAGCTACTAAGCATTTTATTGTATAAATGTATCATAATTTATGTAATTACTCCTTTACTGATAGAAATCAAAGTTGCTTCCAGGTGGGGGTTTTTTTTTTTCCCTATTTAAAATAACGTTACAATACACATTCTAGCAATAGAACTACTGGCCAAATGGTGTGTGCATTTTTAATTATTGCTAATTGCCCTTCCAAAAGATTGTCTCGTTTGCATATCCCCCAACAGTGTATAAGAGAATCCTCCCACACCAAGGAAGATTGATTTATAAAAAGCTGAAAGATTGTCCCTCTGCTTCACAATATACTAATTGGTACATACAAGTGAGCTGTAAGGGAGGTCTCCAGTGATCCACCCGGGGGTCACACTCATTTTAATTAATAATCTGAGTGAGCACACAGATGGCAGGAGAAGCACAGTGGAAGGTAATGTAAAGCTTCTCAGTGGGTTAGCTAATAGGACAGGTGACAGAATCAAGATGTCAAAAAAAAAAAAACCTCTTGACAATTAGCAATCAGGGACACACTGATGAGATTAAATTTAGTATGGACAACAGAAAATCCTCCATTTGGGGATGAATTCTAAGTGCGTAAGTACAGGAAGGAGAAGGCCAGGTGCTACAAAGCAGGAATCCGCACCCATTTCACCTGTCTGGAGACTAAGGCTCCAAGAAGTTGAGTCATAATCTGGTAAGTGATAGAGTGAAGCCCGAACCCACGTTTGCTTGACTCCAAAATTGTCTCCACTACATCGTGAAGAAGACTGGGGCAAGGGGCAGCTTTATGGAAGGTCTGTAATGAATCACTGGCTTTGTAAAAAGAGAGTGTGCCTGGCAAGGAAAGGGACGAGCCTACTCCCCCTTGTCCCTGTGTGGGATGTACCTGGAGCCCCGAATTTAGTTCTGACCACTTCAGCTTAACATCAACAACCTCCCACGTGGCCCAGGAGCACAGTGAGGACGATGATGAGTGGAGCAGAGTCCACATCTTAGGAGGAAAGCAGCACATGTCCTGGAACGCTGGAGGCCCACCATGGCGAGGAGGGCGAAGACTTACAGAAAATGTAAGTAGCAACTCTGAGTGGAAAATAGAAACAGATGAATTCTGCCCAACAAAAAGAACCCTGGGGATGTCCTGAGTGATGAAGGTGACAGGAGTGCCTTTTGTTCTAACGAGGGGCCCTTGCTGGGTCTCTAAAGAGCTTCAGGAAGGAGCCGCTTGCTAGGAAGCCCAAGCCTTGATCAGAAGCTTGTACCTTTCAGCCCCACGGTGAACCCTGTGGGAGAGGAGGGACTGCAGACCGATTCAATCCTTAATGGCCAATGATTTGCTCCGCTGGTGAACACAAGAAGGTGCCGGGTGGGTGGTCCTCCCAGCGGGGGCGTGGGAGCTCCGTGCCTGCCCTCGCCCCCCAAAACCTTGCTCTGGGCATCTCTCCTGTCTGGCTGATCCTGAGTTGTATCCTTTGTAGTAAACGGGAGAGCAAGTGAAGGGCTTTCCTAAATTCTATGAGTCATTTTAGCCAATTATTAAACCTGGGGTGGGGGGTTGCTGTGGGAACGCCTGACTTTACAACCAAGTGGGACAGAAGTGTGGGTGACCTGGCAACCTGATACTTGCAACTGGTGTCTGAAATAAGGGCCGTCTTACGGGGCTAACTCGGGCAGTTATGTCCTAACTGAATCGTAGGACACTTGGCCACTGTCTGGAGGAAAGCGAGCTATCAAGGAGGGAGCCCCTTCTCCATTCCTGCAGAAACATTCGAGCAGGGACCTATGAGCTGACTGGAGCGAAGCTGGTGTAGGGGCGCTTGCCTTGGGTGGGGGACTGGCCTAGATGACCTCCGAGGCAGTGAGAAGCGGACGGACGGGCGCTCGTCTACAGGCTTCTTCCCGCTCAGTGATGACATGGACAACAACGGAGAAGCATTGAGGACGCTTTACAAGCATTTTGACATGACCGTGTGACCGAAGTCATGCTCAGGGGGTTCATTTCTTTAAACAGAGTCCAGACCTATCGGGGTGTTTCTCAGTTTGGGGGGGCATTCCGTGAAGGGGATGCTGTGGGCTGGGGACGCACAGTAGGACCACACTGAGTTCTGCAACAGATCAGAAATTAAAAAGTGGGTCCTTTACCCCTGGTGGTCTGAGAAGCACAGCTGAGAGGCCTCGGGCTCACTGTGTCATCCCTGGGGAGGCCCTGTTTGACCATCTCAGCGAAGTGGGGCTCTCCCTCTCGCTTGGTGCCACACCCCAATCTGGTTTCCCCATAGTGCTTGCCAACACTTCCTTTCTGCCTACGGTATTGTGCACCTGTTCATTGACTCCTCCGCCCGCCGGTCTGCGAGGGCACCAGGCGGGAAGCTCAGCAAGCCTACCCACCCCCTACATCACCAGTGCACAGACTACTTGGCACCAAGGAAGGATCCGACGAATGAGAGCTGAATGAATGACATGACGCATTATGGGAAAAGACACTCCTGAGACAACTTTTGTGTTTGGTAATGGTGGGCTAGATTATTCAACTAACCTTCCTGTGGCAAAAACTCAAACTGCTCAAAAAATATTCAAATCATCTCCTTAAAAGCCCTTGCTGTGCTCACGAGATAGTCCAGAAATGGCAGCCCAAACAGAGCCAAGTGGGAACCCAGAGGGGTAGGGGGGACCATGGCCACCTTTTTCAGCTTGAGGATATCTGTCAGTCTGGGTGAAACTAAACTTGAGTTTTGGTGGCTTCCTGGGGCCAGAGGGCAAAACAACAAAGCCCCAGACCCGCTGAAGCAGGTCAGTGTAATAGGAGACACCCCCCACCCCATTATGCTGTAGCTCCAAAGGGGCCCCACGTTCAAGGAAACACATTCAAGGAAAAGGGAACCCGAAGAGACCCCCTGGACCTCAGAGGCTACAGGGAAGGTTGTCAGTGCCCAGGAGAGCTGAGCGGGGAGTGTCTCTGAGGTGGTGTGCCCGCAAACCAGCCTTCACATAAACCCGCAACTCTGTTCTGCAGCACCAGGGAGGTTTGGAAAGTCTCACGCTGGGAATTTAGTTTACTGTGTCTGGCAAGAGAATGTGCAAGCCCCTCTGATTCTGACATCAATTCCAATATGTGTTTTCTCCCCACATCAACAAGCACTTCTCTGACAGCAGCTGGGGGTTCTGAAATTCAAATCCGTTCTGACACCATCTACCTGAAGACAGCCTCGGTCCCGCAGGTGAAGGGCTCATCCCACCTGTGCTTCTGACCAACCAGCTATAGATAGGAGGATCCAATGACCCTCTCCTTGGGTTCAATTAATTCGCTAGAGTATCTTACAGGACTCAAGAGGAACATTTTACTAACTAGATTACTGGATTAACTACTAACTAGATTCATTATAAAAGGATATAACTCTGTTAAGGAGGCACAGGGCAAAGCATGGGGAAGGGTGTGGAGCTCCCCAAATCTCCCCGTGTTCCCCAAACCAGAAGCTCTCTGATCCCCCATCCTGTGGGTTTTTATGGAGGCTTTGATTGATTAAATCATCAATGAAATTGTGTTTTATTAACTCATTGGCCACTGACAACTGAACTCAATCTTCGGCCCTTCTCTTTTCCCCAGGGTTGGAGGTCAGGGGTGGAAAAGGAAGTTCAAACCCTATAACTGTATGGGAGGTTTCTCTGGTGACCAGCCGCCATCCTGAGGGGTTTCCCAAAAGCCACTTCATTAACATGACAAAAGACACACTGCTCACTCTCTGCACTTGGGAAATTCACAGGTTTGGGCCGCTCTGTGTCAGGAACTGAGAAAAAGACCCAATAGGCATTTATTTTAACTCATGATCTAGAATGCCCTACCAAAAGGAGACTCAACCTGGGCCTCCTAGTAATCCTAAAAATTCATTTTCAAGAACAATACCAGCAACTGTTCTGTGGCCACGCACAGAGGGGCACACAGTAGGTGAAATCACATGGCAGAGAGCCCCCGCAACGTCACACAGGGAAATGATCTGCCACAGATGGTAACACCATTATCCTGACTGTATCGAAAGAAAACGAGGCAAATCCGACACTGTCTTCCCTGGAACAGTAAGTGTAAGAAGTGACTGAGCCACCTTGAACTAGGCAATGCTTCTCAGAAATGACATGAAAAGCATGAGCAGAAAAAAGAAAAGCGAGGTAGATGAGACATCATTATATTTAAAAATGTCTGTGCTTCAAAGGACACAATCAAGGAAGTGAAAAAGCAATCTGCAGAATGGGGGAGAATTTTTGCAAATCATGGATCTGATGAGGGTCTAGGATCCGTACTGTATAAAGAACAGTTAAAATGCAATAACAAAAGGAGAAATAACCCAGTAATGAAATTACTTTGCAATCTGTCTCTTCATGCGCCTGAAAATTTTAAGCAGCTACAAATCCGGTGCCTTCTCGTGCACGGATGGCTTTAACGGACTCCGAGCAAGCTGGGTTGGTTTCCCTCTGAGTCTCACGCGCACTTGGGTCTTTTATCAGGGTGTACATTAACACTGGCCGCAGGCTTTTAGTGGAAGACCATTAATATAAAACAGAGCCACCGTGCTCCAGCCAAGCACACCCGCTTGGTGGCTCTAATAGAAACAAAATTGAAAACAGCGTTTAAGCCTTGGTATCATCTTTCGCAGAGAGGCAATCTGAGACAGGACTGGGTTTTGGACACAACAGACCACAGTGATTTGTGAAATCAATAACTCCACCAAATGGTTTCAGAGATGCTAAGTGAACTGCCCATGGTCACCGTGCTGGTGAGTTGTGGACTCACCATCTGAACCCAGGTGGTCTGACTCTAGAGCCACGCCTGCCCATGATCGTCCAGAGGCGAGTTCTAATCCCTGACCGGGTCCAGAACACGTCCTTTGGGATGGGGCAGGGCCAGGGGACACAGCTGGGTGAGGAGAGTTCGGGGATCCTAGGACCACATTTAGGTCTTTCTTAGGATGGGTGGCTCTCCTCCTGACGCAGGTTCCAGCAGGGGGCAGAGCTTTGCTTATATAGCGTTGGGGGAAGTCTAGCACACTTTGCTTGGTTCAGGCTGGGCTAAAGGTTTACAAAAATTTGGGGAGCATAAAGATGTCTGGAGGCAGGGCAACCTCTGGGGCCCCTGGCACTTAAGGTTCTCAAAGTAAAAACTCAGCACAGTGGCTACTAGCTTTCTGAGCACTGGAAAATGAGGCCTCAGTGTTTCTGCTCCTGGCTTAGCTCCTGGCACACAGCGGGCTGCCCAAGTCTGTGGTGCTAAGACCATCTCATTTCAGGAGCTGGGCCATTTGGGGAGGGCTGTTTCCAAGATTCAGAAGCAAATTCCCCAGGGACATCCTTCTTCTGTGTGGCTCAGTTGACATCACTGTGGATGAGAAGTACATGGCACCTCTTCAGGAGTCCAGATAGGATGGCCTCCTTGCACCTCACAGAGCAATGGCGAAGGTCCCATGTCTCTGGTATGGGAAGTGAAGGCCAAAGCTGAAGATGAGAAATGACTTCCAAATGCTGTGGACTTTCAAGGTAAACCCATAGCCCTTCCTCAGGAATCTGATCAAGGAGGTGGTCAGGAAAGCAAGGCTGGCAATATGGCAGTGGTTAAGTTAACAAACCCACCATCGTCACTTCCTGTTGTCACTTCCTGACTGCTAACAATATGGCGGGCACAGTGCTGAACGCTTTACGAGCTTGGCTCACTGACTCCTTCTAATAATCCTGAGACACTATCCATCTTATAGATGAAGAAACCAAGGCTCAGAAAGGCTGGGCTACTTGCCCAGGATCATATAGCTAGGAGATGGGGGAGTGAAAACTTGAACCCAGGCCTGTTTGATTCTCCAAAGCTGGGGCAGGGGTGCTAAAGAACTCTGATGGCCTACCTCTCAGGGAGGTAGGTAACAGAGATGGAAAAACACCGGGGCTCACACCACACTCCGCAGTTTGGGGGGTAGACCTCAAGGGGCAGGATGGGCAGTGGAAGTCTGAAGAAGAAACACAAGCAAGTTGAGTCCCTGCGGCCGGCAGCTGGGAAGACCAGGAGACCCCTGAGAGAGGGCTTAGGCCCAAGGATGGTGGGCAGACACCTTTCCTGGTATCTTCCCTGGATAAAGATGACATTTGGTAATTATAGTAACTTTTACATCTCTCTCCTGGACCTTGTGTTGCTTGTAGGGCGATGCTGAGCTGAGCAGCTTGGCAGAGGGGAGAGCTGGGCTTCTGGGACACCCCACAAAAGGTGCCCCGGCTGTGAATTCTTCTTTGGTCCCACGGCTGGCAGACCACCTTAATGTCCTGGGGTTTATTATAGATCTTTGAAAGGGTACGCCCCCTTGCCCTATTAATAGCACCTTCCATACAGAGAACAATGGCATTTTCCCTTCATGTCTGCTTCTGGTGAGGCTCTGAAGAGCTCCACTGAGCCCTTCCCAGGCTGCACTTAGGCAAGTCTTGCGCAGTTAGGAGCATCACTAACTGTTCAGTGCTATAACCCAGGTGCTATAATCACGTGCTTGGTGACAATAGAGGGGGGAGGGGTGGAGGCTGGTCGGGGACTCCCTTACCTCATCTGAAGAGCCATTTTCCACTCTGAATCTTCCAGCCCTTTGGATGGCACCATCAGCATCACTGGAAATAAGCTAGGGGACAAGAGAGCAATCAGTTAGGGAGCTGGGCTGCCATGGGCAAAGCCTCTTCTGTCTGTCTGTATCTGTCCTATGTCAGCCAAAGCCAAGGAACGACAGCTGGAGGGCCCAGCCCAGAAGCTAATGGGTCTTTCTGAAGCTTGGTCCACCAAGCCCTCACACGGTTAGTCTCCACAGTCTTCAGGAAGCTACAGAGTGACCGCCCCCTAACCCGTGAGAGTAGGAAAACAAGAGCATCAAATCTGCATGTGAACGTTTTCAATAAAATCTAAATGTGAACCTATTCCCATCCCGAGAAATGACAAAGCGATGCTCCCTGGAAAAACAATCTTAATACGCGTCACACGTGGACAAGGGCAGCTCACAGATGGCAAAACCGAAAGCCAAGTCTCAAGTTCGGCCGTCTTTACAGGAAAGCCTGAAAAACAATTAATGGCTGGCACGAGCTCAAGGCTCTGCTAACGTCACAGAAAGCTCTTGTGCTTCATTCAGTTTTAAATGGTCTCCAAAAGGCCAATTAGCCCCTTCCAAGGCAGGCAGGCTCTATCTGAGCTCTGGCAACACAATGCTTGCAAATAGTCTTCAAGGAGCTCACTGGTAGCATGAGATGCGGGAGAGCGGGACTCGCGCATCAGTCCTAAAATTACTGACTCGAGATTTAACTTATTTTCTCCCAAATCTCCTAGATTTCTCAGTAGCAACTTGGGAAAATGACATGTCTTTTTTTAACCTTTAAATCTGCCCACAATTTGTAGCCAAGATCTGCCAAGCATTTCTATTTCCCAGACTCATTCGAATGCGCTTGCCCTGGGGGAAGACATTTCCTCCCTTTCTAACTCAAGACTTACCTGGTAAAAAAGATAACACGATTTCTGAAGAAAGATGATTATCTCCTATTTTCACTCGTGGTAAGAGATATGGAAGTGTGAAAATGGAAAAACCACGGGGAAACTCTACAAACCTTCCCAAGGAAAATTATTTGCAAAAGGCAGATAAATCTTTTTCACGATAAATATAGAAATAATAGTATGTAATATTTATTGAGTGCTTCTAGAAGCCTTGCACCGTTCTGGTCTTCACAAACATTCTCTCATTTAACTCGCAAAATAGCAACGCAGGTGGGTACCATCATTGTTCTCATCTACCAATAAGGAAACTGAGGCAGAGGACGGTAAAATAATCAGCCATGGTCATATCCTAGTTAGTACCTGGGAGGCCTGGAATGTGAACACAGGCAGCCAGACTTCAGAAACCCATCACCCTGACCTAACCACTGCCCCACCCATCACCCTGACCTAACCACTGCCCCACCTAACAGTCCTCTGTGGAATGTCCATGAAAAGGCCCAGGTTTTCAACCTAAATTTTATCCTGCAAAATCGTTTCTAAAAACAAAGAAAAATATTGTTACGTATATGTTTAGCTGTTTGTGGCATCAGATTATTACATAGTTAGGAAACCAAAGATGAGCAACAGAGGCTGTGTGGTAAAGAACTTAGCCCCGCCCCAGAGAGCTCTGGCCTTTGCCCTTGGCTCCTGAGAGGTCACCTCCAAGCCCTGGGAATGTCCTGCAGGAGTGTCTGTTTACCAGGGTGTTTGAGCCACACAGGAGAAACACCTGACCTGTGGGCGAGCGGTACTCTGGGTTACACGGTATCAGATCTGGATACGAAGACTCAGGTGAGCTGTCCCAGTCCATATACTGTCACACGTCACTGACAGGAGGGGTTAGTGCTGTCCCTGAGCCCACTGGGAGAGGACAACTGGGAGGCTCTGCATTTGGAATTCTCCTGGACTCTGTTCTATGCGTCCGTTCCCTTGGCTGATCTTAATCTGTATCCCTTTGCCGTAATAAAGCATAAGTGAGCCTTTCAGCTTTCACTATAATCCGTGAGTCCCCTTCTAGCAAATTATTGAACCTGAGAGCGGCCCTGGGGAACCCCGTACTCTGTAGTCAATGTCAGAAGTGAGGTCTGGTGGACTGTTTCCTAGTTTAGAGAGGCCAATTCTCAAGTACAAGAACAAGATGAATGAAGGTCTCCTGGGGTCATTGCCATTATCATGGGGGAAGCACAGAGGACTCAGTGTCAGTTTCCTCTTTGCTTGTGAGCTCCTACTCATTGTCTGTTAAAATATTAAAATACAGGTTATAGCAAATAGGTTTCAAGTCAAGTGTTCTTGGCGTAGGCTGCCTCAAGGGCTTTGGGAGAAGTGTTCTGAGATCCCATCTAGAGAGAAAAGAGACCTGCCATCAATTATACACCAGACACAGGTGTATAAAGAGACAGGGGGACACGTGCTTGCCTGAATTAGAGGTTGGTGGATTCATTATAGCTCGTTTCAACCAGGACTCAAAGGCCTGGGCAGAGAGCTGACAGTCATCCACTGATTCACTCATTCATTCACCGAACAAAAAATAAAATCTCCCCCACTACATTCCAGACACAGCCAGGCAGAGACAATAAAGCCCTTTCCTGTGGTGAGATTAGAACAAGAAGTTAATTGCTTCTTTTGCTTCAAAGGTTCAAGAAGCAGAAAGGAAGAACACGTTTAATGATCTGATGGCTGGAAGGAATTTGGCTCCTTCTGATCTTAGGCCCACAGGCACGGAACCTGGGCTTCAGGCTGACATGTTTGCCCCTCACACCTTTACCATCTCAGCCACCACCGTCTGCACCCATGTGACTGTCGTCTTTCACCCAGATGAACGCACCTGCCTCCTACACCAAGCTGAGCAAGCACCCATCCACCATCTCTGACCCAATCCGCACACCGCCGGGCAATTTCGGCAAACTACAAATCCGAGTGTCCCACAGTCCCATGTCTGTCCCAGCACCCTGCTCCTTCCCACCAGGGGCCCAGAGTCTCCCATCTTCCCCTAAAGAACTCCTCCTCCACGTCCACTGCCCTCTCTACTGCAGGGGACTTCGCTGACCTCAGGGCTCCTGGGAGCTGTGATTTACGTTTCTTTGTGTGACTATGGGACTCATGCCGCTTCTCCTTCTGTACTCTCCTGCGCCCCAATGATAAGCCCCACGGAGACCCTGATGGCTTATTTTTCTCACCACCGCACCCCCCAAATGAAGGATCCTGTCCGACACGGTATAGATGTCCACTACATGCTTACCAAATAAGAAATCTGTGACTAAATCAAGGCCTAATTCCTACCGAAATGACCAAAGGAATATGAAACTGGGGGTAAGATCTACACAGCCCTAGAAACCAGAGGTTCATGACTCATGCAAGAAATTTCAAGGACATCCTGCCGGGTCTACCGTGCAGGAACGACCAGTGAATCACCACGTGCAAGGGCAAGTCGGGCTGCTGGTAACGGAATCAGACACAGCACATCCGGCTAATACCCTGGGCGACTGCCAACAGGGCCTGCCTGAGGTGAGCGTGGGGGTTGGGGCCGGAGCTGCGCAGGGGACTCGCCAGTCATGCTGACAGAGTGACCTGGTGCCGGCTGGCTGAATGGCAGTCCTGGGGCTCCCCCTCACAGCCGGTTCGGGCAGCTGCCTACGTAAAGCACCAGGCCCCATGCTGGCTGTGGCCTGCAGAGGACCAGCACACCAGCCGATGTGAGAGCAGACAGTGCTCCGGTGAACTTGGGGATGAGAAGAATAACAACACAGGAAAAAAATCCTTTTAATGCAGAAGAGAAGCTGTTTCTGTTGGTAATTTTCTATTATTCCTCATACCTGTGATCTGGCCAATTACAGGTACAGAAAAATCGAAACTCTCCCGTTTGTTGGAAGATTTGACTCAGGAATGAAATAATGTCTCCTAGCACCTATCTGAATGTCCAATACCACATAATCTAGAAGCCCCGTGCCCCAGCCCTGTCAGTGTGCTGTGGAGTTTCGGCTGCCATCTTCCATGGGGATGGAATGCCCTGGATACATGGCCAGACCCATTTCCCTTAAGGCGGCTGTTTGACTTAATTCTCTCCCCTTGAAGGTGGGTCCAAGTCCTGGGTGGCATGTGGCGAGCAAGGCCCTTTAGGTGGGGAAGGTGCCTCAACTTTTCCTCTAGGAGATACCAAAAATGCAGTGCACAACTCCCAAGGAAAGGAAGGGCAAGGAATCAATAAAAGATCAGAGCAGAAATTATAGATTCAAAAAGACAGTACAGTCAATAAACACTTCCAAGAAATCACCAGCAAGTCTGATTTTTAAAAAAAGCAAAGGACAAACACAAACACAGAGTGATATTAAGGAAAACATACCTATGAAGAAGAAAGTGATTTTTTTAAAGCATGACAATACTTCTTGAGACGGTGCAAGCGTTATCAGAACCTTCCACAAAATGGACATTTTCCAGGAAAATACACATAATGAAAATTGGCTTCTGAAGAAAAAGAAACCTGAAGTACCAGTAATGCTTCTAGAGGGTGGTAATGAGAACGCGGCCACACAGAGGGGGCCCTGGCTGGGCTGGGGTGGGGGGCGCTCCCGAGGAGGCAAGGGCCCCATCCCCACAGGTCAGGCCGCTCACTCACAGGGAGGCAGCTGAGAAGCGTTCCCGCCACGAAGAGAGCAGCAGAATCCTTTTGCATTTGTTTTGATACAGAGGTACACAGACAGGGTGTTCACATAAGCATCACATCAGTAATACTAAGAAAAGAGGGCAGGGTTTTTCTTTTCTTTTCCTTCCTCTTGTCTGACCTCTCTGATTCAGTCACACACCAAAGGAAGGGCGGTGCTGAGGAAGACGGTCGGAGAGAGAGCAAGAAGAGAGGAGGCGAAACAAATGATCATTTGACTCGTGAGGGATTCCTTTAGGGCTCCCCCACTATTGGGGGCCGCGGCCATGAGGCCCATTTAAATTTTACATTACTGGGGCACCTGAGTGGCTCAGTGGGTTAAGCCTCTGTCTTCGGCTCAGGTCATGATCTCAGAGACCTGGGATCGAGCCCCACATAGGGCTCTCTGCTCAGCAGGAAGTCTGCTCCCCAACCCCCCATGCCTGTCTCTCTGCCTACTTGTGATCTCTATCTCTCTCTCTGTCAATAAATAAATAAATAAATAAATAAATTTTATGTTACTTCCAATAAAATTTTAAAAACCCCACTCAGTTCCTCGGTAGCACTACTGACATGCAGGTGCTCAACGCTCTCCTGTGGCTACTCGGCAGGATGGCACAAATCCCAAATTTCCATAGTCACAGAAAGTGTAGTCAGGCCGGACTGAGAGAGGCTAGACGTGGAGGCGGTGCTGGGCGACTGCAACCAAACTGGTTTCTGATGAGTTAGTTAAATACACTATAAACGGTGAAAATTCATGGTAATTTCGCATCTTGAGTAGAGGTGTTGGTCCAAACTCAGCCAAAGTGTAAATGGATTCATTTAACACTAAGCTGTGTTCAATGCATCAGATGTTTTATTTCTGGAAAAAGTACTATCCAAGCAATTATATCCAGTTGTATGATTTAATGAATTAATTTAACAGAAGAAACAGGAAGCATAAAATGTTATTCATTAACTACTGTAAATAAGAGTATTATTCACTTAATATTATCAGCAATTAAGTGAGAATATTTCCTAAGTTAATATGAATACACAATTTTTTTTTAAAAAAAGGCTTTTTCTCTTTCTACTTAATTGCTTTGTTTCTTTGGGCTGGTGTCTGTTTCCTTTCTAAAGCAGTGCTAGGATTCCCTATGACCTCTGTTACCAGGCACTCTACAGAGGTCACAGTCAGGTACATAAATCACAGAAACAGTAGTTTAACCTGGATAAAAAAAATCTCAAAAAGTTAATATAAGGTACATATTAGAAAAATAATATTTCAAAGTTCTACACCCTCCCTTCCCCATCTCCTTTCTTTACAATAAGTGGTTCTGAGTATGGACTCTGGCACCCAATTGTTTAGGTTCAAATTTCAGTTCTATACTTAGTAGTCATGTAACCTTGGGCAAATCACTTAATTTTTCCTCCTAAATTTTGCCTTTTTTTTGTCTCTAAAATAGGGACAATGATTGTAGCCACTTTCAGGCTCGTGGAGAACATTCAATAATATAAAATATGTAATGAGCCTAGAACAGTGCCTGGACATAGGGAATACTCAATAAATGTCATGACAACATATACGAATACTACTAACAAAATGATGAATATAAAATGCTCTGATTATTAGACTTAGTATGATTGAACTTTTTTTTAAAAAATATTTTATTTATTTATTAATAGACAGAGATTACAAGTAGTCAAAGAGGCAGGCAGGGAGAGAGGAGGAAGTAAGCTCCCCGCTGAGCAGAGAGCCCGATGCAGGGCTCGATCCTAGGACCCTGAGACCATGACCTGAGCCGAAGGCAAAGGCTTTAACCCACTGAACCACCCAGGTGCCCCTGATTGAACCTTTTAATGCTGAATTTAAATGCTTGGAAGCTCTGCTTAAACATTGGTCTCTCTAGCAAACGTTCACGAGAACCTATTTTTCAGGGCCCATACTAACTGCTGGACTTAGAAAGACAAATGCAGCTTGATCGCTGCCCTGGAGGAGCTGGAGCCTGGTGGGAGAGAAACAAACATATAAACAGATAAATCACGCACAATCTGGTTAAACGTCGTAACAGTAGCAAAAACCGGGTGCTGGGGGAGGTCAGAGGCTGAAGAGACGAACTCTGCCGGGGGCAGGGGGGGACGTGGAGAAGCTTCCATTGCTATAATGAAATTTATTCTGGAAGGTGTACAGGGCCTTTGAGAAATGATTTCCAACAGAAGATTTTTTTTTTTTTTAAACCACAAACACAAGTCCAGAAGACCCATCTGAGACTGTCTATGCAAATCACGGACACGCATACACCGCCCCCCACACCTGACTTCGAAGGCACTGCTCAGATGGGATGAAAGAAAAGTATAAATGTTTCCATTCAAAACAATTGCTGAATCGGTATTCTGAACGCCTGAAATGAATAGAACACTGTGTGTTAACCATGTTTCAGTAAAGAGAAAGGGGAAAAAAATGGCGCAGAGCTGGGGTCGATCGGCCTAAAGCTGGGCAGAACAAGCCATCCTTTGACTGGAGATGTGGCTCCTGGGCCAGTGTCCTGGTCCGTCTTGGCGCACTGCCGCTGTCTGCAGGAGAGGCAAGGAGTGGGGTGGGCGCTGGAGACGCTCTCTTCCTGCCTCTCTTCCCCTGATCCTGCTCTGCTTGTGCCGAGGGCCAGGGGAAAGCCTCGCGGGCTGGGGCACTGGAGCATCCGGGTTGGTCCAGCCGGGATGGCGGATGTTGACTGAAGGAAAACCACCGAGGCCTCAGATCCGGTCTCAGATGCTTTAGTGCCATCATCCTCCCTGGCGACCATCCTCGGTAAACACAGCGTCTGTCACAGCGATTCACCTGCTGTCTTGAACTCACGTGCTCTGCTTTCTCAAATCCAATGACCTCATTTACTTCATGGCTTTGTCGCCCATGTGCGTCCCCCGCCCCCAGCACTGGCAGAGCTCGGATGTCACAGAACTGGCTTGTGACACTTTGTGACACTTTGTGACACTTTGGCGTTTTAGGGCTTGGTTCGGGCTGGGGCCTGTGGTGGGCTACGTCAGTGCTGCATTCCCCAACACATGGGTCTCCTGTCCTGCCAACCTGTCCTCGTGCCCCCTGCCTCAAGCCCCAGCCTCAACAACCTGCTTGCTACCAAAGACATTCTCTCTCTTTTCCTTCTGTGTTCAAAGACGAGACTAGGCCGACAGCAGACTCAGGCTACTTGACCCTGGCTAGACTGGGTCCTTTCTCCCGAATTCCTTTCTCACGTTCCATTAAGTCTCCCATCTTGGCCCTGGCTTGTCAGTCACACAGATACACCCTTTCTTCAGAGAGATGACGGCCTCCCCACTTGTTTTATCGGGAAGCGTGAGACCTGTCAGGATGAGTGCCACTCTTTGACCCTCCACCTCAAAACCTATCTGTCTTGGTTTCTTCATTAAAATAATATATCACTGTCAGTCCCTGATGCTCAGCGTCCCCATAAAATACCTGTGAGGATTCAGCACAAAAGAAGACAACTCATGAGTCCAAAGGAAGACTGTCCATCCTCTGGCCAAGATTTCAGGACATTTTCTATTTACTCTAGGGCCAATGGAGAAGAATGGAGAAACACATTTGGTCACTGACATTGTTGCCTGACACAGAACAATTCTGCGGTCAGCACAGGAAGCTGGAGGGCACTTTATCTGCCCCAACGTGGTCTCATCTTGGCTGAGAGACATTGGATCTATATGGAGAATGACAGTAAGACACCGGGAGTCATCCTTACACGGCACGGGTGCTGCATTTTGAGGTAGCTACCGCCATATTGGCACTCCAGGTAGGGAGAAAGACAAGAGGAGTCCTGGAACAGGGCTTTCCGGGGAGCACAGACAGTTTTGCCATGATGCCCAAGGGCGACTGGGGCGGGGAAAAATTCAGTCTCATGATCTTCTCCATTGTATTCTTTAATCCACACAGATACCATTTTCTCAAGCTTAGGTAAAGAGTTGAGCATACATTACTTCCATACTCCTCTTCCAACCAGACTGCTATCTGTCCCCCTCTCCCCACCCCAGCCCCTGCTGGACATATATATTCTGGAGCCATCACTGGTTCAGAGCAGCCAAAGCCAAGTGTGGAGAACATCCTGTCTTCCTCCAGCAGAGCTTACAAGATAAACACCAGCCAGACACTCGACATTGATCAGGGAGCTCTGCACAACCGCTGGCCATTCAGCTCGTCAGCTCAGAGAAGCTACGGCACCCAAAAGAACTATGAGAGCTGATGGCCAGTCATATATTCTGTCTGTTGAAAAATACAAGGTCCAAACAGCTCTTTGTTTTTATTTGAAGATTTTGTTAAAAACAAAACAAAGCAAAACAACCCAACATGGGAGCTATGAAAAAAAAAATTGCCACAGATGGTCTAGGAAACGAGAAAGGAAAGCACACCATGTTTTTACTCTGAAACCAAAATAAAATTTCAGAAAAGTAGTTGTTGTCCTCAGTAAGACAGAAGACATGAGCTTTGCATCAGGTGTATAAAGTTTTGGGAAAGGGTTAAAAAAGAGAGGACCAAAAAACGCAAATGCAGGATTAACATCCCTGTTGATGGGAAGCAAAATGTTCATTGTAGAAAACAGCAACAGTAAATATACTCTTTATTTAAGAGGCTTCCCCACGATGAAAAGGAACTAAATGAAACGAAAACAATGAGAGAGGAAAGAGTTATAAAGGACAGAAAAAGACCTTTCTTACTGTTTGTGTGTGTAGGGGGAAATGAACAATAATCAAAGACACAGAAGAAGACAATATTCATCCCTGACATAAGACAGAGACTAAGGGGCGCCTGGGTGGCTCAGTTGGTTAAGCAGCTGCCTTCAGCTCAGGTCACGATCCCAGGATCCTGGGCTCCTTGCTTGGTGGAGAGCCTGCTTCTCCCTCTGTCTGCCTCTCCTCCTGCTTGTGCATGCTCTCTAACTCTCTCTCTCTCTGACAAATAAATAAATAAAAATCTTAAAAAAAAAAAAAAAAACACCAGAGACTAAGAATCAAAGAAATGCAATGTTTTAGGCAAAATTAATGAAAAGAGAAACACACGGAGAAGTTACAGGAAACTTTAAAATTAAAGAGTGAAGAAGAAGATCTGAGAGGGGTGCCTGGGTGGCTCAGTGGGTTAAAGCCTCTGCCTTCGGCTCGGGTCATGATCCCAGGGTCCTGGGATCAAGCCCTGCATCAGTCTCTCTGCTCAGCAGGGAGACTGCTTCCCCCTCTCTCTCTGCCTGCCTCTCTGCCTACTTGTGATCTCTCTCTCTCTGTGTCAAATAAATAAATAAAATTTAAAAAAGAAGAAGAAGAAGATCATCTGAGAAAAATCCAGGCAGGAAAGGTCATCAAGAAAGAAAATAAACTCCCCAGGGCTTCAAACTAACCACACTGGGTTGAATGGTATCCCCACAAATTTACGTCCATCTGGAATCCCAGAATGTGCCCTTATTTGCAAAGAGGGTAAAATACGATTCATGTTATATGATATGATTGAGTTGAGGTCATACTGGATTTGGGCGGGACTGAAATCCAATGGCTGGTGTCTTCACAAGAGACAAGAGGGGGTTGCAGACCCCGAGATGCAGGGAAGAAGGCCTTGGAATGAGCCCAGAATGAGCTGGCTACAAGCCTGAAGGATGGCCAAGATTGCAGGCAGCAGGAAGAATCAAGGAATGATTTTTCCCTAGAACCTTCTGAGAAGGAGCATGGCCTGCGGTCATGTTGATCTTGGACTTCCAGCCTCCAGAACTGAGAAAGAATCCATTTCTGTTGTTCTAAGCCATCCAGTTTGCGGCCATTTGTGACTGCAGGCCTATGAAATGAATATACTATCGGATCAGAATTTGTACAGTTTTAAGAGAAAAAGGTGATCATTTGGAAGCTTTAAAACCAGCCAAGTTATTCTTGTGGAAGCCATTACTCCAGAGTCTCAGATCTGTAATGGTTGAGAACAGATACCTTCACTTGCTGCCTAAAAACTTCCCCGGAACTCCAGGACAAGGACCCTGTGGTATTGGTTCTGGAGGTCACAGCCAATGGCATCAGATCCAAGGGAGAAAGGCATTTGGATGGGAGGAGGAAAAAGTTGTTTGTGGAAGAGCATCTACATCTTCAGAAAGATTAAACTTTGTTTGAAAGTAAAGACACCAATAAATTATACAAACCCACTTTGTATATAAATTTAATTTCTAAGGGGACATACAGTAAATCTTAACAGTGATTACCTCTAGGTGGTAGGATTACAGATTAATTTTCCTGTGTTTTTCAGTTTATTTCAAATTTTCTATGATGAACATGCATTCCCTTTATAATCAGAGAAGTATATTTAGAAGTGTGCTGGCATCCACACTCAGGCACACACACACACAAAGACTGGGAAGCAATATAAAAAAAAATCTAAAAAGAAAAAAATTTATCAGACACTAGATTTTTAGCAAAATCCATCTTTAAGCTAGTACGTGGACCTCTGGCCGTGAGCTAATGCCATTGGAGACACAACCACAATGAAAGAAGCATGAGCCCTGCTGTCTAGAAAAGGTGAAATGCCCACAACTAATCACAGTGTAAAATACAACAGGTACCACAGAGAAAGGCAAGGGAACTGGGGTTCTTTTTAAAATTTTTTTGAGAGAGCGAGTGAGAGACTGAGAGATGGAGATGGGGAGGAGCAGGGCGATAGGCAGAGGCAGAGGGGAGATGGAGAGGGGAGAGCGAGAATCCTAGGCAGGCTCCACACAGGGCTCGATCTCATGACCCTGAGATCATGACCTGAGCCGAAGTCAAGAGTCACTTAACTGACTGAACCACCCAGGTGCCCCAAGAAATGGAAGGGTCTAACAAGTAAAAGATGACTTTCCCATTGGGGGATCATGTAAGGCTGCTTTGAAAAGAGACACCTATTTCAAGAAGGTATTTCAGAAGGAAAGAGAGCCATAAAGAGGCCCCAGGGGCCTGGGTAATGGTGGGTGAAGGCATGCTGGGATGGATCACGGACTATATAAGCAAAGGTTCCGAAGACAGGCTGGAGAGAGGCTGTGTGAAAGCCTTAAATGTCAGGCTAAACAGTTCCTTTCTTTATTCCATAAACAAGGGAGAGATGCTGAAGGTTGTTTGTTTGAAAGCATCAAGATGATGTTGACAGAGCTGTGTATTTGGGAAAGAACTCTTTATGGCCTCTTTATGGCCTTAAGGAAATCAAAGCCCCCAGACTCAGGTTAATTACAGCTGAGCATTCTGACAATCTGGATGTAATCCTATCAAAACTGGTGGAATGGAAGCTTCGAGATGTCAGGGCGACAAGACGAAGTGCCAGAAGCTCAGGGAAGGAGGAAATGACATAAACGTCACACTAAGAGGGGAGGACACAGAAGCAAACATTCCTGCTCTTTTCTTTTTCCTGTCTCCTTAACAGATCAAATGAAAACCATGTAAAGACCTTAAAGTCACTTCCATTATGGAAGCTTGTAAAAACTGTATACCATTCAGCCTACCCCAGACATAATGAATCAGGGTCTGGGGTTTAAACAAACTCCTCAAGTGACTTTAATGAACAATAAAGTTTGAAGGGCATTGGAAGAGGCCCTCACACAGATAACAGAACTTCTTGGTAAACAGAACCTACTGGGATGAGTTTACGGGACAAGCTCTATCCGGAACAAGTTACTGATCTCTTGGAACTTTGGTTATCTCTCTAGTAAAATGGGGGTAGTAATACCTCATCAGGTGGGTGTGGAATTTGAGTTAGTATACACACATGTACACATATATATTACCATGCACATACATACACATATATATACATGCGTAAGTGTGTATCTATCTCCCCACCACTCAAAAGACTGTCTAGCATTGTCTGTGCCCATCCCTGTAAATAGAGAGCAATCTAGCCATGAAATCTGTCTAGGACATAAATCCAACAGGGTCTGCTAGGAGACTGGATGTGGGGTACGGGAGATTTCCTGGTTTCTGGAATTCGCAACTGAAAAGAAGGTAGCGCCATTCCCTCAGTGGTTTGGGGTTAGGAAGAGGGACAAACTGAGTTCAGTTTGGAGCACGCTGAGGTTCAGCCTCCCACAGGCTTTCCCAGGAGAGACATCCAGTGGGCACCCAGGCAGATGGTTCTAGAGATCTGGGAAGAATATAAGGACGTGTGAGTCACCGTCTGAAGGCAGTAACTGAAGCCACAGGGTAGATCACCAAGAAGGAGTGTGTAGCATGAACAGAGTGTCTGAGACGGAACCCTGAGGAGCCTCAAAATGTGAGGACTGGGCAGAAGAGAGGGAATCCGTGAAGAAGCTGAGGGGGCAGAGCAGGGAGCCGAGGCACAAATCCCAGAGAAGGCATTCACCGGGCCCGTGCTGCACACTGGGCCTGGAAGGTTACAATTAGGAGCGGATTTGGTAGCGATGACGTCTTTGTGACCTTGGCAAGAGCAGACGCAGTGAAGAAGAAGAGGAAGCATCCAAAGGAGGAATTCAGAAGGGAAATTGTGGAACTATCCCAGGGATCAAACACAGACTTCAGACAGTGGCTGAAAGGTGTTCCCAGAGTAATTAAAAAGTCTTCACATCTCTAGAGCAAATGTGGTTTGAGATATTTTGAAAGACTGCGCCACAGTGATAACTACAGTAGACTGATTAAAAGCTGAGGCCAAAAAGCATACAATCCTTTTCTTATACATAAAGGAAACCAAAGTCACTGCTTTAATGAAATGGGTAAGATAGTTTCATATACAAATGAGAATATTAGCTGGGGCTCACGCGTAACAGTGGGGCGTGAAACCGGAAGCCCTCAGTGGTCAGTCAGCCATGGCGGCCATGCTGGACCCGGGGTGTGACTTGCCCTACCCTCACCTGGTGGGGAAAGCAGGGGAAGCCAGCTGTAGAACCCACTATGGATGCTCCAACCAGTGAGATGGGTATGTACCTGAAGAAAGCAGGGACTTGACCTGAGACAGGGCGGGGCTGGAAGGCCAGGGCCTCAGCGGAGGGGTACTGGGAAGTGCCCTCGGTGACACCTCAAACACTCTCCCTCCTGCTGCCCTGGGGGAGGTCTCCCAACCCGCAGGGGGCAGTTAGTGAGTTAAAAGGGTTAGACTGGCTTCTGAGGGCCTGAAAAAGAGCTCTGAATGTTCAGAGCCCCCATGGTGAAATGCTGGAAAACAGACCAGATTCCTTTTCAGCATTAACAGCCCTGAGAGAAGTAAAAGAGTGGTTTTCAATGAGAGAGAGAGAGAGAGTGTCTGTAGTTGTTGGATCCCACAGTTCTGATGGTGGACCTGCCTAAATTCAGAAGTAAGCACACGTTCTTAAAAAGCCTTTTCAAAACAATGAAAAGATTTTCTCTTCAGGAGAACAGCATACAAAGGTATATAACATGATATACCTTTTTTTTTTTAATTTTATTTATTTATTTGACAGACAGAGATCACAAGTAGGCAGAGAGGCAGGCAGAGAGAGAGAGGAGGAAGCAGGCTCCCTGCTGAGCAGAGAGCCTGATGCGGGGCTCCATCCCAGGGCCCTGAGATCATGACCTGAGCGGAAGGCAGAGGCTTTAACCCATGGAGCCACCCAGGCACCCCTAACGTGATATACTTTTGAGCAAGTTAAAGATGTACTTTTGCGACAATGGATAGTACACACTGCTGAGCCCAGTCTGACTGGAAGCTGAGGGGGTGGGTGCAGGGCAGGGGTTGCTCTGGCACAAGATGGGAGAGGCGAAGGACATTACCCAAGAGGCACCAAGAGAGTGTGTGTGTGAGACACATATGAGAAATGTCCCTCCTGGGCATATGAAAAACCACAATCAAGGCAGAAAACTTGATTTCCTGTGAGGAATTTACCAAGTAAACAATCTGTTAACAATTTGTGTCTCTGGTTATATAAAAAATAAACAGTGACACACTGGCCAGAATTTGAAAGTATTTTTCTAGTACACCAGAGAACTACTACACGCCACTACTTGAAGACCATTTGAGTCTGTGAACAAAGACCCAGGAGACGGGTAGAAGGTGTAGGAGCCAGAGACGGGCAGCTGAGCTGGGGTCCCTGTGGCAGCAGGAGATCACGCATCCTGTGGGGAGGGACACGGCAGCGCAGGGATGGGAGGCCACCAGGCAGAGCATGAGCAACCCTGGACCCGCAGAAGGTTGGGAGTAGAGTGTCTCCACGTCTAATTGTTATTGTTGTTGTTTTAAACTCCACACCCAATGTGGGGCTTGAACTCATGACCCCAAGATCAAGAGTTGCATGCTCTACTGACTGAGCCAGCAGGGCACCCCCTCTGTCCGAGTTTTGAAACTAGAGATCATGCTGGTGCTAAGGAAGTAGCTGTTCCCAAGTCTCTTGTGTGGAAAAGTTTAGAGCATTTTTTTTGTATTCTTATGACAGTTTATGTCTATCTTATTTTTAAGAAATGTTTAAAGCACCTTACCAAAATATCTTTTTTTTTTTGTTTGAGAGAGAGAGAGTGTGTATGTGTGTGTGCTCATGTGAGAGGGGGTGGGCAGAGGAGGAGGGAGAGAATCCCAAGCAGGCTCCAGAGTCCAGCGTGGAGCCCGGGGGTTGGGGGTGGGGAGCGGGCTTGGTCCCATGACCCTGAGATCATGACTTGAGAGGAAATCAAGAGTCGGACACTTAATTGATTGAGCCACACAGGTGCCCCTTTCTGAAACATTTTATTCAAAGGAGAAAATTAGATACAGAGCAAGTTCAGAACAAGGGCAGATTAGGTGTGGGTAAATCAAGTAAAAATAAGAGAATCAGATTAGAAAGTCCCTTAAGGTAGTTAGAGGCAAGGCCAGAAAGAGGGCTTCGAGCTTCCTGGAGGACAACGCAAAGAGGAAAAAATCCAAGTCCTTTACAGGCTCCCTACTACCTGTAAGATTAACAACAAACCAGCTTCACAGGGGGAGCATCGTACCTTTGGCCCTGAGCAAAACTTTCCTCATAGGTCCTCTTAAAAGTGAGTCTTTGTGGCACACTGAGAAAAGTCCTCAAGAGCATTCTGTAGGAGACACACCATCTAGTTCTGTATGGCCCTCTTCCACTCTGTCCATCAGGGCAAGTTGAAGGCATAAGATCAAGGCACAGACCAAGAGAAGCAAGTCTAAGAGAGGCCAAGGACAGCAGGCCAAGTGTTTGCAGCTATCTTATGGTTGAGATTAATCCAGGAATTAAATTTAGACCACTGATGGCATGGATGTCTCTTTGGATAATTTTTTATCAACATTTTTCTCAAAATCAAGCTTGTGAAGATGTGGCCAGAAGAGACTTTGAAATTAGATGTTTGAGCTGAAACCTAAGGCAGAGCTTCTCTGTGCTGCTGATTAAGGGCAGAAGAGTAGTTTTCTCTGACAATCAACTTCATTTCTTTAGAAACCCAGCCTTTCAGCAGCGGAGGCTGTAAGAGTTTGGGCTCAGAGACTGAGAGATGAGGCCCTGGGGCTCCTGGAGCCCATGGGAGACCTGGGTTGGAATGTCACTTTCACCCCTCACTGGCTGGGGGACCTCTCTGAGATCATCAGTTAAATGGGGAACCATTCAATCCCCACAAATGTCTCCTGAACCCCCACAACGTGCAGCATAATCAGATAATACCTGCTGCACAGGTGTTTGGGAAGGTTGGACAGGTAAATGCTCCTAAAGCATTTAGCTCAGGGACTGGCACGTAGCCAACATTCAGTAAACATTAAAACTAGTGACAGCAGTAACAAAATAATGATCACGGTCAAAGATTGCTGGCTCCGTTATGATACATAAATAATTTCAGGAGGAAGGTCTCAGATTCTACATCATAGAAGATGGTGGCAAGAATTTTAAATTTTAGCCTGGGAAAGGTTCAAAGTCACCCACAAAGATACCAAAAATATCCGCAAAAGCCCCCACACTTTTAAACCACTTTAACTTACTGGTAAATGCTCGGAGATAAACATGTCTGGAGGTACCTCGCTGAGTCAAGCTGCTATTTAAGACTTCGATACGAGCCAGGTCCATTTTGAAGAAACATCTGCCGAAATGATGATTTTAGCTGTAGAATGTCGCAGTCCTGATGTTCGGATGTTCCTGAGGGAAATCTGCTGGTACCTTCACTAATGTCTCAATTTGGAAATACTACATGGAATATAATTTTTCCCATAAAATGCCTATGAAAATAAAAAGCCTCCTCAACCCTGAATAGAGAACAAAGCTGCACTGTGTCAGGGACGTTGGACGGGCCGCTAAATCACTCATTAGCCAAGAATCATCTTTCTGTACAACAGTCTCACAGGCATCATTCAAATTCGTGCTGGAGCAAAAATACCAATCACTATGTATCAGGCGGCAGGAGTCCTCAACAGTCGAAACCTCACATGTGAAAATCTGCAGATGGCACCAAGTCCACCACAAACCGTTCTTTTGAGGGTAATTAGGCAGCACAGATAGCCTTTGAGGCCACCATGAGTTCATCACAGCAAAACCATGCCATCCTTATGAGGAAGCATTTTTATGTTCCTTTCCTATACAGCAGGGGAGCATGCAAATCATCTAAATGCGGGCTTGAGGGATGAAGGTACAGGCTTAAAAAGGATTGGACAATGTTTATCTGAACTTGACACTGCCTCCCAGACTGTGGCAGCCCCCAGAAGTATCAAGATGGTGGGTTATAGGACAATGGGCAGCGGGGCTGGGAGGGAGAGAGCTGTGCCCACATCATTCATCATTCCTAACATACCAGTTTCGTATCCATTGAGTCAAAGGCCAAGAAAAGATCAATAAAAGCTACAATCAATCTTTGGTTTTCCTGACAGATTTCCATATGAAGTGATGAAGAATGGGCAATGGTGTAATGGCTATGTCTTGCCGAGAATCCTGCCGCGAGAGACCAGACTTCCATTTCTCAAGAAGAAAAATGGCCTGTGTTTTGGATGGAATGCACTGCAAGCTAATGAGGCCAATTATACTGGGGGAGGGGGTCCAAGGGGCTCGTTATTCCTTTCTTGTATTTCTAGTTGATGGGTTAGGCTACTTTCTAATTTCAACCAAATCGAACCATTCATTCACTTGATCGATATTTACTAAGTAATGAACACTAAGCATTGTGCTTGGTGCTAGGGACACAGTGGTAACTAAAGAACCATGACTCCTATTTTTAGGGGGTTTATAATCTGCACCCTTGTTTATGGGATTGAAAAAGGTGTCCAGAACAATGGCCCACTGGCAGATGAAATTTTCACCAGGTGCTTTTAGTTTGACCTTTTAATATCTACCATACAAGGCACTGTTAGAGAGGCATTTGGGGTGTCATATTATTTGAAACTGAATTTTGTCTATTACCTTTTGAGAGGAGCTGCCCCACCCCCAAACTATGCTGAGGAGATGGGTCTAGGTTATACCACATGATCCCACTCCCTGAATACAACCGTGTGAATCAGGGATAAACACATGAACCAGAGGAAGCTATCCTTGACATTCTACTTGAAATCTGAAATTGGACCCAAGAGTGAACAGACTGTGGTGGGCAGTGGAGCTGTAAGACAAAGGGAACTTGGGGGGACTGGAAGTCATTTTAGTGATAAACAACATTTAATAAGAACTCAGAATGTGCCAGGCCCCATGCCAGGTCCTAGACATACAAATATGAACAAGACAGAAGTGGTTCCACCCTCATCTCTGGTGCATGAGAGAGTAGTTAGTAAACAAATACGTGAAATAAATAGAGCGTGCTAAATACTGTTAAGAAAAGAAATAGGAGGCTGAGTATAGGACAGCATGGAGAGAAGGACCTCTTGAGGTAGACGGGTTGGGGAGGCCTCTCTGAGAAGGCAACATTTAAGCTGAGACCAGCCATGAAAAGTGAGGGGAAGCCCGTTCCAGGCAGAAGAAGAGTAAGTGCAAAGGCTCTGGGACAGAACTCTCATGGTCTCGGGACCAAAACAAGGCCAAGCGTGTGAAGCACAGTGAGAGAGTGGCATGAGGGCGTGTGGAAAAGGCAGGCAGAACCCGGATCACTCAGGTTCTTATAGGGCTTTGTAAAGGGTCTGGACTTGGATGGGCAGCCAGTGAAGGGTTTTCAGAAAGAAGAGACATTATATTGCCAATATTTTGAAACATCACCCTGGTGTGAGGACATACATCTAGACAAATGGGGTCGAAGAGAAAACCCAGAAACCAACCCTTGCATGTGTGATCAACTGATTTCAGACAAGGACGCCAAGACCATTCAATGAGGAAAGGACAGTCTCTTCAACAAATGGAACTGGGAAAACAGGATATTGACATGTAAGATAACGAAGCTGGACCCCTATATCATTCCATACACACACAGAATAGCTCCCAATAAATCATAAACCTATCGAATGAACTTGGACCCCTACCTTACGCCATAGACCACATCCAACAACTTGATATGGATCAAGGAAAAACATAAAAGCTAAAAGTATCGAATTCTTAGGAGAAAACAAAGGGGCAGATCTTCCAGACACTGGCTTTGGTAATGACTCCCTGAATGTAACACCAGAAGCATAAATGGCAAAACAAACCAACAAAAGGATGAATCGCACTTCATGGAAACTACAGAATTTCATGTATCAAAGGATATTGTCAACAGATTAAAAGGACAACCCACATAACAAGAAAAAAGATTTGCAGATCACATTTCTGATAAGGGAATTAATATTCAGAATATATTAGGAACTCTTAGAACAACAGTAACTCAGTAACAACAAAGTAAACAAATTGATTAAAAAATGGGCAAAGGGGGTGCCTGCGTGGCTCAGTGGGTTAAGCCTCTGCCTTTGGCTCAGGTCATGATCTCAGGGTCCTGGGATCGAGCATCGGGCTCTCTGCTCAGCAGGGAGTCTGTTTCCCCCCTCTCTCTCTGCCTGTCTCTCTGCCTACTTGTGATCTCTCTCTCTCTCTCTGTCAAATAAATAAATATTTTTTTAAAACATGGGCAAAGAAGGCAAAAAACTTATATACCATTTTTCCAAAGGAGAAATACAAATGACTAATAAACACATGAAAAGATGTTCAATATCATTGGTTATGGGTGAAAGGTAAATCACAATGAGGCACCCCTTTACAGCGCACTAGAATGGCTATTAAACAAAATGGAGGGGCGCCTGTGCAGCTCAGTCATTGTGCGTCTGCCATTGGCTCAGATCATGATCCCAGGGTCCTGGGATCGAGCCCTGCGTCGGGCTCCCTGTTCCGTGGGAAGCATGTTCTCCCTCTCCCACGCTCCCTCCCTGCTTGAGTTCCCTCTCTTGCTGTGTCTCTCTGTGTCAAAAAATAATAAAATCTTTAAAAATTTTTAAACAAAATGGAGCAAATATAGGTGAGATTGTGGAGAAACTAGAACCGTTGTGCATTGCTGGTGGAGACCTAAAACAGTGTGGCCACTATGGAAACATGCTTGGGAGTCCTTCAAAAGTGAAAATAGAATGATCATATGATCCAGTAATTCCACTCCACAGACCCAACAGAACTGAAGAAAGCAGGGACTTGAACCCAGACTGGCAGGCCAGCGCTTACAGCAACATTATTCACAATAGTGAAAAAGGACAAGCAAGCCAAGTGTGCACTGAGATAGATCAATGGATAAGCCAAATGTGGTGCGTCCAAAGACAGAATGCATCCACGAAAGGGAATGAAATTCTGATACGTGCTATAACATGGATGAACGTTCAAAATCTCACACTGAGTAAAACAGACCAGACACGATGGACAAATATTGCAGAATTGTACTTACAGGAGGTCCCTACAGGAGACAAATTCATAGATTCAGAGGCAGAATAGAGGTTACCAGGGCCTGGGGCAGAAGGGCGAATGCAGACTTGCTGTCTAATGGGCATAGTCACTGTTTGGGCTGATGACAAATACTCTGATAGTGGACAATGGTGACAGTGGCATAACGTTGTGAATGTACTTCCTGCCCTCTGAAATGATCCTTTAAAAAATGGTAAGTTTGGGGCATCTGGGTGGCTCAGTCGTTAAGTGCCTGCCTTCAGCTCGGGTCCTGATCCCGGGGTCCTGGGATTGAGCCCCACGTCAGGCTGCCTGCTCAGCAGGGAGCCTGCTTTTCCCTCTCCCACTCCCCCTGCTTGTGTTCCCTCTCTCCCTGGGTATCTCTCTGTCAAATAAATAAATAAAATCTTTTTTAAAAAATGGCAAATTTCCTGTTGTATATATTTGACCATAATGAAAAGAAGTGTTAAAACCCCCCGCCACTGCTGGGAGAGCAGCCCGGAGAGAGGCGACCGTGTGTGCGGGGCTGGCCGGCGGAGGGGTGGCATCGGCGCTGAAAGAGAGAGAGAACGGGCGAGATGAGTGAAAGTCTGACGGCTTCCGGGTCCCAGAAGGCCCAGGTGGGCTTTTCCCGCACTTCATTTCGGTGAGCCTCACCTACACGCGCTCAGAGAACTGCTTTAGACTTGAGCTGGACTGAGTGGGTCTTTGTTCCTTGCAAGGAAACAATTCCTGATGGAGGCAGGGAACAGCCGGGATCGGGTTGGTTCCTAAAGCCGGACCACAGCTCCAGGAGGGCAGAGAACCTGCTTTTCCCTCTGCTCAGTGCCTAGCACTGTGCCTGATGCAAGGGGGCAGGTGCTGCCTTCAATACATGGGCATTGGATGAGCGCTGAGAATCCCCACCATGGGGGATTCTATAAAGGCCTGAGCTTCCACATTCTCACGCACAAGTCATACCCAGTCCAAAAACAAGGCAGCTGAGCCCCCAAATCTGTCCTCATTACTGATGGTAACAGCCAAGCCTGGTTCTTCACAAGGACTTCTACCTCATCTGTTCAAGGTCAAAAGAAGTCGATGCCAAAATTTCAAATTTTGCACCCTTCTACAAATGTTAAGTTTCAGGATGCCCAAGATTTATTGGGTTTCTAACAATTTCATCAAAACAGGTATGTAAAAAAAGTTAAACTTATTTTCTCATGCACATAAAAAACACAAAAGCAAGCTGTTGTTGTTGTTTTTTAAAGATTTATTTATTTATTTGATAGAGAGAGACAGTGAGAGAGAGAACACAGGCAGGGAGAGTGGGAGGAGAAGCAGCCTCCAGGCCAAACATCGGGTTCTATCCCAGAACCCTAGGATCATGACCTGAGCTGAAGACAGATGCTGAAGACAGATGCTTAACCACTGAGCCACCCCCACAGAAACGGCTTTTTTTTTTTTTAAAGGTTTTATTTATTTATTTGACAGAGAGAGAGACAGAGATCACAAGCAGGCAGAGAGGCAGACAGAGGCAGAGAGAGAAGCAGGGTCCCCGCTGAGCAAGGAGCCCGATGCGGGGCTCGATCCCAGGACCCTGATCATGACCTGAGCTGAAGGCAGCGGGCCAACCCACCGAGCCACCGAGGCGCCCCCAGAAACGGCTTTTAATAATTTCCTGGTGGTCATAGAGGAGAGTAAATGTCTCCTTCCTTAAAACACAGGAGTCAGAATTTCAAGAGATCTTTAGATGGCAAAAATGGAACTTGGCTCATTTGATTTTTCTCAATCATTCCAATCACCAGGGCGTGCCATTACTAATAAGGGAAAAGTTGACACAGCCTAATTTTACAAAAGGAGGGGAACTGTTACCTCGAGAATTGTTTATAACGATGTTGGGCTATCACACAGTTAAAATGGTAACATGAGGACTATATCATGAGAAGACATTCACAAAACACAGCTGAATAAGGAAAGAGGAAGACAAAATTATATGTGTAATTTGATTACAGCTAGGTGGAACCGAGGTTAGTCGTTATAAAGATTGGAAGGTACCAAAATGAGATGAAAAAAGTGGCAATGGGGCAGGGAACTTATATGTAGGGCTTTTAAATCCATTTTAAAAATTTAGTTTATACTATTTTAAAAGTCAGCTAGAAAGACACACACACACACACACACACACACACACACCGATGGCTCCAGAGCAAAAACCTGAACAAATGGAAGGAAGAATTCTGGTCACTGAGCTGCCTCATGAAGTTGAAGATGACCGAGGACAAGCCTGGGGTTCTTTCTCTAAGGCAGGGTTTCTTCAAGTGTGATCCTGGGACCAGTGACATCACCATCCCTGGGGAACTTGCCAGAAACAAAAATTCTGGGTCAACCCCAGACCTACCAGATTGGAAAGTCTGGGGATGGGAGCCCAGCAGTCTGTTCTGAGAAACGCTCGACCTGCTCAGATGCGAGCTTAGGTTTGAGAACCACTGCTCTCAACTACCTCCCCGGTCTGACCGTCTGTGGTTTCCCCCAAGTCTATAAAGAGTCCATCTTTCACACCTTTGAGCTCTTCCCAAACACCACTTTCACAGTTTACGAGAGCTTCATGGGACTTTCTGGATCAGGTCCAAAGTCCACCTGCAAGCCAGGTCCTCCCCTTTGGCCACCAAATTTCATCTTTACCACCACGGCTGGCTACCTACCGTGGCCTGTGTTTATGAGTGTCGTCTCACTTAATCTCCTGACAACCCTATACGATAGATAATACTAATATCCCCAGTTATATAATATATAGTAATGTATAATAATGTATTATCCCCACAGATGAGAGAAAGGAGGCCAAAAGAAGTCCAAGATCGGACAACTAGGAAATGATGGGAAAAAACGACTTCATGGCACAACTTCTTCAGCACCACTGAGGTTCAGAGAAACGCACAGACGGTGGTAGGTGCTGGAGTTGGTAAGTGAAGCCAGGCCTGATTTCCAAGCCTGCTTGCTTTGTGGCCAGTCAGCTATGCTGCCTCACACACTCTGCAAGGCAGGGCCATTTGCTCACTGGCCCTGGCATACATCACTGCCAAGAATCACATTGTTTGCAAATATCCACTGTCTGTCTTCTCTACCACCAACCCACGTCCGTCCGTCCTACCGCCTCCGCGAGGCCTTCCCGGCTGCTTCCCCAAGATCCCTGGCTAGGATGGGTCACTTCCTCCCCTCTCTTCACCCCCACCAGGCCCTATTCTGTATCCCTCTCCAATATTTACCCATTCCCCGCCCTGAATTACATAGTTCTACACTTGCTCCTTCGGGGGAGGTGGTGGTCTGAGTTGGCCCGGTGCCACCAGCAACACAGAACGCGCATTGGTGGAGTCCATCAATGTGTCTTTTATGTGATTCAACTCATTTTCTAGATATTTTATGTATCTTATCTGCCCAGCTCAAGACACTAAGCTCCTTAAGAACAAGGACCAAATCTTTTACTTATTTTATGTTTTCAAGAATACTCAGCCCTGGGCCAGATGCACAGCCAAGTCTCTAATACATGAGTGAATTCTAATCAAATGCTACTGGTACACAACTCCCGTATAATTTTTCCTACTACTTAAACCCTGCAAATTGCAGCATATATTAATGGAGGAAAATTGGGTACTACAGAAATGGATCCAAGCAACTCATTTATTGTAAATAGATAGAAATAATAAATTCAATGTTTTTAATAGTGTTAAATAATAACAAGAGAATTCTATGAGCACATTTTCCTGAAAATTTGTTCAAATTTCCATGCAACGAGGGGGGGGGTATCACAGTTCTGTCCTTTAAAAGACTGAAGCTAAAATATGCCTTCATTATTCCTCTTTTAAAATGAAAGTATACTATTTTAAAAGATCATAACATAAATCCTAATGTCTCTCATAAGGAAAATGTGGATATTTTCATTTCAGGTATCAATCATCTATTACAGTATATTCTAGCCCAACAAATATACTTTTAACAGGAAGAAAAAAAAATCTCATCAATATTCTCACTCCTACCACATACCCAGAAAGCAAAGGTACAGAAAATCAAAACATGTATTTCAATCATCTTTAAACCTCAAAAACTAGATTTATCAACTTTTAGGAATAAGATAATATAAAAACCAAATGCTGCCTCTCTTAATTCATAAATCATTTGATTACATACCCCAATGATATGCAACCAGAGAAAAATACCCAGCCACAACATATTTTTAACAAACTGGAAGGCACAGATTAAGAGTACGTAACAATAAAAACAAATAAAGATGATCAAATTATTATGGCCTTTCAATAGGCATTTTTCTCCCATCCCAGCCTTACACGGTATCCACATGGTCTGACAGTAAATATACAACAAAAGATCTGATGAGTTTGGCGATGCTCTAATTCTAAATCAATGTACTACCACTGAACAGACAGTGTAAACTTACCAGCTCCACAGATCCATAATGTTTCCTACTGAAATCCCCACGTCTACAGCCTAGGTCTTCCGAGACAGAGCTGGAACAAAAATGCTTCATCAGTATTATACATAGCGATCTGGCCACAAACCTTCTGCAAAAATCAACTACCATTTGCAACAAGGGCTGCTATGGAACCGGCTTTGCCCCAGCTCCTCACTGCAGGGGAGCCTCCTTGCAACAGACACAGTCCCCAGCAGCCATTGCAGAGCCCGCGTTCACGGAGCCCTCGGTAAAAAGAAAAACACCCGAGTCATCCCTGGAAGTATAGGCAATGATTGAATTAAATATTTAGTCGTTTGCAATCGATTGAGATTTCCAAGGCTACTGGTGGTTTATAATTTCATTTCTGTATAACCAAAGGGGATGAGAAGCCTTGCAGTAAACTTGAGGCCAGGGACAAAGCTTGCAATTATCTTTCGTTTAAGAGAGCCTCTTTGTCCCAAATATTCACCGTAAAAATAACCAGCATTATTTGATGCTATAGAGCAGAAATGAAACTTTAAATAGGAGGAAGAAACTTCCAAATCCTGGCAGGCCCCACCCCACCCCTTTTCATTTACGACAACATGACAATATGAAAAAAAAAAAAAAGAGAGAGAGAGAGAGAGAGCAGTACTGACAGAAAACCTAAAGATCTAACTTCAAGGATCGATCTTTAGTTTTTATGTAGCAATAGCTAATACTTCCCCCAGCCCCAGGGCCTCCCCCCACCCCCACCAAGGCTTAAGTCAGATAAGAAAAGTCACACGCATTGTGAAGAGCAATTAAAACCAGGGCAAAACTCTCTTACTGCATTTACATCTTGAATGCAGAGTTCCATACTCAAAAGACACACATCTTATCGAGGAGTTGGTCTGTGTAGGACCCCGAGCGGTGCCCCCAAGCTGGTGCTCCTGAAACCACCGGAGCTCCACAGAACAAGCAAGCAGCTTTAACAAGTTTTTTTTTCTTGTAGATGTCATGCAAATAACTCTCCCCAACCCTAGGAAACCAAATTGCACCAGAGCTATACATTCCATCGCTCCAAAATATTTGGGATCTAACATGCAAAGAAAGGTGCATTTTGTACCTTTTCATCCTTCCTTAAAAGGTAGCTACATTTTCTAAATTACAGCCTTCTTGGCAGGCTCAGAGAGAGACTGACTGCACTGGTTAGCAGCCACAGACCTGACTCTTTGCCAGGACACTCTTTGATAGGCTCCAAGCAAGACAGCACGAGAGAAACGAGGGTCTATTGGTATTCTGCTTCCACCATTTCACAGAGATGGCTGAATTAATCTTATACAAGAAATTTAACCTTTTGTAGTCCTCACTTCCCTAGCAGAAAATGTGCAACAAATTAACGAATGCAGCTTGGAAGGGTGCCCCAGATGCTTCCCAGGCTACCAGGCTTCCAGACACTGGGTTTTTCTACCCCTGAGAAGAGTCTCTGAAAGAGATTTAAAACTTCTTCCATGGCCTATTCCGGTCTGTATTAAATATGTCCTCTAGGCCCATTTTCTTAGCCTGTTCTGAAAACCCTCCGGGAGAATACCGCCAGTGCCCTACATAACAGTTTCCAGATCCTTCCCCGCGGCCCTGGGTTACCGAGAGAGTGGGGTCTAGTGATAGGAGCGTCTCTGCACCAGGTCAGAGATGGGGTGCAGAGTGAATGCCCAATGGCTGGTGATTGAGAGCTCTGTCTGCCCTGCTCAGCTCACTGCTTCAGTTTGGGGGGGGGGCACTGCCCCACCACCAACAGCCGCAGCAGCTTCTAACACAAATGACCAACATTGTGAGAAGAGGAAAGGATGCCAGGCTCTGGGCCCCTCCCTGGACCGCCCTAAGCACCACCGAGGGTGTTCTCAGATACACTGCCAGCTCCCTAACTTTGCCAACAGCCAGAAACTAACACAAAAAGAGATGACAGCCCCGCATCCTGGGGCAACCACATCCTTCGAAGCTGCCTAGCGGGAAAGCAGTGTCCTATGAAAACAACCCATAGAGACAGAAACAGAACATCTGCTATCAGTTGCCCTTTTCCCCCTCTAATTACATTTCCTGCATTTGGCTGCGGAGACAGTGCTTGCTAATGGCGAGAGCCAGGCTCAATGACACTGGGAGCCTTTCTGCGGCTGCAGGAGGCACTCGACCCCCATGTTACCAAACCCTCCAGCCTCCCCAGCTCCCTCCCCAGGCTCCCTGGCCCCTTGGCACCCAGCACAGGAGATACGATTAAAGGAGTTCCCCAGAACTCCTAGAGAGTTTGGTTCTCCTGCGGGTCCCAGGATCTGGCCTACCGCTCGGCACAGAGCGGACACGCAGGAAAAGTGTATTGTATCGATGAAGGTATCCGCCCGTCTGGGTCTCACTCGCTCCAAGGCAGGCTGCCTGTTGACAGTTTCCATCCTCAGCCACTGGTCATTAGTCCGTCAGGCAGTCCTGGCCCAAGGAGCAAACACTGCGATGTGCCCGCCAAAACCTAGTCTCTTTTCCTCTTGGGCTTGCCGCGGGATGACATCTCCCACTTGCCACGGGATGACATCTCCTAGCCCTTCTTGCGGGGCGCGACCCCTTGACTGAGCTCTGGCCAAGAGAATTCGGGCAGAAGCGCTAACGCCATGTCTAGGAGCTTCCTTTCCTGCCCCTTGGCCAGCAGGGTGGAAGGGACCACAAGGACCTGCAGGAGACCAGAGCTTCAAGAGGGAAAAGACCTGGTCTCCAGGAGACCAAGGCCACACCTCCGGGAACATCTGTACTAGAATACGCCGCGAGCAAGAAATCGACGCTGAGTTGGGTCAGTCTCATAGCATTTCGGTTTACCTGTTAAAGCTGCCGTGTCACCCGAACTAATACGGAAGTGGGTACCCTGCAGTCGGGGTGCTACCATAGCAACGGCCTAAAATACATGGCACCTGCTTGGGAGGCAGGCAGCTGCCAGGGAGGAAATTGATCTCGGCGGCTGGGAGGATGGAGGATGGAGATCGAGGGGACACGGGCAGAATATATGATAAAACGTAGCCCTACGGTTACGTGGGAGGGGGCCCCGTGCCTTCTGAGCCTGCAGCCCGAGGGAGAGTAGCCGGACACTGCAGTGGGGCTGCTGCTCCTCGGTGACCTCAGCAAAGTTGCTTTTTGGTTTTTTGTTTGTTTGTTTGATAGAGAGCCTTCGGCTCAGGTCATGATCTCAGGGTCCTGGGATCAAGCACTGCATCGGGCTCTCTGCTCAGTAGGGCGCCTGCTTCCCCCCCTCTCTCTGCCTGCCTCTCTGCCTACTTGTGACCTCTCTCTCTGTCAAATAAATAAATAAAATCTTAAAAAAAAAAAAAAAAAGAAGAAGAAGAAAAAGAAGAAGAGAGGAGCCCAGGCAAGAACCGGCCTGGTTTCACACAAAGGAAGAAGGGAACAGAGAAGGTCTAGAGACTGAGGGCCCCACAGGCTTGAGAAATCACTGTTTCTGGACTGTTTCTTGACTCCAAACAGGACGAGACTGCACTGGTTAGCTTTAACCCTTGTTAAAGCTGCTTGCTTGTTCTGTGGAGCTCTGGTGGTTTCAGGAGGGGTACCTCTTCCAGACCCAGCCCGTACAAATGTCCCATGCATAATCCTTGCTGTCTTTCCTCACCCGCTGGCTGACTGGAGAGGGCTCTGAGGACCAACAGGGGCAAAGCCCCAACAAGGAGCGGGCTTGGTCCCCGAGTGACCACAGAGAAGATCCCCAGGGACATGAGTGAAAAGTAACTTTTATTATTTTATGTCACTAAGATTCAGGGTTTATGACAATAGGTGATTTTATCTTAGAGGATACAGTTCTCTGTCGTTAACAGAGAGGAGAAGAGGAACTCCCACGGAAAGAGGTGGTCCGAGGGCTGACGGGCCGGAATGACTCTCGGGGGTCAGCAGATTGCGGGCCCCCCCAGATACCTGTTACAGCAAACAAAGTTTTATTGGCATACGGCCATACACTTTGGTTACAGGGAGTCTGTGAGGGCGTCTGCGAGGGCGTCTGTGAAGGCGTCTGCATCACGATGGGGCAGAGCCCAGCAGCTGTGACAGAGACAGAGACGTTATGGCCCACAAAGCTGAAGCTATCAACTGTCTGGCCCTTTACAGAAAAAAAGTTTGCCTGACCGTTGTTGCATAACCTCGCAAATCCCTATTGCTGGTTTCAGGCCTCCTGGCAGACTGGGGTTAATAAGGCAATGGAAATACTGGAGTCCCTCAGCATCCCTGGGGGAAGGTTTCTAAAAATGCAGATTCCCTGGCCCCATTCCCAGAGGCTATGACTCAGCATGGCTGTTACTTTAACAAACAGCCGGGATTCGGATGCAGGTGGTCCACAGACAGTGTTGTGAACAATACTGCCCTTCCAGATGATTCTGGAATCCCCGGGAAAACCCGTCAGCCATGCTGCAGCACTTTCATCAGGAGGGACAAGGCCGTGTTTGTTTTCAGGGGAGGACGTGTCATATGGCCCTTACGCGCGTGTGACTCATTCACAGATGCATAAGTTGTTAACCTCTCTGGCCAGTGGTTCCCTCCTGTATGAAATGTGGCTCATAGTATCGCCTACTTAACAGGGTTAGAAAGGATAAATTAGAACAAATAAAAGTTTCTTTTAAGCACAAGTTCTGTCCCATAAAAACTCCTCAATGCGTGTTAGCTGTTGTATTATGGCTCTTATTAGTGGGATGAGTTCTCAGGTTGTTAGAGCCCTGGAAAGGGACATTCGACATAAACAATTATCCGCTCTGTAGAGAGTTTTAAATAAAACATCACACCCCCACAGAAGAAGAGGAGGTTTGGGGCCAAGTGCAGCCTCGCAGCTCAGCATCACGTCTCCTCCCTCACAGGGCTGCCCTCGCAGTGTGACCCCACCTAGAGAGTACTTGGGACCCAAGAGCATGTCACCAGCACAAGTCAGGTGCAAAAAAGAACCGGAGAGTTCGAGTTCCTCACTCCCATGCAATTTGTTCTGGGCTTTAAATATAAACGGTGTTTTAGCAAATTAATGTGTGAGGATGCTGGGTCACGCCTTGCAAGTAGGCACAGAGCTGAGGGCTTTCGTGTTACGTCTCCAAGTAAGGCCTGGGAGGAAAGCAAAGACTTCCAGCCCCGCAGAGGCTAGAAAAAAATTACCGTTATATAAATCAGGTTCCCGGAAAGCAGGACAATCCCCTCCAGAGAGTCAGACTAAATAAGGAAAGAAAGGAAGCTGACACTCGGGGATACGGGTCCTTTACTTGACTGACCTGGAGATTAGTGATTCCCCCTGATGACCAGCCAGACCCCACTAATCCAGGCCCCTGTCACTTCCAGTCCTGCTGGAACAGTTAACAGCGAGTGTGGGGACTCTTCCTGGGTCAGCTGATAGCATTTGTGAAAAGCGACAGGCAGATTTTCAGAAGCCCACTGACTAGCAGAGTTCAATGTCAAGAGGCCTCAGCCCTCTTGATCAGCAGAGAGTAAGAGACAGAAGGGAGAGATCCCCCGGTCTGAGGAACAGAGAGGCTAAACAATGAACCAGACTACAGATTTCCGCCTAAACGGAGCCTGAGCCTCTGAACACCAGGAACCAGAACAGCTTGGACCAGTTGTCTCTTCCGAAGGTAAGGGACACCTGAAAAGCAGAGATGTGATCATACAGTGATTTCCAAAGATGAAATGGAAGAATTTTGTCCTTTTCTGAAGACAGTTCAGATACAAGGAAGGAAGAAGTCAGCAGGCAGATTTGTAGAGTGTAAGAAGCCCTGGAAATCAGGGCCCCTTGGTTCTTGCTTCGGACAGCTCTCTGTCCCCTATCCCGTTTCTGGGGCTGGGGTGTCACGTGTTCCTTGACCAGGATCTTCAGCATACCCTTAGCACGACCCCCCAGCCATCAGGCAGTCAGACAGGACTTGGAGCTCAGCTCTCTGGCACACCAGCTCTGTGACCTCAGGCAAGTTACTTCCCCTCTCTGAGCCTCCTTCCTCGCCTGTAACATGGGCTAAAATAATATCCATCTCCATGGGAAGATAGAAAGACACCATAACGTGCTTAGTACAGCACCAGACACATAGTAGCCACTAAATAAATGTTGGTTATTCCAAAGTCCAGGGACCTTATCTGTCATGGTCATCACTATGCCTTGTGTGTCTTACAGAGTGGTTCATAGCCGACTGCTCCGTAAACGCTGGTTGGATCAATGAATCATTAAGTGACAACGTATGTTCACTTTTGCTCTGCTTATACTCAGGTGGCTCCTGCCTCCTCCTCATTCCCCTTCCTCACCCCCGACCTGCCGTTAGATTTTCTGACAACCTCTGGATGCATCTGATGTTATTCACTAAGACACCCTTTTCACCTGAATCCTCTTTCTCCAACTTTCTGGAACATCTTCCTCCAACAGTATTTATGTATCCACTGAGTTTCCGACAAAGACATGTCTTTGGAATTCACCTGGTTCTCTACTATAATTCAAGCCTTCTGGCAATTCCCTGCAAAGTTCCTATCGATAACGATCCCTACCAGCACCTCTGAAATTCTCTCTCTACATAAAAAACAGCAACCCTACCAAACGCTGGCAAGGATCAGAGTAGCCAGACCCTTCACACATCTCGGTGGGAATGGAAAATGAGAAGCTAAGCCTCTTTGGAAAACAGTTTGGCAGTGACTTAGAAAATTAAACATGCAGTTACCCATATGACCCAGTAATCACACTCTTGGGCATTTATCCCAGAGAAATGAAAATGGATAGTCACAAAATTCTGTACACAAATGCTTTGTAGCAGCTTTCTTTAGAATACCTCCAGGCTGGAAAAAAAAATCCTAGAAGTCCTTGAAAGGATAAATGGTTAGGGTGCACCTGAGTGGTTCAGTTGGTCAAGCATTCAATTCTTGATTTTGGTCATGATCTCAGCAGTCACGAACTTAGGGTCGTGTGGGATCGATCCCTGCATCAGGCTCTGTACTCAGGGGGAAATCTGCATCTCTCCTTTCCCTCTCCCTCTGCCTCTATCTCGGTTCACACTTTCTCTAAAATAAATAAATAAATCCTTTTTAAAAGGGCAGGAGGCAAATGATTAAACAAACCATGGCATATCCAGCTCATGGGGGTATTGCTCAGTAATTAAAAGAACAGCTGATAAACCAACATTAATTTCCAGGGAATTATGGTGCATGAAGAAGCCAATCCTAGAAGGTTACAGACTGTGTGACTCCATTTATCTCACATTCTTGAAATGACAAGACGGTAGGGAGGTGGGTGTGGCCATGAAGGGCTGCTTGGGGAGCGTGTGGTGAGGAAGTCATGCCCTGCCTGGCCTGTGGTGGTGGCTGAACAAACCCATAGGTGTGACGGGACTGAGTGTAAAACAGGAACTGAGGACCAGTAGGCTGTATCCACGATAACTTTCTGGCTGCGATACCGCACACCACGGATGCAAGATGCTACTGTGGGGGAAGCTGGGTAGAGGGCACGAGGGATCTCTCTGTGTTCTTTCTTTCTTTAAAAGATTATTCATTTATTTATTTATTTGACAGACAGAGATCACAAGTAGGCAGAGACGCAGGCAGAGGGAGAGGGGGAAGCAGGCTCCCTGCTGAGCAGAGAGCCCCCCTGGGATCATGACCTGAGCTGAAGGCAGAGGCTTTAATCCACTGAGCCACCAGGCGCCCCTCTTTCTTTTTTTTAAAGTAAGCTCTACGTCCAACGTGGGGCTTGAACTCACGGCCCTGAGATTAAGAGTTGCACGTTCTTCTGACTGAGTCAGCCAGGTGCGCCTCTCTCCATCTTCTTCCAACTTCATATGAATTTATGATTCTCTCAAAATAAAAAGTTTCATTAAAAAAAATTCTATCTTTCCCTCATTGAATAAATCATTCCTGAGCACATGTGAGGTACCAGGTACTGGGCTCAGGTACTAAACCTGAGATGTGTGGTGGTTCCTGCTCTCATGGTGCTTACAGTTTGGGGGAAAACATCAGGACACGGGACTTCATGGGAACTTCATGGGAATATGGTGCGAGCAAAGCACACCTGTGTAGGGCAAAGACGGTAAATCAGAACAGCCTCTTTTATCCCCTCACTAGTAGCATATGCAATCTTCAGGTGTGGGTTCCCAGAGCAGAAGCCTGGGCGGGGGGTGGGGGTCTGTCCCGCTTTTCACAGCTCAAGATCCATCATCCAGAAAGCGGAGAACCATGACCTATGAGAGGATTCCTGCCAATGTAAGGTCTATGCATCTGCTCTTCCCCTTCCCCACTGTTCAATGACCTGAGCTTCCTTTTTCCTATGAGGTCAAGACTGGAGAACTTTTCAGCTCCGAGGATAATTTGCGCCCAGGAGGCCCTTACAGACATGATCACCAAGTGTTAACACAGAAAATGGTTCAAGGGAAAAAAAAATCAACAGATAACACATGTTGCTGCATACCTCCCTTGATTACCTGCAGATTTTGCTGCTTTGGGGAAAGGCCTCCAAGGTCTGTCTCCCCAGGTCCTTAGAGTTTTTCCAGTCAGGTGTGCAAGATCTGCCTCTGGCTGTACCCAGGCCCTAAAGGGAGGCATGCTATCCATAGCGGGCACTTTGGAACAGTCCCCCGCTGCCAAGAACCCTAGAGAATACCCAGGTCATTCTCGCGCTTGTGATTCAGATTAGTGTGGTCCTTGGACCTGAGCCAGTGAGAAATGCAGACTCTCAGGCCCTACCCCAGACCTAATGCAACACATAGCATGAGCCCCTAAGGATTCACATGCCTGTTGAACTTGGGGAAGCACTGATTCTAGATCCTGGTTCTCAAACCTAGCTATAATCAGAATCATCTGGATTTTTTTCTCTAATCTATTTTATGATGAACTATCTCAAGACAGAGAGAAACAACAAGAGGAACATTATAGACAGACTTGAAACCCCTGGGTGCCTCGCTTTGATCCCACCGTCATTTCTCCCTCCCCTAAAATAATCACTAAATAATTAGGTTTATACTTCCTGCTCATATTTTTGTATTTGTGCTGTGAGCTTATCCATAAACAATATGGGATATTATTTAGCATGTTTTAAAACTTTATACAAATATCATTACTACTCAGGTCTTCCGGCAGCTCATTTCTCTGGATGAACAATTTGTTGTTGGGATTTGCACACGTTGGTACCCGTTAGCTCTGACTCATTCACATATACTGCCGTTGAGTAGCCTTCTGGATTACTGAGCCACTGTTCTTCCAATCTCCTTCTGTTGGACATTTCGATTGCTTCCAGTTCTTATTATTTATTTATTTATCTTTAAAGATTCTATTTATTTATTTATTTGTCAGAAAGAGAGAGAGAGAAAGCACACAAGCAGGCAGAGAGGCAAGCAGAGGCAGAGAGAGGCAGGCTCCCTGCCGAGCAAGGAGCCCGATGTGGGGCTCGATCCCAGGACCCTGGGATCATGACCTGAGCCGAAGGCAGCGGCTTTAACCCACTAAGCCACCCAGGTGTCCCTGTTTCCAGTTTTTAAACAGTGCTGTAACCAACATCCTTTTATATCTCTCCTCTGGTACAGTGGCAGTCATGTCCCCAGATGACACACCCAGGAGTGAAACTGCTGGGTCATAGGTGCATCTTTATTTTTTCTACGCACTGCAGATTTGTTTCCAAAGTGAGTGGAGCTATTTACTCTCCCAGCTGCAGCCCGGGAGTCATGGGGGCTCCGTTTCCTCGTTAACACTTGCTGTTGATGGAAGCTGGTTTGGGCCAGTCTGAAGGACAGGAAATAGTGTCTCACTGAGGTGTGGCTTCTATCTGCACCCTCCTGATAACACAAGAGCTGGGACATCTCTCCTTTTGCTTACTGGACACGAGGGCTAGCTGTTCTGGGATTTACCTCTTCCTGCTTCTTCACCCACTCCCTTTCTGTAGGCTGCTGGTCTTTTCCTAACTGATTTATAAGAATTATTGGGACGTTCTGAATATCAACTCTTTCTGGTTAACAAATCACAGATGTCTTCTTCGAAAAAGCGGTTTTTCTTTTAAAAATCTGCTCCCGGTATCTTTGATCATGCGGGAATTTAAAAATTCGAATATAAACATTTTCAATCTTTTCCTTTCTGATCTTTGTTCTTCTGACTTAAGAAATCCTTCCCCAACACAACATCTGTCTCCTGTTGTCCCCTGCAGAAGTTTGAGTTTGCTTAAAAAAATTGCATCTAAATATATGGATGCCCAGTCCCCACCCCAAACCTTCTCCATCAGAATCTTCAGGAGTGGGATCTAAGCTCCTGTAGTTTTTGTTGTTGTTGTTTCCTTTAAGATTATTTATTTATTTATTTGACAGAGAGAGAGAGCACAAGTAGGCAGAGCAGCAGGCAGAGGGAGAGGGAGAAGCAGGCTCAGGAGAGAGCCTGATGTGGGCTCAATCCCAGGACCCTGGGATCATGACCTGAGCCAAAGGCAGATGCTTAACTGACTGAGCCATCCAGGCGCCCCTAAGCACCTGTATTTTTTAAAAAATATTTTATTTATTTGTCTGACAGAGATCACAAGTAGGCAGAGAGGCAGGCAGAGAGAAAGAAGGGGGAAGCAGGCTTCCCGCTGAGCAGAGAGCCCGATGCGGGGCTCGATCCCAGGACCCTGAAATCATTACCTGAGCCGAAGGCAGAGGCTTAACCCACTGAGCCACCCAGGCACCCCAGCACCTGTATTTTTAACCAAAATAAATTCCAAAGGTGACCTGAGAAATGCTGGCAGACCCATTTCCTATCCACTGGATGATGCGTAGGGAAGGCATCTCCTCTACAGAACCCCATAGAAACAGTCGCCCCTGCCTCTTTCACTGGCTCATTCTTTCTCTTTTTGTTCCCAAACGTGAAACGCTCCCTGCAGTCCATCTTTTGAAGGACTTGTGCACTTTTATGGCATCAGTATTACTGACAAATCCCAAATTTACACTTTGGGGCTTGCCATATGCTCAGTTACCTTTCTTGCTCCTCCCAGAAGTGCCAGGAGGTGAGTGTGGTTTTTCGGAAACTGATCCAACAATGTGGTTTTCTAGCTTCTGCCAGCACTCAATTATTCTCACAGTCTCCAGGCTATGGAATGAATCACCGTTGACTTCTCCCTCCCGAGCTCTATGGTCTGTCCCGGTCCATCGCCGGTGATCGGCCCCCATCCTCAGCCAGCCCGGTGTGTCCACCTGACAGGTCCTCATGGTCTGAATCCCAGACGCCAACAACGGCCTCATAAGTCTTGCTGTCACCTCGTCATCCAGTCTCAGGGTGGAAGAGACTTCCGGCTCCACAGACTTCCAGACCACCTGGCGTCTAACCTGTTACCTGCGACTGTGTATTCTCTACCAGATACTTGAGAAAGAGCTACCCAGTCTGTCCTTACACACCATCAGTGATCACAAACACAGGACGCCCCAAGGCCCTCCATTCAGGCTCCAGGAGTGAATTAAAGTCCATCACACCTGGATTTCCACCAGCTGGTCCTACATCTTCACCCTCTTCTTCTTCTTCAATTTCTTTAACATCCAATACCACCCCCAACCCCCGCCACTGTGGAGTCGGGCATGCTCCCCTCCCCCCTGAGCACTTCAGCCACTCTGCCTTTCTTCCTTTGGCTCATGAGCAGCATCTGGGCTTCTCATCTTAGGGCCTGGACTGCGCTCTCCAAAGTCTGTCTTCTTCCTGGCCCATCCCCTGCTCCAGACTAGAAATTCTAAAGAAGGCGTTGGATTAACACCTGCCTCTCGCACTAGAGTATAAACTTCACAGGGGCGGGCTCTCCCTTGGTCTTGCTCCATGCACCTAACATAATACCTGGCACAGAGTCAGCTCTTAGTGGGGTTGTGCAATAATAAATGAACGAATGAATGAAAACAAGCCAGCTCACTCTTTGGGGCCAAGTAAAACAAGTTACGTTCACTTCTATACGAGAGCCCTTCAAAGATCTGACGAGAACCATCATGTCCCCTAGGGATATTTTTCTTTACAAGGGGCTCAGTTACGCAGGAGGGTAGGGTGAGTGAGACCATGTAGGGGGAACACAGAGGCTGCTTCAGAACTTTCTCTAGGACCAGGCCCAAGAGCACCCCCGTGTGCTCTCAATTTCACTGTCAGCTGCTGTTGGAAGCGAGCTCCATGAGATGGCATATTCATGAAATTTATTTTGAGTCAGACATAAGAATATTGTAAATGTTTGCCTCAGGTTAATATCAGAAACCTCATTTCAGAGATTAACACGATGCCAGTAATAGGAGCTAACAAAGCAAATGCGCCACGAGCCAACACAATGGAAGAACTGTGACCTCCGTCACTAGCCGCCAGTTCATCAAGTTCACATTTCCTGTGCCTGGCAGTTGGTGTCTTTCAATAAGCAGGTGATACGATTCAGTGCAAGTGACTGGCCCCATCACATTAAAAAGCGGATCAGGTGCAAAAAACAAGTGGATCAAGTTTAAGTACCAAGTAAGATCCGTACAGTTCATTGCATGTAAATTACAGCACGAAAAAATTCTTTAAAAATGTCATACAGAGAAAACACAGAACCCTGACCTTAAACGTAAATAAATATCTGTATGAATAGAGAAATTATGCATGTGGAAGTGCTGCCTCTATTTACTTAGCCCTGTGTAGCCCACCGTTAATTCACTGCTTGATAACGCCTTCGTGAATCCTCAGTTCTACAACTGTAAAATGGGGCCTGAATAAGGAATTAATTCAACAGATACTGATGACCGTGGTACCTTCCTCATACGGCTGTTGGGTTAAGGAGGAAACACATATGAAGAAGCCCTTAGCACGATTTCTAGTTTGAACCCAGTAACTATTGGAATAAACGGAAGTTGGGCGCCTGGGTGGCTCAGTGGGTTAAGCCTCTGCCTTTGGCTCAGGGTCCTGTGCTCTCTGCTCAGCAGGGGTCCTGCTCCCCCCACCCCCCACCTCTCTGCCTGCTTTTCTGCCTACTTGTGACCTCTGTCTGTCAAATAAATAAATAAAGTCTTAAAAAAAAAAAAAGAAGGAATAAACTGAAGTTGTGTTCCACACCTCTCATTAAGAAGATGTGTATGTATGCTTGGTAAGAACATGGGAAGAACAACACAAAGAAAAAAAAGTCTCTTTGTGACAAGCTAGAATTTGTTGTAATCTAAAATTTTCATACTGGGTGCCAGGGTGGCTCAGTCGTTAAAAGTCTACCTTTGGCTCAGGTCGTGACACCAGGGTCCTGGGATTGAGCCCCACAATGGGGGGGGGGGGGTCCCTGCTCAGCAGGAGGCCTGCTTCTCCCTCTCCCTCTGCTGCTCCCCCTGCTTGTGCTCTCTCTCTCTCTCTGTGTCTCTCACTGTTGAATGAATGAATGAATGAATAAATAAATAAATAAATAAAATTTTCACACTTTCGGAGCATAGCTGTCAGGGAGGAAAAATTTTTTCCCTCTGCTGTCTCAGGTTCTTCACCATAGGCCTGTGAATTAACCACACATCTAGCTTAACGAAGCTAGATCAACAGAAGTCAAGGCATACAAGTTTAATTTTTAATTTTACACACACAAGGGCACCACGGAGGAGAAAACCCCCCCAAAAGCAATTAGACTCAGGGGTTTACATACCCTTTTAACAAAGGGCAACAAATTGGGAGAAGTGACTAAACAAAAGAAGGATTTGAGGCTTCTAGGAGTGCAAATCGTGGTACGAGAAGTACGTGAGCAAAACTAACGGCAGATACAAGTTCCTGAGTAAGGCTTATTTATGCAAACCCATCTTGGTTCCTCCTCTGTTTCTGGGGATAAGGGTTGTTGTTCTCCACTAGGTACAGGAGAAGAGAGGGGGAACCTTTACAAAAGGAAATTTATGACCTGCTTTTAAGCAGATGGGGGCGGGCAGAGAGTCCTTCCTGTGTGTTTTTTCCGCATTGCCTTCAGCTCAAACTAATCTTTGTGCCAAAGTAGCATATTTTGGGGTGGCACATCTGGTCCCCTTCATAGTCCATGCCAATATGTGAAAAACTCTTAGTCTCAAGCATAGAAATAAATACTGGAACCAATTGAATTTTATCTTGAAGTGACCTAGGAGAGGGAAGCAGGGAGGCCCAGGCTACATTTTAAATGATCTCTGTTTTCTCCTTCTAATTTTCTGGACCAATTTAGGTCTACTCCATGCTTATCTGTGTGCAGTTTTCCTGCAGGCACATTCAGACCACATAGCAGAAGAAAAGCAGCTTACTTTGTGCTTTTAAGGTCAAACTATTTTTCTGAAAGGCTTTCGAAAATGTTGACTTCACTAAGCTGCTCTGATTCTGAGATAGTATACGAAAATGAGACTGTGAAGCCAAGGGTAAGAAAGAGCTTTAAAGAAAGTGAAGAAACAGATAACCCAAACTTACAGAAATGTAGGAGGCAAAATATTTTAATAAGAACATTTATCACTATAGGAGATGACAAGAAAACGAGTCTGCTTCCAAGGCCAAAATGGGACTTTTAAAAATGAGTGTTAGCTAGACGAATTTAGGGCAGGGCAGCCAAAACTATTTCTTTTTGCTCCGTAAGAGCAACGATTAAAAAGAATAATACTATCGAGTCACTATTTATAGTGTGTCCTTATAGTGTTCTGTGCTGTACTTTGAGATGAGGTGAGCACCAAAAATGGGTTCCTGGCCCTTGAGGACTATAAAATTTGAAAGAATAGAAAACACGAATAGTCAGAGGAATACAATTTTTGGCAGTGGCATAACCTCCTTAGGAAACCTGATGGCTTTTAGCTGTTCTTCTCCGGGGGCTGTTGAGCTCCCGTGGTGACCAGCACACACCATGGGCAGGTTCAGCTCCTGGGAAAGGGCCAGGATGTCCTGGCAGAGTGAGACCATACTCCTCCTGGTTCTCAGATCACACAAAGCAGCGATACAATTTTCAACTTGATGCTTGAACTCCTTTTGATTCAGGCCAGCGTCCTCCCTAGGGACCGCCCTGCTCCTGTGTCTTCAAATACCACCTCTGAGCTAATAACCCCCCACCCCCAACCCCAAGCTCCAATTTGGATCCTTCTCTCCAACTGCACACTTGGACTACGGGTGGACTCTAGTTCCACAGATAGCCGCGCGGCCCCGGACCACACTCACACCGACTCCTGCGTGCGGCTCAGCCCACTGTCCTCTTTTCCTCGGTCAGTCCCTCCAGGCACAAGGTTCAAGGCGATCGCCCAGGTCTGCCCTCATATCCAGCATCGGGAGGGTCGCCCAGTGCCATTCCTGCTGCCTGCACAGTGTTGCTTCTCAAAGTTGTGGGTCTGTATCCGTGCACTTGCATTTTGTTCTTTGAAGAGAGAACACACTGCCTTGGTACAAAGCCCACAGAGCCTAGAAAGTTGTACAGGGAAAGCCTCCCTTTTCCTTGCCCCCCTCAGCTCCCCGTTTCCTCTTATGTTCTCTAAGAGACGCTGAGCCACTGACAAAGAAAAATGCAAGTTTCCTTTTCCCTTTTCCCCAAACGGTAGCATGCAATACACAATTCTACTCCTTGTTTTTGTTATTTTTTCATTTAGTGTATCTTGGAGATCTTTCCAGATCAGTACCTGAATGAAAAGCTCCAGTATTCTTTCTTATGGCCACAAAGCACTCCACTGAGTGGATGCATCATATTTTATTTAACTGACTCCCTTTAAGTAATGGTTTTCAATCTTCTGCTTCTGCCAACACTGCTGCAGCACCCAGGCTTGTCTGTCAGTTTGCACCCGTGGGCGCGCGTAGAATTCCACGGTGTCAACCAGTCCCTCGAGGCCCCTCTCTTCTCCGCTTCCATGTTCTCTGAGTTTGTCAGACCCTCGTCACTGCAGACAGAAGCCTCCTGGAGGGCACCTCTGCTCTATCACCCTTCAAACTTGATGCCAAACAAGTATTTCGTGAGCATTTTCTATGTGCCCCATGCTCCATTAAGACCGGGAAGAATGAGCAAAGTAAACTAAACCAGACCCTCACTGATCCTTGCCTGTCTCACCATCGTGGGAGCTGTGGGAGCTTATCCGTAAACCAGAACGCTCTCTTCTCCGTGTTTGGAATCGGTTAAAACTTAGGGACAAGAGTCATGCAAATGGAAATCAAGTATCAACTGCCTCCCTGTCAGAAGCTCCCTGGCAAATGTGGCTGAGCCTGATGGCCAAAGGGGCTTCGTGTCAGTCCCCCAGCCCTCCTGGTCAGAGCGTGGAAGAGGCCACTTAAGGGCTACTTGCCTGGATGGTTGTCAGGGGAGCTGCTGTCTCAGGACCGTCGAGCTCCAACAGGGGAGACTGAGGCAGGCAGGCCTCTACGCCTGTCTCCAGAGGACTCGGGTGTGTTCTTCCAGATGGAAACAAGATGGGAGATAACACCCAAGCTCTGTGCGCAACCACATCCCAAGGGTGAGAGGGGACAGGAGAGAGGGACGAGTCAGCGGTCCAACCCCTTCCTCCATGCAAGCGGAGCAAGAGGACAGGGGAACAGAATTTCCCCCAGCTGGAGACCAAAAAGCTTACTTTCTAGCCCTGTGTTTTAAGTTTAAGTGGCCCTTCATTCAGGAACAAACTAGGTTTTTTCAAGGACTTTGGAAGCTGTTTTAAAAATGTCCAAGTACAAAACTGCCTGATATTTGTATGATCCCTTGAAGACAAACGCTTCCAAATACATGCCAACTTTCCTCAAAAGATCAAAAAGTAAACGACTGCCAACTCAGCCTCGTGAGGGAAATGAAGTCTGAATTACCCATTGTAAGATATCCAACTTTTTGCTAGTATATTGTCACGAATCAGAGTAAAAGAGAATTAGCAGATAATTCAGAGGGGGTTAAAAACTTTTCAAACTTTCTTCCTTCCCCTTCCACCTGAAGTCCATTTAAGGCAGAATGGCCCTAAAAACCATCTTTCTAAGAGCGTTTCTGAGTTTTCCCCTAATGTACTGAACACATCGCAGAAGAAATGTTACCACATTTCCGGTTGGTGATGGTGCCGAAACAAGGTTATGAGTCGGGAGAAGTGACTCTGGAAGAAGACTCTGCAGTCTTGAGCTCGGCCTCCCGCCTGCCCCGCGCCCCCCCAAGGGAAATGGCCTTCTTGTCACACGTGCTCCACACCTGTCTGATCAGCACATTCGGTTGTCCGACTGCAGCTCCCTCTGCAGAGCTCTGGTTGCACCAGACCATGGGCCAGCCGCCTGCATCCCACCACAAGGGATTCCGAACAAATAGGTTCCATGAGCCCTATTTTTTTTTTTAAAAAAACTTCCTAAGTTATTTTTGTGATCAGTTACAGAACACTCCACATCTTGAAATCTCTCCAGTGGCTTCCATGACCCATCTGAATCCTGTTCTCCTACCTCCTGACACCTTTTCTTCTCCAAGGCTGCTCTGCTCACCAGGCCAAACAAGAACCAGCACTTCTGCCCCTCGTAACCTACTCACTCACAAAACCAGGTGTGGACACGTGGCCCAGACGTTCCCCATGGTTCTCCTAATGAATGGGAAAGATTTTTCCTCTCAAGTTTCGTGCTCCCTGAGATGTCACTCGTTACATGGTGACAACTCATGGACAGTAGGAGAGAAGGAGGCCAGCAGAGAAGCAGGGCTAAGGATTCGGAGGACGTGGGAGTGAGAGAGAAATGGACTGGCCTAGCCGCCCTTGTGTCCTCGGATCCAGCCATCCCCGAGGCCAGATCCGCTCCTTTCCTTAGTTTGGTTACGTGAACCCAGGCAGTCTCCTTTTTTTGGCCTGAACTACTTTGAGTTGGATTTATTTAACTTATAACCAAGAAGATGCAGCCTGGTCCATCTCTTCTCTGGCTCCTAGCCTTGTTGCTGTATGCAGCTGTGAAGTTACCTTTGCCAAAGCAGGGCTCAAACCAACACTTGGGCATCTCATACAACACTCGGAGGGTCCCTGTGGCCCAGGGATTAAGTACAACATCTTTTACAACATGCCCCTCAATCTGACTTCCAGACTTCCTACTACTGCCCCACATGAGAGGCAAACCAAAATCTGGCCATCTAGAACATCCTCTTCCCCATCTCTGCCTGTTAAAAGGTAGTCCCGAAAATGAAAAGAAAGGGAGGCACTCCTTTTTCAAGGTCCACTTCATGTTACCATCTCTGAAAAGACTTTCCTAAGCATCTTTTGCCCCAGAGATGTAACTGGACCCCTTTTAGGCACTGATGGCATTTATCTAATGACCTTTGTCTTATTCTATCTTGGACTTTGCACTGTCTCATCTCAGGGCCCGCTTATTAATGGCAAGACCAACCACTCAGCTGCCCACGTCAAAACTCCGAGGGTCACTTACTCACCCCACCTCCCACACATGTTCCACTCTAATCTTCCTCGCTAATATCTTTTGAATCAATCCCCGTGGTTCTTGCCACTCATTAGAACGCTTGTATCTCTTCGCTGGCCATTCTAATAGGGTCCCCTGCCACCAGCCTTATCCTGCGGCAACTCAGCTGCCCACTGACACCAGTTATTTTTCCAATTAGCAAATCTGATCATGCTATGGCCCAGCCTGCAGACTCAAAAGCAAACTTCTTAGTGGGTGGTTAAGGCCTCCCACTCCCCAGTGGTTAAGTAGGCTTCTGTCTACCTTCCCAGGCTCACCACCCACCCCTCCTCAAGCAGCACTGGCCAAAGGAGACTGTTCACAGTTCTCTAAACAGAGTGCTTTGATGCTGCTGGCCTTTGCACATATGGTCACCTCTGTCTGGGAAGTCCTCTCCCACCGCTGCCCTGTAAAGCTCTATTCCTTGGGTAATCCCTCCACTGGGAAATCTCCTGGCACTGCCCTAGGGAACAGCACTTTCCTCAGCCCCCTTCATCTCGAAGGAGAGGCTTTCTCAGCATCCCCAGTGCCTAGCAAGGGTTCAGCAGAGCACACAGATGCTCAGTGAATTGTCTGATATCAGAATCTGTCCAGATTGGTGTCCCGCAAGATACTGTTATTATATTCTTCACTTGAACACGTATGCATACACACACACACACACACACACACATATACCAAGAAGCCTTGTGGACACCTACACTGCATAAACACTTTGCTCCTGATTGCATGGCTGAGCACCCTGAGGTTAGCAGATCTGCACTGGAGCTAGACAAATCTAGGTTCAAAATCCCTGCTCTGTCACTTACAGGCTGTCTTGGACATGTCTCAACCCTTCTGGACTTCAGTTCCCTTATCTGTAAAATGGAGCTAACAGTAGCCACCTCATTGGGTTTTTCATGAAAACCAAATGAGAAAACGCATTTAGAATTTTTGCACACGTGCCTGGTACACAGGAGATCAATAAATATTGCTGAATGAATGAGTTAATGAATGAATGAGGGGCCTACAGAGCGGCAGCGGTTCTTGCAGATACATCTTTCTAGCCCGTTTTCCAGAGGGAATCCAACATCAGACTCCTGGTAAAATCAGTTTCAAGTCCGGCCCCTGAGTCTGGCTGGGGTCCAGTCCTCGATCCGGACTCGGTTCACTAACCCCCTCTCCCTGCAGCCCAGCCAGCCGGGCGGCCGCCAATCACCACAGCCTGGGCCCACCCTTAACCAGACAACTTACCAATAGGGCCTTCCAGATGCCAATTTGGTAGCTTCCCCTGCATCTCATAGGCTCTCCCCCGCAGACTGCGCCATGAGCGCAGAGCACTGTGGGACTTGTAGTCTAGGAAAGAGGCGGCACCAGAAGTGCCTAGTGTGGACCAGCTCCCGCTGGGAGCTCGGGAGGACTGCAAAGGGTCATCCTCTCACCCTCGGTGGATGGCGCCCCTGTCTTACTGCCCTTCTTGGCCAGCGACAGGATCATTCTGCCCAGATAACTCAGTATTTACTGAAATTTTAGGTTTCAGTTTCAGATTAAATCTCCTATTCTCATTAAAGGGCCATTTATGGAAGGTGCGGTGGTCACTCTGAAAAGCCCTCCAAGAATCCACGACAGAACTGGCAATCATGAATTTTTCGAAACGATTTGAACCTTGTGCATTTTTTTTTTTAAAGATTTTATTTATTTATTTGACAGAGAGAGATCACAAGTAGACAGAGAGGCAGGCAGGGAGAGGGGGAAGCAGGCTCCCTGCTGATCAGAGAGCCCAATGCAGGGCTCGATCCCAGGACCCCGAGATCATGACCTGAGCTGAAGGCAGAGGCTTAACCCACTGAGCCACCCAGGCGCCCCTGAACCTTGTACTTTTTAAACTGCATCATCTCTTCATATCATAAAGGCTATCAAAGCCCTCCACTGCCTGAGTTGGAAAGTTCAGACCCCCTTGGCGAGGCGTAGGAGCTGCTTCTAACTTCTGTATTTATTTACCTCGGGTCGCCTTCGGGAAAGCAGCGTTTCTCAGCTTTGCGGCATGTGAGAATCACCTGGGGAGCTTTATAAGGGCCTGGTGTTTGTGTCTCACCCCAGAACCTGGAATCTTGGAGGAATGACGCAGCTCCCTTGTTCTTAAAGCTCCCGGGGTTGATTCTCACGTGCAGTCAGCGTTGAGAACCACTGGTTTACACCTGTCGGCGCTGCTGAAACACACTTTTCATGGATCTTAGCCTTAGCTCTGCAGTTCCCTGTTTCAAGTGGTCTCTTCCCCTGCTCCTGTCCTGGCTACAGCTTATCCTACCAGGCTGATCTTGGCTGTTACCCCTTTCCTTCCCTGCGCTCCAGCAGAGAACTTACTGCTGAAGCACTTTATACTGGGTTCTTTTCAAGCAGGACTGGAGTTATTTGGTGACCTATCTCCCTGGATAGGCCATAAGTTCCGTGAAGGCAAATACACGATTTAAAGAGTCCATTTACCACCTTCAGAGCCACTGAATCGGAATGGGGGGGGGGCTGTCAGGTGATCCTGTCAGGTGATCATAGCCTCCAGCTATGAACTAGTTTCACAGAAGCACTGGGTACAGCAATATTTGTCACATTGAATCGATGAGGCATCTCATTTGTTCATAAGTCCATCATATTTTTGCACCTAGTTGCTTCCCTGGGGAACTAAGCTCCCTGTTTCGTATGGTCTTCATTCATTTATTCATTCATCCAGCAGATATTTTTGTACATCAGAACAAAGGCCCGAGGAGTCAGGAGTAAACAGGAAACGCGGTTACCACCCTATGGGACTTGAGTCCCTATTAGTTATACTATCCTTATTATTATCACTTCCTCTAAATAATATTGGATTTTTTCCCCCTTGTAGATAGGATTTGTTATTCAAGGGTAAGTACACTTCCTTGTTCTCTTATATCCCCAAGATGCTGCTGGCGCACAGAAGGCATTCTCTCAATGTTTATTGAATCAAGGCAACACATTTCATAGCACTTGTCACGATTTGTTAGTATGCATTTGCGTGATTCTTTGATGAAGGGCTATCTGTCCCAAGAGCTGCAAATGCCCTGAAGACAGGAAATGAATCTATTGTGCTCACCATGCCTGACACAGGGCCTGGCCAGAGTGGGGCTCCGTGACTACTGCCAAGCAAATAAAGAAATACACGAGGAAGGGATCATGGAGAACAGAAAGGAAATCTCTGAACCAAACATTCACTGCCCACTCCCCTCCCCATTCTCCCCAAAAAAGTAAAAAGTATTTTCTTCCTGAGCACAAAGGGATTTCAGGATAGACTGAACATGGGCCCCAAAAGATGATGTTTCTTCTACTTACTTACAGGTTGACCTGGGACTCTACTTCAGGGTCTTCTGTTGGCCATGACTGCAGAGGCTGGATGCCGAAGGACAGAGACGACTTGGCTTTCCATAGAAGGGTTTGCGCCATCTGACTCCGACAGGACCCCTTGCTCAGCGGATCCATCGGTGGGCCTGGAGGCTGAGGCGCCGAGCTGCAGCAGAAGGAGGTGGGAGAGGCACTGAGAGCAGAGAAGACGGATGGCTGGCCAGTCACCGGCCGATGCTGGCACTCCCACCTCGAGGCCAGCCCCATGAGGAAGTCGGGAGGAGCAAAGCCAAGGCCCTTCCAAGACCTGGACGCCCCCTCCCCCGAGACTGCGCAGAGCGGTACCGGTGCATGCTGTGGGGAAGGAAGGCGTGTGTCCCTGGGGCCCCCCGAGCCATCCTGTCCTCTCCCTCTGTACTGAACGATGTCATCCACAAAGTCAAGTGAGAGGGGTCCAAGGTAAAAAGAGGACCATTGAGCACTCAAGCCATGACAGACTCATTCAGGACGGCAACACTCATTCAGCAAGAGACAGTTCTCTCGGGAGTGCTTTTGGAGATAAGCTAGAGGGGGCACCTCCATCACTAGGTGAGTCCAAGGGTGCATGGATTTCTTTCCTTATTTCCAATTAAAATATGCAAGAAAAGCCATTAAAAGGGCCTACACTGGCAACGACACTATAGACAGAAAGGACCAAACCGACCCTTCGAGACCAATGGCACATACAGTATGCGAGCAACAAAGGCCTGGAGGATAAGTAAATGAGCTGCCTGTGAGAATAAACTGAGAAATGTGTTCCGGCAACCTGCCTGCTCCTTTCTCTGAGGACACAGTGAGGAAGGTGGCAGAGGTGGTTCTGGGATGAAGGGGCTGCTTCGTTGGGAACATGCAGGTATCTCAGCTCTGGACTGGAATTATTTTCTGAGCCAATAAGCAGCCCCCCTTCTTCCCTCACCGCCCCCCCCCCACTCTGCCTCCAGTGCCAGACAAATGAACAAACTAAATCCAGTTCCTTGCAAATGCAAAAACAGAAATCAAAAGCCATCTTTGAAGGCACTTTGGTCAAAAGGGACTCCTTAGAATGCCTTCTTCGTAAGGACCAGCTCAAGCCGTGTGATCCCGGAGGAGGAGGCACCTGCGGAGGGAACCAGCATCCCGCCTCCGAGCTGGGTGCCAAGGGAAGGGAGTCTCCGCCCACTCCCCAGCTGCTACTGTCTTCCCAGCTAGGCTGCGGGCATGTTCCACATGAAGAAAGTTCTCTGTTGCCAGGCCCGTCTCTCCTTCCTCTTTGAGCCTGACCCAACTTCCCCCCGTGGTCTGCTGTGGGCCCGGGAAGCCCCGTGCTGCATACCTGAGCCAGACTTCCCAGATCATCTCACCCTAGGATGGCTTGAGGCTACTGATCTCAGCAGCAACTGGATCGACCACAAAGGCTCAAGCTTTCCACACCTGACCGATGGCAAGAAGCCAGGTTCCTGGGGTGTTATCAGTTGTTCTCTACTTTGTGGACACCCCGTCTGCCCCACCCCCCCAAGTGTTCTGAAATCCAGGCTCCCTAGAGTTTGCGGCTGCCCTGGCAATCAACAAACCAACCACAAAGCAGGGCTTCTGGGTTAGAGATAACTTTTTGTTTCCTTTTAACCTTCTAGATTTTTAAAAAATTACTACTACTCCTAACAACAACCACAATACATGCAAAAAAATTATTAAGAAAGTGCTCCTAAAAAAAAAGCCATAAGGGAGTAGAGGAAGCAGAGTGGGGATGTATGGTTTCTTTGCAGGCAGAGTCCCCTGGGGGGCAGCTCCAGTTTGGGTGAGCTGAGCTGTCCTGAGTGGCCACCTATGACAATAAGCAACGCATATGTGGGCAGAGAGAGGTGTGGAAACATGAAAATACACGCTGATTTCCAAGATGTAATACACGTGAAAAAAAGATTTAGAACATTTCATTCAGAATTTCTATATCGATTACATGTTGAAGATAAAAGTCTAAGGAAATTAGAATTAATTTTAATGTGGCTACTAGGAAATGTAAAATCACCTACATAGCTCGCTTTATATGTTGGACAGTGTCCCTCCAGGCACACAGCCCGAGCCAAGGCGTGGAGTGCCATGGTGGGGTTGGGGGGCGAACCCCCTAGTACACATATACCCAGAGCAACTGCAGGGGAATGAGGGCTGGTGTGGGTGCCTGAGCCAAAGCGCGCCGAAGAGGGGAAGGGAGAGGCAGCCAGAAACGGTGAGAGGACCTGGGGGGGATGTGATGGGACCCCCAGCATCCTTACCTCCGCTCCCTTCCCACCGCCCGTTAACACAGCGGTGCGCTCCCCAGCGCTCTGTTCCCTACCTGTGACGCTCCGTGTGACCTACGTCTGGAGACAGCATGACATTCCATGACCTGCTTTCCTACCTAATCATAGTCTTAGACATCTCTGTACATCAGTCACTACAGGTACAACTTTTTTTTTTTTTTTAAGTTTTATTTAAGTAATCTCTACACCCCACCTGGGCCTTGAGACCGAGTCGCGTGCTCTTCTGACTGAGCCAACTGGGCACCCCTACAGGTACAACTCTAGAACGAGAGAACCTTATGTGTTGCTTACATTTCACCTTTTCGCTTATTTTAATCTTTAAATACTTAGGTTATTTCACTGTCTTAGCACGTGATTCTCCAGCCCTTGAATCTTTAAAAGTTTGGTTAAACAGGGGCGCCTGGGTGGCTCAGTGTGTTAGGCTACTGCCTTAGGCTCAGGTCATGATCCCAGGGTCCTGGGATGGAGCCCTGCATCAGGCTCCTTGCTCGGTGGGGAGCCTGTTTCTCCTCCCGGCCCCCTCCTGCCTCTCTGCCTACTTTTGATCTCTCTCTCTGTCAAATAAATAAATAAAATCTTAAAAAAAAAAAAAGTCTGTTTAAACATACCTAAATCTATTTTTTGCCATAACTTTACTTGTGAAGTTTCATTCTTTTCCATCCTTTCGGCTAATTCTTGAACTTCATTTTCTAGCTCTTCTGATTCTGTCCCATCACAGATTAAAACTCACAGATGAGTTTTAATCTTTTTATTCACTTGTTAGGTTTTCTTAGTCTTACCTTCCCAATTTTCAAAAATGTATGTGCCTCTTCATCTCCTGACATTTTAGCTTTGCGGTCTCACTGCTGGATATATCTAACAGCTGAGAAACTTCTTGGAAGGATGGCAGAGCACGTGTTCATTGGCAAAACTCCTTGGAACCCGTGGAGATGAGCAAAAATGGCTCAGTATATAGAAGAAACTTGCTGAAAGAAGAGAATGGCTCAACTCCACGCTCTGAGGGTCTGCTGTGTATAATCCGTGTAGGACAAAATGAAAGCGACCTCCGAGTCCCAGGCACCCGGCTCCCGGCGAGGGACATGGGCAAGAATGCTTGAAAGGCCTGACAACACCTGATTTGGAGGAATGAAGGCTGGAAGCAGGAGCTAGACTGGGAAGAAGCTGTTTCTTCTTCTCTCTCTCTCTCTTTTTTATTTCCGCTGGCCCAGTGTGCTAATAACAAGGGCTGGCCTAATCTGAGGAAAGGGTGAAGGCGAGAGGAAAAAGTGAACCCTAAGAATCATTTGACTTTCTTGAAAGATACTAGCCAAAGGGACATTTGAGTCCACCAGAAGATGATGCTTGGGAAATCACTCTGACCCAGGCTGTTTTTGGAGGGGCCTGTTTGCTCTGAAGTGGAGGGTAGGAGCAGGGGTTGGAAATTCGATGTGAGTCCTGCCATGGGCCCGTAAGCCCCACAGGCACAGGAGCCTGGCAGATGGGAGGGAAAGTCTGAGGAGGGAGGAAGAACAGATGGCACATTCCCACTTGTCTCTGGACCCTTCCCGCTTCCCGAGGAGCGTCCGGGCCGGTCCTCTAGCTCCAGCTCCGAAAGAGAAGCTTCCCCATTGCTCGGATGACCAGGGATGGGGGGGTCAAGGTGAATCTGCCCATGTCGTTAATGCGGAAACCTAGACCTAGACAGAACTGCTTCAATTCCAGAAGGAACATGCGGGAATAAACTAGCACAGGACCTATGAAAAAAGGTTTGCAAAAGGCAAATGAAAAGGACAGACCAGAAGATTTTTGACACGTATCAGAGATGAAAGGCTACAAGGTCTCAGGTCTGGCTCCTTCCAAGTGGCCAATAGGCCCCTGGTACAAGCGCCTTCTGCTGCAGAGCTGCTGAAATCCCCTGAGGAACCCGGACACCTTCTGGGAGCCACATCCACTCCCCTGCATACTTGACCTTGTGCGTTGGTCTGTGCTCTGACTGTTGGCTGAAAGCAACCTTAAACCAAGTGCAAATCGTCATTCTCGCCTTTCTTCAAACCAGCTCCGCGGCCACGGGAGCAGAGCTCGGGGCACCAGAAGGCAGATTCGCTCTGTCTCCAAATGTTATGCATTTGTTTGCGGATACCTTGTCTCCTCCCTCCACTAGAACGTTTGCTCCAGGAGAGCAGGAACCCCACTTGTCCTAGTCACAGTGTATCCCTAGTGCCTGGCACACAGAAGTGCTCAATGGCTGCCGAGTGAGTGACTGTGTGAGCGCCAAACCAGGAGGGAAATAGTCATTTGGAAAAGGGAGACGATGTGAGACTGTTTTGGCGGCTCTTGAATGAGGTCACTGGTGGCTTGAGTCAGACCACGGCGGGACCTGCTCTATTTCTTTGCCCATCACTGACAGGCAGCTACTTTGTGAGGACTGTGACAAGTGCATGGAGCAAAGACAGTCCATCTGCAAAACATCAATCCGGGCTAAGCTACGGCCCTGACACTGGAAAATACTTACCGGCTAGCAGGCCTTCTAAAGACACTTTTCTTCCCCGTCATCAAAAATACATAATGTCCTAAGTCCCGTCTGTGCTCACTATAGACTCGCTGATACGTACATTGCGCTTCAAGCACCGAGCTGTGGCCTGATTTCTCGTTTTTACCTCTGGACGGGAACCTTCACCAGCATGCTACTAACTTTTGATCAATGTGTCTAACTTATTTTTCCTGTGATTGGGGAAAGATGCTGTCTGCGGCAGACACCGCAGAAGGCCTTTTCAGCCCCATTCCAGGGCACAAAAGTTAGAAAGCTAAAACGTCAAGGCTCTATCCTTCTTTGCAGTTTAGGGTTATGGAGATGAATTAAAATTCCGCACCTCAGATGCGCCCATGAGAGCCTCTCACTCAGAACGAAGCCTGGCGGATTCACAAAGAGGATGCAGGGCGCCGTCTTTCTCCTGTAGGTCGTGACAGAGCTGTGGTGGTTCCGGAGTCAGTGACTTCTTGATTCCATGGCTTTCTGGAGCCACAGTGGCAGCTTTGGGATCAAGGCAGAGTTGGCAGTGTGGCTCTGCGGTCAAATCAGGGGCTGGCAGCTTCTTGCCCCATCAGCTTCTGGTAGAGATGGTAGCCTTCTCAGTCCTGGCAGACCATGGTGGTTTCTGGGGCCTAGGAATCATTCCTGGGGGGCTCAGACTAGAGTCTGCTTTATAAGCACTTAATTCCCTATGTCACTACTAAATTTCATTCTGCTTATACTAGGTAGAGTGGTTCTGTGGTAAGCAACCGATTCCTGACTGCTAGTCTTAGAGCGATCTTTGCCAGACTGGATTTTCAGCTTAACAGCTCATGGGACCCTGTGCGGAGCACACAGTGGGGCGGGATTTTGTTCTGGTGGGTATGCAATGGTGGGCACATCCTCCAGGGGCAAGAACCAGAGGCTATGTACTTTTTTGGAATATGTGGAAATCTTGCCTTTTGAATACACAAGCGAGCTTGCTTGTGGCACTAAGCGTTTCTGCTCAAACAGCAAAGACGTGCCAAAGGACAACCCAAAGAACGGGCGCTAATTGGGGATGCTTCTCGGGTCACTGCAGGAGCGGGGGACCATTATGCTCTGGCTGGCACTGCCCAGCTTAACGCGGCTTTGTACCTTTTCAAGTGAGCCGCCAAAAGCTCTTGTCTCCAGAAGTGTGCGCGAAACACAAAAGAGTGGAGAAGTACTGGTCTAACCTAGAGATGCTTTCACATCTCCAGTAATAGAAATGTTACTGCGTCTCGAAGGAAGCCATGCTGGCATGCGCTGCGCCGACTGCCGGAATGTGCTTTCATGTGCGGAGCCCAGTCTGTCTGATTATCCTTCATACCCACCGTGATTTCAGGTCGAGCCCAGGGCCATACGCAGAGTGGAGTGGGCCAGGTTCCTTTTCATCTGACACACTTTCATATGGGCAGGCAGCTATTATATCCTCTGTCATTTTTCTCTTTTTCAAGTAATACCTCTCCTTCCCCTGCTGAAATCTTTCCTCTTTACTCGATCATTCCCACTGGATATAAACATCTTTATAAAACAAAAGTGGAAAACCCCAAATCAAAACCAAATAAAACCAACAAGTTTTTGACTCACAGCCCTTCTGCTCCTAAGAAGAGCTGACTAGACGGTTTCCAGTCCCCTTTCCTTTATCTCTTGAAGTCCGGCCAGTGAGACTTTCCTCCTCACTGTTCCAAAGAAATAGCTCTTGTCAAAAGGCCACCAAGGAGCCCTTGATGCTAAACCCAAGTTTAAGTTCTTCTTGTTTGACCTATCAGTAGAATTTGACACAGAAAACCAGGCCTGTTTTTTGTTTTTTCCTTAAACTGTTAATTTATCTTGATTTCCCCAAAATTAAAAAAAAAATTAATTACATCATGTATCCATGACACAATGTTTTCACATTTAAGTCTCAAAGTCTAAATCTTTTTAAAAAATTATTTATTTATTTTTTTAAAAAAGATTCTATTTATTTGACAGACAGAGATCACAAGCAGGCAGAGAGGCAGGCAGAGAGGGAGGGGGAAGCAGGCTCCCTGCTGAGCAGAGAGCCCGATGTGGGGGGGTCATGATCTGAGCCAAAGGCAGAGGCTTTAGCCCACTGAGCCACCCAGGCACCCCTCAAAGTCTAAATCTTACTTGGGGTTTATGTGAACAGTTAATAAAAGTCCATCAAATCATAGTCGTCCTTCCTAATAAACCTAAGTGATTTCTTTTCCCTAAAGTCTCCTGGTATCTTTTTCTTCCCCACAATTTTTTCCTTTCCCTATTTCACTATGATTCAGTCACACTATGGGACAAACAAAAACTTTGGTGCGCTCTTTCAAAAACTTCCTACCTGAACTCCATCTCTGCACAGTCCGCTGCGGGAGCCACAGCCACACATGGCTACTGAGGACTTAACATACGGCTAGTCTGAACTGAGGTGCTGCAAGTGTAAAATATGCACCAGCCAGAATTCAAAGAAAGTACCGAAAGAAGAAGTAAATTATCTTCCTTATTTTTAATACTGATTACATGTTAAAATGGTCACATTTTAGATATATTGAGTTAAACAAAATAAACTATTAAAATTAATTTCACCGGTTTCTTTTTACTTTTTAAGTTACGGCTCATAGAGGGGGTACCTGGCTGGCTCAGTCAGTAGAACATACGACTCTGGATCTCCAGGTCATGAGTTCAAGCCCCACATTGGGCGTGGAGCTCACTTAAAAAAAAAAAAAAAAGATACAGCTACTAGAAAAATTTAAAATTCTATTTGTAATTCTACACACTTGTTATCACCAGAAGCCACCTGGTCCTTTTCATTTAACACATATGAGCATCCTAAATATCTTTTCAAGTCAGAAAACAGAGATTGCTATCTATCTTTTTAATCTTTTTGGTATCAAATTACTAGTATTGTATTGATATGCTCCCAATGGACTTTTTTTGTTTGTTTGTTTGTTTTAACTTTTACAAGCAATCCTACAGGAGAGCCTTTAACCAAAACCTCCCTGGGCAGCGGCACCTCGGTTGCTGGCTCCCATTCGCTTCCTGTCCTCTAAGACTCCAGTTCTAGAGACAAGCAGATGCGTGGCTCCTATTTTCCCACACCTCTACGCTTGCATGTGCTGCTTTAGAATTTTTCCCCCCACAGGAAAACCAGCAGTGAGTCTCACTGTCCAGGCCAAATTTCTTATCATTTTCTAACAGCATTGTTTGTTGGCCTCCATCTCTGTTCAGATCTTCAGCTCTGAAAACCAGAAACCAAACATAATTTCTCATATTAACCTCCTAAAGCAAAACGAATTTGACTATTGTCTTCCTCTGAGAAGGGAAGCTGGTTTGTATTAACTTAAACTCTTGGTGAATAATAAAAGTTGTTTTTTCCCTTCTCTTAGGAGAACAGACATAATATGAAAATTAATTTTCTTCTGTTGGCCCTAAGAGCCCATTATGTCAGCCTAATACAAGACAGCTCTTAATAATCCTTCCCAGGAAGACTGCTGTTTTTCCAAAAGAAAACTGACAGCAGCAGATTTATTTGTGATTAAATACTTAAAGGCCCAGCATAGACAAGAAGAATAACTATATAATATAAAGAAATGAAGAACATGAAAACAGTCCACATTAAAATAATTGTTTACAAAACTACCTGGCGGGGGGACAAGAGTCTCCTGGAGAAAAAGAAAAAAAAAATCCAAGAATCTGAAAGTCAGGACAAACACAGGAAGAAGAAGGCAACGCAATGCATAATGGGTAATTGTTCCTTTTGGATCCCATCTTGGCCTCAAAAGTCATGTTCAGGAACAAGCAAGCATTTGTCTTGGCACCAAATTTGTTCTCACAAGGTGTAGGTTATATGCATTACTAACAAGGAAGCCACTATGTAGGAAGCAGTATTTAAGAAAGCAGAAAATATGTTTTCTATTTGTGATTCAAAATCCCGTCTCTGTGGGGCTCTGCACCCACTGTGGCTAAACTTAGTAAGCATACTTTAAACGCTCAACTAAGGTAGCCTTTTACAATGAGAACTAAAATATATATATATTTTATGTATATATATATATATATATACATACAGAAAACCTAGTGTTGGAACTCTGGGGTGGCATCTGGGTATGTAGTTTGGAAAGCTTCCCAGATGTAATGGCACTTTTCTGGGGTGGGGGGTGCCTAACCCAGTATCCATTCCACTTCTTCTGGTAATAGCACTGCAGTTTTTCCTTTGGGCTGTCACTGCCTCTTGGTGTCTACAGATGGAAGTGATCCAGTCTCCCCGTTCCCCGTTGGGCACTTGACCCTACAGCTCAGCCAAAGGAGTATGTTTTACCCCCCTCTAGCCGAAAAGACTGGTTCATGGATGAGCATACAATCCAAGAGAGCCAATGAATGTCAAGCGTGGGAAACGTGCTCTGGAAATACTGAGAGAGAGGCAGGGTCTTGCTGCTGGGATCGTACGCTGGAACAAAGTAAGCCTGAAACAGTTAACTTTCTTTGCCTCCAGGAGGAAAGACCTTGAAAACAAAGCCCACCAGAAGATGAAGAAAGCCTCCAGATGACGTAATCGGAACACCTGGATTTACCCCCTCCCAGAGCTTGCTTGGTCTACTCCACGATTTTGCAAATTCCGCGAACCAATCCTTTTTCTCTGCTCGTCATTCACCGACCTTGATAATCTTAAAGGGTATTAACAACTGGTCAGGCACCAATCAGAAAAGATGTGAGGCTTACTGGTCCCGCTCACAGCTCAAGAACTGCTCGATGATCACAACTGGATGCCAGGAATAAGAACCGCTTGACCACCGAGTCTGTGCCCCACAGTCCGAGCCCCCGCTTTTCACCTGACATCACCACCCCAGGCACTGTTGCTGCAAGCAGCTGTCAAAGCAGAATCATGAATGATGGGTGGTCAGCATAACGAGGCAGACTTTGACTGGGCTGTTAGGGAAAGGCAACAGAGGTTGCCCAATAACAAAGAGGCTTACAGTATGGGCTCCTTGACCTTAGACATAATAAGCAGAAGGTGACCAGCTGGGAGGGCTGTTATAGGAAAGATGCCTGCGTTGCCCTAGTGGGGTGGTTTTCAAAGTCTGTCCCTGGGCCGGCAGTACTGTAAGCTTGTTAGAAATATAATTCATAGACCCGCCGCCACCTAGCGAAGCAGAATCTGTGGGGGTGAGGTCCGAGGACCTTTTTCAAGAAGCCCTCCTGGTGATTCTCTATGTGAGGACTGAGGACCACTGTATGAGACGAGAGTGCCCTGGTTTCCAAACACAGTTTCCTGAGCCCTGTCCCCAGAGATTCTGATTCAGGACACTTGGGGCTGGGCTCGGGAATTTGCATCTCGAGCTAGTGGATGCTGCTGGTCCAGGGGCCACACCTGAAGCCCCGCGCTCTGGGAGGCAAACTTACGTGATGTCTATGGTTCCCTTCAACGTTGACCATCTTTGATCTTTAGAATTTGCCTTTCAAATTCAGTCCGACTGTGTAACCCTGCCAATACCATAGCTCGTCTGTGGCTCAGCTCTATGAAAGGCTGCAGCCAAAATGACATAGTGCAGCAATGGTGATTTAAAATAACTCAAGTTCATTAACTGTATTTCTTGATCACCACAGAGTCACAAAAGGTAACAGGTATATTTCTTAAAATATATCCCTGAGCAACAAAAACAACAGGGATACCTATTAGCCTCCCTCATCCAAAGTAGGTGTCTCTGTAAGCAGCCCCTTAAAATTTTTTATCGGCCGGTTCTAACCAGCGCCCCGTGTACCTACTGTTCTCTTCAGTCTCTCTCTTCCTAAATCTGTAGCTCAAAAATGCAAAAAAGCAAGGCAGGACCTTGCTGGGAGGGTAGTAGGGGAGGAGGAAAAACTGAATGGGTCAAGCTAGAATTTTAATGAGGTAAGACAAGGGAAAGGTTGAGAACTTGCCCATAAATGTGAATCACTTTTGCCCGGAAAAGTTGCCATTTGGTAAAGCTTTGTGCCAGAAGCTCTTTTTAGCACTTTGCATAAATTAGTTCCTTTAAAGCTGACATCAGTCCTGTGAGTTAGGTGTTATGTCATTCTACAAAGGAGTTTATCAAGAGTCAGAGGGTTAAGCAACTCGACCAAGGCCACACACATGACAAGTAAAAAGAAACCTGAACCTGGGTAGGGCTCCCTCCAAAGTCCTCCTTTGAACACTATCTGATATGGCTTCCTACAAAATGAGGACAAACACACCTAGGGTAAGTGATTTAACAACATCAGTGTCTTGCCCCCTGGCCCCCAGATTTCCCAGCTCGACTCTCACTGCCACCTGCCTGGAAGCCTAAAGCCTGGGCCACACCCCACCTTGTTCCGCTGCACTCATCACGGGCTGTGTCCGCCCGCCAGCCGACCATAAAATGGACACAGGACATTTAGCAAAGACAGTTGCCATTCTGAAAATCATGCCAGTTTTTCCTGCTGTCAACATGATTGAGTAAATATGGTTAAACCAGATTCTGAAAGGCCCCGCACACGAGGCAGTGGCATTTAAACTTGACACAAACACAAGTCAATAAACTTGACACAAAGTCACTGAGGACTTTGGAGTAGGGGAGGCTGAGCTGGCAGCGTGCCCCCAGGTGAGGCGGAGGCTCTCATCCTTGGTTGTCTGTCAGAACCACCTGCAGAGCTTTCCTGAGCATCCACACATGCCTGATTCCCACCCTGAACTTTCTGGAACAAGAGATCAGCTGTGGGGACCCACACACTGTGTGGTTGAGATCGTTCACAGATGGTTTTTCTTCTCCTGGCCGTAATTGTCCATTATGCCGATCCAATACAAGAGAGCTGTTAATAGGTTCCCTTAAAAATGAGGTAATTTGGATTAATGGATTAAAGAGGAATTTTTTTTTGTTGTTGTTTTGTTTTTTTTTTAAAGATTCTATTTATTTACTTGACAGAGATCACAAGTAGGCAGAGAGGCAGGCAGAGAGGGAGGAGGAAGTAGGCTCCCCGCCAAGCAGAGAGCCCGATGCAGGGCTTGATCCCAGGACCCCGGGATCACGACCTGAGCTGAATGAAGGCAGAGGCTTTAACCCACTGAGCCACCCAGGCGCCCTGAAGAGAAATTGTTTTTAAAGCAACAAACCTAAGAGAAATTGGAGATGAACACATTAGGAAATTACTTTCTAATTAAGCATCAATAGCAGGAATAAATAGATTTGACTAACTTTTAAGAAATAACAATAAAAACTTTATCAAAAAACACCGTAAAGAAAGTTGAAAGGTAAAAAATGGACTGTAGGGGCGCCTGGGTGGCTCAGTGGGTTGAGCCGCTGCCTTCGGCTCGGGTCATGATCTCAGGGTCCTGGGATCGAGTCCCACATCGGACTCTCTGCTCAGCAGGGGCCCTGCTTCCCTTCCTCTCTCTCTCTCTGCTTGCCTCTGTCTACTTGTAGTCTCTGTCTGTCAAATGAATAAATAAAATCTTTAAAAAAAATGGACTATAAGAAATACACTACATATTTGGCCACAAAAAATTAATTTCCTTTTTAAAACAATTTTATTTATTTATTTGACAGAGATCACAGCAGGGGGGGGAAGCAGGCTCCCTGCTGAGCAGAGAGCCTGATGTGGGGCTTGATCCCAGCACCTGGGATCATGACCTGAACTGAAGGCAGAGGCTTAACCCACTGAGCCACCCAGGCACCCCAAAATTAATTTCCTCAATAAATAAAAAGTGCTTCCATTCAATAAGGAAAAGATAAACATTCCAAAGGGAAAATGGATAAAGTGCATGCAAATAGATCTCATTTTCAAAGAAAAAGAAATTATAAATAAATATGTGAAGAAAGTTTCACCTCACTCCCAAAGAAATGGACCACTGTAGCACATATGTATAAACGATATTGCATTGCACTGTGGCTGGGAAAAACAGGCACAAGTTACATGCTCTCGGGAGAACTGTTAACCGGTATGACCTTCTGGTGGGCAATTTGGCATTATGCTTCAGAAGTCTTTAAAATGTCCCTTTTCTTAGATCCAATTATTTCCATCACTTCCATGAACTTATCTTAAGGAAATTACCTCTTTATACACAGACTAATGCACACAGATTTGATGTGACTTAGTAAGAGTGAAAACTGGTCATACACAGCAGGTACGATAAAAAAAAAAATGGGTTAATGGGGCACCTGGATGTCTCAGCCAGTTAAGTGTCTGCCTTCGGCTCAGGTCATGATCCCAGGGTCCTGGGATCGAACCCCGTGTTGGGCTCCTTGCTCAGTGAGAAGCCTGCTTCTCCCTCTCCCTCTGCCTGCCGCTCCCCATGCTTGTGTACCCTCTGTCAAATAAATAAACTCTTTTTTAAAAATGGGTTAAATAAATTATAAATTGTAAATAAAGAAGTTATTTTTATAACCAGAGAACTGGCAAGGATTATTTCTAAGGTTTATACGATATGTCCACGGACTTTTAAATAGAGAAGCAAACCTCTAGAAGTCATTTTGTCTTTCAGGTGTGAGGTCATGGAGACCAAGGGTGGGGCGGTAAAAGTGAGAAGCTGGAGGAAGTCAAGTTTCCTAAACTGGCGCTATCCAAAATCATAAACATTGGTCACACGTGGCTATTTAACTTAAAGACCAATAAAGTCTAAAATTCAATTCCTTAGTTGCACCAGCCACATTTCAACAGGGCTCGAGAGCCACAGGTGGAACGGTGGCTGTGGTATCCGACTGCACAAATAATAGAATGTTTCCGTTATTGTGGCAATTTCTGTTGGACAGCTCTGACCTAAATGTTCTACCTCAGGCCTGGATTCAGCTTTTGGCTCATCTCTTCAGCCTCATCCCTTGGTACATTTTTTTCCCATCCGCTGTGCGCCAGCAGCAAGCATAAGCAACAGAAGGACAGAGAACTTATTTGCCCTGTTCTGGTCTAGTGGGGGAGACTATTATCCAGGTAGTTCCACGCAGTGGGACATGGAATAGCAGATACATACAGAGATTACTGACACAGCACAGAGTTCAGCCCAGGGTTCAGGGAAGACCTCCCAGAGGAAGAGGGGGCAGGTCTTAGCCAAAAACACTCGCCTAAGTAGAGCAAAGAGCATGACAGGAGTAAAGGCACAGGTGAGAAAAAGCGCAGCACAGGGAAAGAATTACCAGCTGGTCAGGCATTTATTCATTCAATAGATAGCCAGGCCTGAGGCAGGCTCTGGGGACAGAGTAGTGAACAGGACTGGATGGTCCCCGTGGGGATGAGGCTTACACTCTCATCAGTCCCGCTAGGAGCAGGTCACTAAGGGTGAGGGGAGCAGGGCAAGGGCCTGCCACCTCATATTAAGCATCCTGGTTTGTCAGCCTAGCTGTTGATTCCCTTTAAGCGGCCTCAGTGAGGGCCAGAGTCCCACCTCCTATCTTTCTCTTTGCCCCACCCCAGTCCCCATCGCTGCCGTGGGACATGGAGAACTCCTGGAGAGGGGGGTCGTGCTAAGACCCCTCCAGCGGCCAGTGAGGTTGTGGTCTTGAGAGGTGGAAGAATAAAGACAGAAAGTCTGGTGGGGAGGCTCCTGGAGTCGTCTGGAAAGGGGGCGGGGGCTGGAAAAGGGCAGGGCCGGCTCCCGCGAGGCTGGAGCCGGAGCAGGCACTCGGAGTTAAGAAAATGCCCGCTGAGAGAATGGGTCTGGCAGAGCCGGGCGGGTGGAAGGCGTGTCTGTGGAGCAAGGCTCCAGGGAGAAGGAACCCAACAGGACAGTTTCAGGAGAGTTCCCCAGGCCAAACGAGGGGGGCTGGGGTAGGCAAGGGCTCCCCCGGCAGAGGAAAGGCGTCGGCGCGTCGGAGGGGCCCCGGGGACCCGGCGTGTTGGGGGGCCACAAGGTGTCAGGATGGGCGGGGCTGCGAGGCAGCAGGTGTGCGTTACCTGCGGAGCCAGGATGGGGAGGCTGGCACCGGCCTGGGTCCTGGGGGCAGCGCAGGGAGGCTCCCGCAGGAGGGAGACCTCCCTGGGACTTCAGGGGGCTATTTCCCGACCTTGTCCTTGAGCATTTATAAGAGGCGGCACGGCACATTCCCCAGAGTCCGAAACCCGCCTGGAGCCCGGCTCTGCTCGGGGCCTGCCTCAGCACCGACGCTTTGGGGGCGTCTCGTCGGGTCTGGGTTCCCGACACTCGCTGGTTCTTCTCTGGGGCGACCCCCTCCCGCACCTGACGCGCGGACGGCCCAGCCCTCCCTCGACCCCCGGCCGCTCGGCCCTGGCTCCTCGCCGGATCCCCTCAGACCCCGAAGAGACCCCTTACCGCGCCGCGGCCTCGCGGCCCTCGGTCCCCCCCTCAGAACGTCCCCCACCCACCACGTGGCCGGCTCCCCGCTTCCGCCCCTCCCGGCCGCACCCCTCCCCGGCCGCGGTACCTGGGGCTCTCGAAGCTGCACCCCCTGCGCCGCAGCGCCGCCCTCCTCTGCCGCAGAAGCGCAGCGGCCGCCCCGCCGGGCTCCGGCTCCATCGCCCCGGGCGGGGGCCGCTGGCTCGGGCGCACTCGGGTGGGCTCGGGCCTCGGCGGGGCTCGGCCGGCCGCTCGGCTCGCACGCCGCAGCCCATGCCCCGCCCCGCGCGCCACGGCCGGCTCCAGGCCCCGCCCCCGCCCCACCCCGAACTTCAGTCCAGCCTGCTCTTTGCCCCGCAACTGGGTCCAGACCCCGCCCCCCCCCCGCCCCGCACTCCCGCCCCCCCCACCCCGGGCTCCTCGGCCAGGCCTAGGCCCCGCCCTGCGCCCGCCCCGAACCTCAGCCCAGCCCTCCCCGCGCTCCTCAGCCGGGTCTAGGTCCCGTCCCAGCCCCTAGCTCCAGGTACGTCCTCCCCACGCCGGCCCCACGTCCGGGGTGGGCTCTCCTCACCTCGGTTGGGCCCAGACACCCTAAACGCCCACCCTGTCCTCAGCGCGTCGGGCCTGAAGCCACGCCCCTCCCGCTCCTAGCCCCTCAGCACCAGCCCAGGCCCCGCCCACCTACTCCTCCACTACTGAGCTTCCGCGCAGCCCCTGCCCTCACCCAAAGGGTCAGCTCCCGGGAGCGTCGTCCCTCCACACCTCAGTGCCTCCTGGCCGTTTCTCACGTCACAGCGTCCCTCTGGGGGCCGCCCCACCCCGTGTCCCGTCCGTGGGCACGGAGCCCCTTTTTCTCTAAAACCCCCAGTACAAGGGTTCGCTCACTCCTGCTGCCTTCAACCCAGCTTGGACAGGGCTCCGCCCACAGCCCGCTTACCCCAAGCCCCGCCCACGACACGGCCCCGCCCACACCTTCTCACCTGCGCGGGCTGCAGGCCCTGGCGGGCGACGCGCGGGGTTAGGATACCTGCCCTCAAGGCTAAATAGGCGTTTTACGGCAGTCTGCGTTCGCTCGCGGATCTCTACACCCATTAAATGGAAGTACTGCTGTCTCCTGGTGGCCGTTCGTGGCGCCTGACGCAGTGAGAATAGAGGGGCTGGTGTTTTGCAGGTGACCAGTCGTGGGTTCGAGTCTCAACTGGATGCGATGTACTCTTTCCACCGGTGTGACAGCCACTGCACCTCACCGTCCTCACCTCCTCCCCAAGTCAGACGCATCCGTCTCAGAGCCCTTGAGCACTGCACTGGGGCTGAGGGCAGCGTCCCTACCTGGGTCAAGCTGAGGGGTCACTGTGCCATCCAAATCGTGAGGAGGAGGTAAGTTAGGGCGCCTCTGCAAGCAGGGCTTGTAGTGGCTTAGGCTGGGGAGCTGGAGGAGAGCCTGAGGAGTGTGTGTGGGAGCCTGTGCTGGAGAATCAGCCACTGTAGCTTTGGAAACTGAGGCAGGCAGGGCCAGGGCTCCCGTGATCAGTTTGGATCCGGTCACTGGCACAGACCCCCTGATGACTTTCCCAACGCTTTCACTGTAACGCCTGGGCTCCTGGCTGCTGCACATTCCAGCAGAGAAGCCAATCTGGATAGAGAATGAAGGGGAGAGAGAAAGAGGTAGGAGGCTTCCCACTTCTCTTTCCAGCCCGGTGAGACTCCACCTTGGTCCTCCCAGACGTTTCCATGAGACAGTCGTGTAAGAAAGTCCCCCCTTTTCTTAAGCAAACTAGAGTGGGTTTCTGGTTTTTGCCTTACATCTTGAACTCCCCCAACATATCTATTCAGACGTGGATCCCATTACTCCCCCCAAATCCTCTATTCAGTGAGACTGGGTTGGCTGCTTTTCCTAACTTCATCCCGCTCCTTCTCCTTTCTGTCTTCCTGCCTCCCCCGTCCTCCATGTGTTCAGCAATCTCTGAAATGAATCTCCAAATGCCCCTGTCCCCTCCCCAGATCCTCCACCTCCCTCTCTGAGTGCCCAAAGCACTGACTCTGTCCCTTCCTGAGGGCATTTGTCATTTATGTTCTAGTAACATCTGAGCTGGGCTCTGAGTGCCCCAGACCTCCTTGATCTCTGTATCTGGCACAGTAATAGTTTACTAAGTAAATGCACGTGAATAATAAGTTGAGCAATGTTCATTGGAAAACACATTTAATCTCAAAGTAAACAAAGATGTTTGTACATTAAAGTATTTAATTAGTGAAACAATTATCAGTGTAACAAGCTGAAAAATACAGCAACTTGATACAAGACTGAGGTAACAAAATACTTCACCAAAAATCTAAAGAATCCCACAGAGGGCTGATGTTCAGTGGTTACTGCGGGTGAGACAATTCACAAGAATTAGAGAAAGTCCTTACACAACTGCATGCAGGGGGGTCTGCTGGAAAAAAAAAAAAAAAAAAAAAGACAGCCAGGGAGAGTGCAACAGATTTAACAAGAAACGAATTAAAATGTAGAAACTGATTTTTCAACTTACTTTGAGGAATACATAAGAAATTGAAAACTACTCTCTACGCAACATTTTGAATGCTAAGTGAAAAACCATGCATTTTGGCACGAAATTTATTAAAGATTATACCATACTAATAAATTAATGACTAATATTTCATTACCGAATGGTCACAGTCGTTCAGAAATGGGTAAAGAGATGAACGATTATAGAACGGACAGATGGTTCTTCACGCTGCTGCAAACAGGGATTTCGGGGCTGCCCCCAGCGTACCCACCCTTGTGCAGCTCGGGACTCCAAGGTGGTCCACAGTACAAGTTCCCAACACCCAAGGAACTGCAGCTCTCGCTTACGCTGTATTTGCATTTAACACTGAAATTAAAACTGAGAAGCCTCTGGAGTAAATACTGTGAACGTTCTGACCCTGCTTTCTCATTCCATCTCAGAGTCCTCCGCAGCGCGCCCGGCCATAGCTCTGTGCCTGGGTGTTCTGCGACAACCAGCCTCTAGGACAGCGACTCCATCTAGTTCTCCTTGCAGGTGAACTCACAGATCAAGAGGCCATTCAGTCTGATGAGTGTTTTGAACCCTTCCTGGAGGAATGTGCACAGGGTCTCTACCCAGTGTTAGGAGAGAGGCAGGGTCTTGCCGGAGGAGATGCCATGGTGAGGACTGTTTACTTGTGGAGTGTGGTCAGCTCCACGAGGGCAAGGACCAGCTCTGCTTGTTCTCAGCCACTGATGGCATATCCCAGCCATAGCCTGGCACTCAGGAAGCACTCACTAGAGTCATGAATGAACGAATGAATGAATGCACAAACAGGTGGTTTTGTGCAGAGAATGTTATTTCCAAGAGACTCTTGTAATTTTTTTTTTCTCTGTAAAAAATGACATCACACAACATGTCAGTATGATGTGAGGCTGGGTAAAGCCATTTATGAAGTCATGCAAAGTAAGTTAGGTTGTGTTTTTAGCAATGTTCACCTTGTTACAAGCATTAGCGATGGGGGTGCTGAGCTGTAGACCCCACCTGTGGAATGAAATCAGACCGCACTTGTGAAAGGTTTCCCATTTTCATGGATTGTTTTCCACTTGTAAAATGGCATCCTAAAAGATACACGTCTTGCGCTCAGGAGGTGGGAGAGGAAGATGATGAAAGGAAATCTTGGTAAGGAAAACCAAAAGCTTTATAAACTCAGTTGGCAAGAGAGTGGGTTCTTTCCTAAACAGAATGCCTTTGAGTATCTTCCTCTTTAGATTCCATGGCAAGACAGGGTGATGAATGGGCTTCTTCAGGAAGGAAAGGGAGGCCGCACTCTCTCACTGGGCACACTCAGAACACTATTTCTACTGCTCCCCACGGAATCAATCCTCCATGAAGCATTTTAGTTGTCAGAATGCACATGGCTGACCTTGAGCTATAAAACATGTTCCAACTGAGAGGGCCAGAAATTATTCCCAGGGAGAGGTGCATGAGGTTCTTGGGGAATCATAATGATACCAACTACCTAGTCTATGATTTCTAGACAGCATTCTATAGTTTTCACTTTGGGGCACCATGATCTGTTTGCTCAAAAACAAAACAAAACAAAGCAAAAAAACCAACAACCAGCATACACATGCAAGACATTGATCACCTTTGATGGTTTCACAAACATTGATGCATTATGGACAGTCAAAGAACATAAACCAGAAATGCTTCCCTATGGGGTGAGAATAAAGCCATGGACTTTTCCCTTTTGGGATTTGTACCTGGCTTCCTCTGTGCCAGCCTGAGGGCCTCCTCACCCGCTGCCTGAGGGACAAACCAATGCTGGGAAGATAAATCAGCACTTACATGCTGGGCCCCACGTCCAGCCTGGGAGAACCCAGTATCTTTTGGCCTGTCTCTAGGACTCTTCCCGTACGTTTGAGGTTCTTACCAGCTTTAAAGGCCTGTACCAACAAGGCCTAAGCAGATTCTTCAAGAGTCCAAGCTACAAATGTTTCTAGGAGGGGATGTAAGATCAGTCTCAATCAGTGAGAAGACTAAACATTTTGAAAAGAATTGCAATTGTGCTATTTCAAATTCAGCTCAGAAGAAAATTTTTGCAAAAGGTAAGAAAAATGTGCAAAGGGCAGAAAACGCACTGACTGAAGGGAGCCTGAAATTCTGAGGTTCTTGGTTTGGCATCTATAGAATTTCATACGAGAAGAGCCAGGAGAGTTGAGGAGTGGAGAAACCCAAGGAAAATAAGTGGCTGATTTTCCATTTTGGCGCTTTCCTCCGAACTTAAGACTTCAAAATATATTAATAGGCAGAATCAGATCAGTGTAGGTTAAAGCGGCGTTAACACTGCTTGGTTCTGGTGAGAGCTGCTGGAGTGTTTGGTGTTGTCATTCGGCCTCCGGATGCCCAGTTGAGTAGTCACTAGCGTGAACTGGGGCACGCGGCTGTCCCCCGGCTGTTCGCAGGCACGCAGAGCACTCACGGCCAAGGTGGGATGGCACCAACCTTACCACCTGGAGCTTCTCCTGGCACAAGAATATTCTAGACTTTGCTCCATAGGAGGGTTAGTTGCTGGGCACACTAAGCCTCAACCATAAAATAAGATTCAATTCATTGGAATTTTCAGGAAAGTTGTCACCGTTTGATCAAAATACAGTGGTGGGTCCTTTGGTAGTTTTAAAATTCACCTATCACAGTTTACTGGTGAAGATGTTGTTTTGAAGCATCTTGCCCAGAAACTCTTAAGGGATGTCTGATCGGTGTGAGCTCGGAAACCATGACAGCAACAAGGACCCAGGAATTCAGAAAACCATTTCAGGGTCTCCTTCTCAGAATTCGGGCACCCAGATTAGAGAGGGAGGGAGGGAAAGAAGCTATGGTGGTAAAGCTACCATAAATAAAGCTAAGTTTTCATTGTTTTGAATAAAGATGTATTTGTGCAAAATAAAAGTCACTTAAAAATAAGACAGACAGTGACAGATAAAGGACATTGTCCATGAGAAAAAGCGCTTAACTGAATGCAGAGCTGGGACCGTTCACTCCCCGGGGCTTTGCTCTCTTGTCACCATGGTCATCAACAATTGTGCCCTTGGACTTGGATGTGGAGAACTTGCTGGTGACTGCGTTTGGGGGCAAGACTGGGGGAGCTTAAGGCCTCAGTGTCACTCAGCTCCCCAGTGGAACCAGGAATGCCGGTGGGCCCCGTCCTGGCAGTAGATGATGGGAGCAAACCTCAGCCTGCGGGACAGGCCGTGCACAGCGCTTCCGTGTGTGAGCGCGGCAGCCTGCGAGGGCTTCCTAGGAAGCCGGGAGAAACTGTCACAACTTCCCACTCTGGCATGGTCTGGGGAAGAAGACAAGGGCTTTCAGACCCTGCAGGAGAGGGGCGGGAGGGAGCAAGCAGACCAGCCCAGTCCACAGTGAAGCCGGGTCCTGTCTCAGAAGAGCCAACAGCAACAAGGCCTGGAAGGGACCCGGGGGGCCCAGAGAGCAGACCTTCCAGATGAATAGCACCCATTGGAACAGAAAACAAGACACAATTTAAGGCATTGTTTGTTTACAGTAAAAGAATGCAAGGAACCCTTAACACAGGAGGAATCCGGGCTCTCACTCTGACCTTCCTCGGTGGACAAGGCTGTCATGTCAGGTTAAAGCAGGGCCTCAAAGCGAATGGAGGGTGTGATGTCACAAGTCTTGTGCCAAAATGCATGTTTCTTGAAGAGTTCACACTCGCTCGCACGCACACGTATATGGCACGCACACGCAGAGGACGCTTTGGGGGTTGTACAAAATCTGAGGCAGCCCTGTGGGCGAGCAACCCCGTGCACTTGGGGTATAAAAAGCCTGTTCCTCCATAGCCTGTTCCTTCTCTCTGGCCCCTCATGCAGGTTAACACTATCCACTCTTGTGCAGGAGAAAGCATGGGGGACCCAACGTGGGCCGGATGCTCTCTAGTCGAAGCAGCAGCTGGTGGACGGACGAGGGCCCAGAGAGGGAGGGTGGGGTGCAGAGTCTGGGGCCCAACCGCGGCTTCGTGGGGTGGTGCTGAAGAATGAGTAGCGTGAGAGTCGCTGGGGATTGGCAGGTGGGCCCGGCGCTGGCAGAGCCCTCAGGGCGGTGAGGCCGCCGGCCAAGGCCCCTCGAGTCCGGCCGTGAGTCATCCAGCGCGCTGGCCGAGAGCCTGTGCCCAGGACATGCGCTTCGCCACCAGTCCCAGGCTGGGCTCCCAGGAGCCTCTGAAGTCACGCCAAGTCCTGCAGAGACTTATTCAAATGACATAAGGTTCGCAGGTACCTGGAAGAGAAAGCTCAGCCTCTGGTCAAAGTTCCAACCTTTGGGAATGGGACAAGGGGTGCCCCTAAGGGAAGGGATCAGGTCTTTCCCAGCGAGTCTCCGAATGAGCAGGGAGAGTGGGAAGACGGCCCGGCCGGAACCACGGCCGCTGTCTGTCAAGTGACCGCTGTGCCAGGCACCTGACATCATCGTTCCTCTAGTCTTCATGACACCCCAGGAGGCAGGTTCTGGAGGAGTCCCCATGACAAAGATGAGGACCCTGAGGCTTAGAGAGGAGGAGCCCACCTCAAGCAGATGGCAGGCCATGGCCCCAGAGCCCTCGCTCTCGTTTACCAGCCTGGTGGCAGAACAGAACTGCCCTTGGAGCGGAAAGGGAGCCTGTTCTGCAGGGATGGGCCCAAGCCTCTGGAAGGGAAACCAGCGGGCAGAGGTAGGTGCTGAGAGGGTGGGAACTGAAAGCAGGAGCACCAGGAGGAGAGATCGGGACGCTGGGACCCCCAAGATCTTCCCATAGCTTTGTTCCCAGGACCCAGTCCCAGCTCCCTTTGCTGGAAGACCACCAGCCCAAGGTCAGTGTGCTTCCCTCTCCCTTCCAAGCTGCCCCCTGCCCCAGGCTCCCCCACCCGGCTCTGCTGTAGGGTTCTGGGAGATTTGATGAGAAGCAATTTCATCAAAAACAAATCCATCTTGGTTTCAATTTGGTCAAAGTGATGAATGGGGAAAAAAAAGTGCATCTCCTTGCACCAGGAGATAGCTGTAAGAACGGTCACAGCAGCACTGTTCAAAATAGCAAAAAGCAGGAAATCATTCCTGGGAACACTGCCAGAAGAATTAATTAAAAAAAATCAGTACAAATAAATGAATGACAGCTACACACATGGACACAGATGAATCTGAGGAACACACTGTAGGAGAAAAGTAAGTCACAGAAGAAAATATCCCGTTATGGTTCTATTTTTAAAAATGTTTTAAAAAATGTACTCCAGACAATATATGAAGGAATCAAATATGTGTGCTAACATTTTAAAGGAACAGTAAATCCATCAGGAGTGTGGTTAGGGGGTGCAGGCAGATGGGGGGCACACTGAGTTAGGAAGAGGTCTCTGGGGGAGGGAGGTCCTGCCCTTAGGCTGGGCGGGCCGCGAGCGGTATGTGTTTTTCTAGCTGTGGTTTACACCTTACACAGGTTATATTAAGGTTTAAGCATATTCAGTGTTAGTACAAGCAAATTTAAGAAATGCAAGTCCACCAAAAAGAAAACTGGTCCCAGTCTCCGGGATTTTCCACGGGCACAGACGCGGTTCTGTGCTGTCTTTCCTTGCAGGTCCGCATGCCGCCACAGGGTGGGAGAGTGGGCCGCTGCCAGCTCTTTATGATCACATGCAGCACAGGGCAGGAATATGTGGTGGCAAGTAAATTTGAAATAAAAAGGGGGAAAAGGTAGAAACAAATAAAAGGTCCCTCTTGGCTAGGTCAAAAATACTTAAAAGTTGCAGAACTTTGCCACAGCACAACACCACATTTGCCATAAAGAAGTTCAACCCATTTGTCTTTCTGACCAAACACCTGCTCTGCCAAGTGGTTTTTGACCCGTTTCCTGCTCCCTGCTGCAGCCCCAGACACACCCAGTGTGACTAGTTTGGGAAAGGTCAGGGCACTCCTCCTCTCTTAATGTGACCTGGGGCCTTGTTTAGTTTGCATCACCTTGAGGTGACTGTCGGCCGAAACCCCTGGCCTTCCTGTTGTGGAGACGAGTAGTTAAATTTTTTAATGCAAAAAAACATACATAAGCACTCTAGACACCATGAACGATAGCTTCCTGCACATCACTTTAGAAATCTCATATACAGAGACAAACATATATATTACAAATAAGCTTATGTATTTTAATACAAATGAGATGGCCCTTACATATGTTTTATCCTTTCCTTTTTAATTTTTTTTTTTAAGATTTTATTATTTATTTGACAGACAGAGATCACAAGTAGGCAGAGAGGCAGGCAGAGAGAGAGGAAGGGAAGCAGGCTCGCTGCCGAGCAGAGAGCCCGATGCGGGGCTCGATCCCAGGAGCCTGGTATCATGACCTGAGCCGAAGGCAGAGGCTTTAACCCACTGAGCCACCCAGGCGCCCCTGTCTAAATTTTTTATTTTTTAAGTAATCTCTATGCCCAACATGGGGCTCAGACTCATGGCTCTACTGGCTGAGCCAGCCCAGTGCCCCTAGACTTTGCTTTTTACTTGTATCTTGGGGCCCCTTTCAGGATACCACACACAGATCTGCTTCTGTCTTTCTAATCGCTACCAGATGTCACACAATATGGATTTACTGACAGCCACAGAGGTTTCCAGTTTTTTTCTATCAAGGACAGTGCTGCAGTGAACATTTTTTTTAAAGTAGCCTTCATGCCGAAGTGGGGCTTGAACTCATGACCCTGAGATCAAGACCTGAGTTGAAAGCAAGAGTTGGACGCCTCCATGACTGAACCAGCCAGGTGTCCCTGCAGTGAACATTCTTAGCCACAGACCTTTGTGGACACGTGTGCGTCTATCACCGGGACAAATACTGGCAGGCAGACAGATGAGTAAGGGGACTCAAATGCAGTTTACCTCAAGCTGCTTTGTGCTACTTTGCATTTTCCCTTTGTCAGTCTTTCCTACTGTTTTATTTTGTCGATAACTTTTTACTACTTCTGCTTTCTAGCTTCCCATCATCTGTAATCTGACCAGCTTGTCACGTATGTTCTCATGTGACGTTACAGATGAAAATCCTGAGCAGGACCAAACCGAGACTTCCCTCTGATTTCCGAGAAGCACTCGGAGGGACCCCAAAGTCCGTGACTGTGCTGTCGCCAGCAGCCTCCCAGACCCAAATGCCTGGCGTGAACCAGCCTTTGCTGAGGGCCCCCCTCACATCTCAGAGCTGGTGCCTCCCAGTTGCTACCGCCTGAAGCTGGCACAGCCTATTCTAAAGTTCTGGGGCTTGCCTTGTCCCCAGACTGAGAGGGACCCATTCCGCAGCGCCCTCTTCTGGCTGGTCCCTGGGGCACACGGAAAGGGAAGCTGAGGGACGGAACACCAGCAGCCAAACGCCGCCCCTGCCCTGACTCCCAGGGGCAGAAACGTGCAGCCTGCCCCGCTGGGTGCTGAGGGCTGGGGCAGCTGAGCCTCTCAGAAGCCCGACAGCGAGGCTGTGCTCCGGCGCCTTCAGCTCAACCTCGGAAGGCTGAGCTAGCTGGGGGCCCTCTGGGAAGTGCAAGGGTAGGGAGCTCGGGGCAGCAAGTCCAGACTTTGGTGGCCGGCAGACTGGGGTTAGAGCTCATTCACCTTGGGACCTTGAATGAGTGTCTGCCACTTTCTGAGCCTCAATGTCCTCAGCACAGAATGGAGACGGGAAGAGAAACGTGCCTCACGGGGCGCTGGAAGGATTCCGCTGATTCCCGCAGGTAAAACACTGCCCGCCGTGCCTGGGCCTGGGTGAGGTGCAGACCAGCGGTCCCGCTGGCGCAGAGACCCCGAGGAGCAGCCGTGGCTGGCTCCCAGCATTAGCTGATAGTATTATTCCTAAGGGTTGTGGGCAGGGAGGCCCTTTTGTCAGTGTGGAGTACGCCCACGAATCCGCTTTTGGGGGACATGGTCTAAATGGGTGCTGTATCCTCAGCCTTGGGGCCATATTGCATCTGTCACCCAACTGTGCCCGATGGATGTTTCAGTGCTGTTTTCCTTAGTGGGAAAGACATGGGACCAGGTTCACAGTTCTGGTCTGGAGCTAGACTTAGCTCTCAGCTGAGCAGAGGGTGCCCTGTCTCATGGAAAAAGGCTGCTCAAAAGACAGTGCCCAGGAGCACAGCTGAGAGGCTCTGAGGGAAGAAAGGAGCCCTGTTCTCTATGGACCCTTAGTCCTAAGGGTGGGAGAGATATTTCCAGAGACAAGAAGGGTTTTGGCGACTTTACCTGAGGCCTGTTGCTTTTACATGCATCGTCCAAATGCTTGTGCCACAGTATTGCATGAAACCGGGAACCAGTCTGGAACTTGTAAACATTGCCTGATGGGCAGAGGAAACCGTGGGTTAGGAAGAGGGAGGGTCTCATGGGAGGGTCTGCCTGCGACAGGAGCCTGAAGATAAACGTGAACTTAGGTTAACCAAACCAAGGGCGGTCAGGAGCAGCCCAGTGTAAGCTTGGGGCTTGCAGGGGCAGAACCTTGGGTGCCTCTGGTGTGTCTCTGTGGATCGGGGCTCTTAGCCACTGCTGGGCCATGGTGCATTGGACTCTGGTGAGGCCTGTGGCCTGTGGACCTTCCTCAGAATAACATTTCCAATGCATTAAAAAAAAAAAAAAAAAAAGGAAAGAGATCAATACCACCGAAATGCAGTTATCAAACTACTAAAAAACACTTGAGTAATACAGTTCTAGATGTGCTCCTCTATTAATGCACAAGTACCGAGATCTATCTAGGGGCAGGTCTGACACCGCTCTGTTAATTCCAGAGAGGTGAGCCATCAGAAATCTACAATTGCATGTGATAAGAAAATATCTGTGGTTTTTCTTGGACATAAAATCACGGGTGTTGTGAACATTCTAGTAGTTCTATACTCATAAATAAAGGCATGAGAGTCCATAGGAAAAGAAAGATGTAATTTTTTTTTCACCACTCGAGTTCACAAACCCTTTGAATTCTATCCACAGACCCTGGCCACCCTCGGTATCGTATTTTCCTCTGCTTGGGGACAGTGCTTTCCTGTGGGCCCAACATTTACTTTCTCAAGGAAGATGACTTCTAACCCAAGCCTGGAAGCTTGAGGAAGAAATTCCAGGGGCGACCAGACTGGGACGCGCTATGATGTGTGTGTAGCTGCGCATGCATTCAACCTTTCAGACGTGGAGCAGAGACCTTGGCTCCCCTCCTCTCCAGTCCCTGGGCCACTGGAGGTTTCCTGTTTTCTGACTTCCCAGCTCACAAGGCTGGAACCCTGCAGTCTCTCTCTGGCAGCATTACCGGCATTACCCGGGAGCTTGTTAGAAAGGCAGGACCTTGGGCTCCAGCCCAGATCCACTGAATCCAAACCTGAATTTTTACTAGCTCTGCAGGTGATTTGTATGTACGTGAACCTCGCACTAGAACATTCCTGAGAAGATGTAAAGATGCTTGGAGGCCTGACAGTCCCAGTGACTTTGCCTGGCTAAAACCCAAGACCCCGGTATTTTGGGGTTTTGTCATGTGACATGGGCTACCAAGAAGACAAGCGTGAGCTATTCTTTTTCTTTTTATATATATATATATTTTTTAGTATAGTTGACACAAAATGTTACATTAGTTTCTGGTGTACGATGCAGTGACTCAATAAGTTTATACATTATGCTATGCTCACCACAAGTGCAGTTACTATGATCACCATACAATTCTAGTAAAATATCATTGACCATAGTCCTATGACATACTCATTCCATAACTGGAAGCCTGTATCTCCTATTCCCCTTCACCCATTTTTCCATCTCCCCATCCCCTCCCCTCTAGAAATCATCAGTTTATCTTCTATATTTATACATCTGATACTGCTTTTTGTTTATTCATTTGGTTTTTTGTTGTTGCTGTTTTTAGATACCACATGAAGAAAATCATATCACATTTGTCTTTCTCAGTCTGACTTAATTCACTTGGCATAACACCCTCTAGGTCCATCTGCATCATCACAAAGGGCATGATCTCATTCTTTTTTATGGTTATGTAATATTTTTATGGTGTGTGTGTGTGTGTGTGTGTGTGTGTGAGTGTGTGTGATGTGTATGTGTGTTATCACATCTTCCTTCTCCATTCATCTATCAAAGGACTCTTAGGTTGCTTCCATTATCAATAATACAATAAACATAAGGGTGAATATCTTTTTGGATTAGTGTTTTCATTTTCTTTTTTTTTTAAAGATTTTATTTATTTATTTGAGAGAGAATGAATGAGAGAGAGCATTAGCGAGGAGAAGGTCAGAGGGAGAAGCAGACTCCCCAAGGAGCTGGGAGCCCGACGCGGGACTCAATCCTGGAAGTCCGGGATCATGACCTGAGCTGAAGGCAGTCACTCAACCAACTGAGCCACCCAGGCGCCCCGTGTTTTCACTTTCTTTAGGTAAGTACCCAGTAATGGGGATTATTGGATCAGATGGTATTCCTATTTTTAATTTTCTGAAGGACCTCCGTATTCTTCTCCACAGTGGCTACACCAATTTAGATTCCCACAAACAATGCACAAGGGTTCCTTTTTATCTATATCCTCACCAACACTCGTTATTTCTTGTCTTTCTGATTTTAGCCATTCTGATAGGTGTGAGGTGATATCTCATTGTGGTTCTGATTGCCATTTCCTTGATAGCAAGGCCAATGCAAATAGGACTTCTGGACAAGATGGCGCCGTGAACCTCTCCTTCCACGCAACATGGGCACGTGGGAGAGATGGAACCAGGAAGATATGGGAGATGACCAGACAAGTTAAAGTTGGGGCTTTTGTAAAAGGGCTCTTCTCTGATTTGGCCTTGGACCGGGATACTGTGAGAGTCTCATGTCAGGGATGTCTCTGAAGTCTCCCAAGACCCAAGACCCTTCTAGCCACATGGTCCCTGCCTTATGCAGCATTATATTATTTATTCCAAGCCCCTAAGGCTATAGCTTCAAAGGTGATGAGCCCCAGTAGCCACAGGTGAGGCCACAAAAGGGTTCCTGCAGCCACGTGCCATGCCCACGGCTCAGTGGTTACACTGGTTTCACAGACTAGTGTGGTGCCCTCTGATCACAACCTAAAGCAAAGGGAAAGCAGCAGCCCCCAAAGTTCTTATTGTTTCAAAATGCACATTTAGCAGACGAAGGAAAGAGGGTGGAGAAAAGTCGTGTGCACCCAGCGCCGGGGCTGCCTACCTTTGTCGGGGTTATTCAGCTGGAAGATATCGGGGTGCTCGGGGTCGTCAGGCAGCTGCACCATCCAGCCCACCACGGAGACTTTTTTGCCGGGTGTGGATTTGTACTGGGGAAGAACAACAGCATAACTAGAAGGCCAATGCCCCTCACTCCCGGGGGAAGCCGAGCTGGGCCTGGAAAGTTTCCTTCCCCCCCCCCCCCCCCCAGCTCAACCACCCGAAGTCCCAGTATGGAGAGTCCTCTTCTGGGACTTACGTGTTTTCTGTCTGTGCCCCGCAAGGACTTGGCTCCGTAGTACAGGAGGGTGGATCCCGAGAGTATGACCCAGTACCTGGTCCATGAGGACAGCTATGGAGGAAGGGAAGGCAGGGTGGCAACACTGCATGTGGTGGTGGTGGGGGGGAGTGGAGCACCCCCTCCCTGCCTGATTCCCAGCCACAAGGGTGGAAGGGTGTTCCCTTCCTGCCAACCAGTGCCAGCATGGGCCTCATCATCTCTTCCCTGCCCCCACAGGCATCAGTGTCACCTCCGGCCAGGGTCTGGGGGAGGGAGAGCCTTCTCATTAGTGCCTCTGAGCTCTAAGCCCTGACTCCCCTCTCTGGCTCCTTTACTCCGAGAGCCTTGCATTTTTTTCACCTTGTTTAAGGCAGTGCCAAGGCTTAATTTCTGTGTGTTCAGGTGACTTGGGCCCAAGAAGGTCCTGGAGAAAAACATTTTCAAAACACGGACAAGCCAAACCATAGCCCAGTCGAACCATAGTATCTGCACTGGGGTGCTCGGGCTGGGACTGAATGGCAGCGCATGGGAAGCTGCAGGATTCGAAGGGGGGGAAAAGCCAACAGGGCAGAGCTACAGGTATTCTTTCTGTTTCTCTAGGCAACAAGGCTGGGATTCCCTCTTCAGGGGGCTCTGCTCCTGGGTTTAGGGAAAATCACTTCAACAAGCCTTTTGGTTTGCAAAGGTGAAGGAAGTATCGGCTCCTGCAAGGAACAAGGTTGAGAGGAGCGAGGCCGACCGTTCTGAATCACAGCCCACAAGAGCCCCTCTCCACGCTGAATGCAGCTCCGGGGCTGGCAACAGTGACAGCGCGGGCTGTCAGATGTGTCTGACGACACCCACATGTGTGCAGAACACACATGCACATACGTGTCCAACTGAAATAAGCTTCATGAAATGAACTTAGCTTTATTATACATATGGGATGCTGCTGTTTTCCATTATACTCTATTCTGCTCACAAATACAGGCCATGACCCACTGGAGTGGCTTCATCACTCACTACTGGGCCAGCCAACATCTGGGAAAACTCTGCTAGCAGGACACTGTCTCGCCCTGACTCAGAATGACCGAGGCCTGAACTCTGAGTGTGGGAGAGAAGCAGGCAGGTCTGTACAACAGGCCAGATCTAGGGCCCCATGTCACAGAACGCTCTGTGAGAATCTGGGCCCAAGGACGAAGGGCAGCCTAGGGCTGGGGTTGAAGACTCCCCTTACCCATGAGCCACTGGCACCTGCAGACAGGGCAGCATCTGGAGGGGACAGCTGGGCTGGCACCCTGGCACCTTCATAGTGGGCACAGATAGGAGGGGGTGGTTTCAGGGGGTTCCACGGGCAAGAGCCAGAGCAGGAACAGGAAGGCAGAGCAGATGGTATAGCGGATGCTGCCTGGAGACGCAACCCACGGTCTGTTGGTAGGAAACCCTTGCACGGATGCTCCGTGGTAACAGTTCAGGGGTCCCTGTATGTGGCTGAGGCCCTGCCGTGGGGGAGGTCATGGAGCCAGTGACTTGGGGGTCTGGCATAGGTGACCAGGGAACAAATGGTAGAGCCTCAAAGGCCTCCTGATGCTGCTGCCGCGGGGGAAGAGGGCACCTGCAGCTGGGGACCAGGCACAGGCTGTGCCAGCCCTCTCAGGGGTAGTTCCAACCCAAAGCCCGGGGGTCTGCAGGCTTCCACTCGCCCTCGTCACAGCTCTGGGTCACCACATGCTCGCTGTGTGCACAGCCATATGTGACAGTCTTGCTGAGTCCTCGGAGACATAGGCACTATTGTATCCCAGTTTACAGATGTGGGGAGTGAGGCCCTCGCCCACTCAGTGGCACAGCCAGAGCCAGAGCCCAGGGACCTCCCCAAGGGCCCTGCTGCCTCTGGATAGAGGTGGGTCTGCACTTACCGCGGGTCTCCGGCCTTCCTTGAGCAGAGTTTTCCTCCTCAGAGGACCCTCCATGGTGGGCACTGTGGCCGAGCTCCCCAGCGTACAGATGCATGGGCCCGTGGGGCTGGGGGGAGACCACCAGTCAGACACTGCCCTGGAGGAGCCGCGCTCAGGCACCTCTCCCTCCCAGCACCCCACTGCCAAGTCCATGATGCTGTGCCAGGCCAGAGGACTCAACATGATCAGGGCAGGTAGCCCTGCATTGGCCACAGCTGGACACTTTCACCTCCCTCGCCTCAGGCCCTAGGCTTGGTGCAGCGCTTCTTGTAACCCAGACCCCAGGAGCATGGCCTCCTGCTCCTGATCTCAGTGGTGGCTTCCTCCTGGCCCTCCCGAGCTTCTACCTTCCTCTCCACCTGGGGAGCCTGGGGCCCTGCAGCCCCTCCTTGTGTTGGCAGCAGCCTGGAGGAGCAGTGAGCAAGTGTGGGAAGGTGGCGCTGGAGTGAGAAGCGGGACCAGGGAGCGCCGCCAAGCCCAGTGCCTTTGCCTCAGGGCTTCAGGCGCCACCTACAGGCAAAGACAGCCAAGTGCAGCACCGGCTGGGACCTGCCCCGAGGCTCTGGATGGCTTCGGGTCACTGGGTAGGTGTCTCCCACAGGCATCTCCCTCAACTGGGTGCCCTTCCTCAAGCTGCTCTTCCTCCATAGGTGGGTAAACGGTACCACCATCCATGTGGCTGCCTGAACCAGAGACCTGGGGGGTTTCTCCTCTCTCCTCTCCACCCCTGCAACCTACTCGATCCCAAGGATGTACCGACCCCAAGTCCTACGTATGCCTCTCGGCCCCGATCAGCCATCTCACTCCCCGCACCTTAGGCAGAACTTGCTCTCCCTTTGAGCGACTGCCCAGTGCTCTTCCCTGGCCTCCCTCAGGCCAGCCTTGCCTTCCTCCTGCATGCTTTCCAGCTCTCCTTGCCACGGCCATGATGACCTGGTCATGCCACTGTTTGTCACCCCCCCACCCCTGCCCCCGGGTGGGGCCGCATCTCCACCCCTCCCCTCTCTCACTCCCCAAGCCACCCTGCTCTTCCTGCCTCCCTTCGACTTGGGGTGCACTCATCCCTGAACCTCCCCTCCCTGTACCTGGATCCTTCCTATCACTCTTCCAGTCACTTCTCCACAGAGGCCTTCCCTGCTCTCCCCTTGCAGAACAGCCCACCTCCTCTCTGGGACCATCAGGGATCTGGGATTATCGGTTCAGTCTCTGTCTCCCGTGGCAGCAGCCTCTTGGACTGTGGCTTATCCAGCAGCCGGGAGCACAGCGCTTGGCATCCACCGAGCAGCCTAGAGCTAGCTGTCAAGTAAACGAGCACACAACAAATGGATACCTGTAGACGCAGCTCCGGGTTCTGGGAGAATTCCGAACCGGAACCCGCCAGTTGGGCCCCAGCGTGGCATACAGACGTCCCCTGCTTCAGAAGAAAAGGGGTGAGATTTAGCAACAGCCGCAAACAACCAGACACTCGGAGGAAGCAAGGGCATCTCGGACACTGTGAGCACTGGCTCAGGAGGGTCCGATCCCAGCTTTACCCGCACCTCCTACATCAAGCTGCAGACACATCTGGGGCACATCTGGAGCTGCCAGGTCTGTGAACATGACGCCCCGGAGCCTCCATCAGTGAGTGTCAGGGGGTGACTAAAATCAGGGCACACGCACTTACCCAATGTGAAGCTGACATGTTTAACAAAAAATGCCGTCCAGCCCAAATAGTCCATGGTGAATCCAATTACAAGGGCGCACAGAACTGTGGGCAGTCTTGCATGTCGGGCCTGGGGGGTGTTTGTGTGTGTGTGGGGGGGCTTGCGCACCTCATTCACCAGGGCACAGCTGAATTCCTGTTTGCTGTGTCCTCTCCACCAGACAGCCTCCTCTGCTGGCCCCCGCCGGACCCCTGCATCTCCCTGTGGGCTGCTCCTCTGCCTTTTCTCCCACCTGGAGTCTCTTTGCAAAGGAGCCTTTGCAGGGGAAGGTACAGCTCCCAGAGAGAAGCTTAACCTATCGGGGGGGGGGGGGCTTCCATCTTTCTGTCTCTCCTTTTCACCCTTTCCTCTTTCAGCAGGATGATTTCCTGTGTCCACGTGGTCCTCAAACACCTGCTCACCCCCGCAGCACAGTGTCTCTCTGGGTTATCACTTTCTTGGCCCGTTGGCCAAACAGGAATGTAACCCAATTTATAAGGTCAGATAAGGTTAGGACTGCCTTTGCTATTCCCTGCTGCCAGTCCTAGGTCACTGCACACGGCCCCATGGCACCGGACACCTGGCAGGGGACAGGGTGGACGCGCTCATTCACGGCGGCAGGTCCGTCCTAGCGTAAGTAAGCTCAGGTGCCTCCAAGGCAGGCTCTTGTGGCCCTGCCCCTCAGTCCTCCACTTGAGAAGGAACAGTTCTTGATGACCACCTTGTGTCTGTTGTACAGAGGTTCAAGTTCAGGGCAGGTGGGAGTCTGATGGCCGTCTACACCAGCTGCCCGTCAGCCCCTCCTCTTTAGGTGAAAAGCCACAGCATTTGCTTGGCCCCTCAAGTCCTCAGAGGTTACAAATCTCAGCCTTTCCCCAGCACACCTGGGTGACAGATGATGGTTCCAGGCTGACGCCAGCCCCACCACGAGCTGTGGCACAGATGAGGCCCCAGCTTGCCCAATTCCCAGCCCAGGGGCTGGATTGCCTCCCCCCTTCCCCCACCAATTCAGAAAGAGGCTTGCAGTGCAGTGAGCGGGACATCACAGGTCATGACTAATCTGCTCTCATTTATGGAAAGCTCCAGGATTTTCACCGTTACCGGAACACTGGCCGAGTCCCTCACAACATGGCATAACCCCATGCTAAATCAGGCTGCTCCGAGGTCTCTCGATGGGCTGCCTCCAGGTGCTTTCCTCCCCAGCCACTACCAGAGGTTTCCTAGGAGTCGGGGCAGGATCTGACAGCGAACCTTTCTGTGATGACATTCTTCGTGCCCAGGGGACATCTCCCCCTTTGATCTGGATTCTTGCTCTGAGCTGCGACCTATCTGGAGTTGGAGATGGAGCCTCCCTTTTCCAGAGCTGGGTCCTCTGGCCCCTTCTCCACCTTTCTTCTTGTCTTCTTGCCCTGGTGCCCAAGGATAAGGTTCAGTGACAGTGGGCTGTCTACAATGCCCAGTGGTTCCCCATCAATGGGGGGACGTGGTTGGCGCTGCTACCTTCCCTCCGTCCTCTCCTTCCTGAGATAGTCCACGGCTGCACGCTCAGCAGACGTCTGTCTGTCTGACACTTGTCATTGGGTAGCCTTAACTCAGCATCTTCCAGCCTGTCTAGCCTTTTAAGCAGCCTTTCTCCATGTTCTTCCAAAAGGCATAGGGTGCTTCCCAGTGCGCTGGGCTGGTGGGAGGAATGCAGGAGTGCAGAGCTCACCGGTGAGTGGGGGCTCGCATGTGCAAGGCCATGACACTCAACCATCTCACTGGAGCTTTATTTAAGCACATTGTCTTCCCCAGAATAGGGAAACTGAGGCTCAGTGATGGGAAGACACTTGACCGAGGCATGAGCCCAGTAAGCCAGGATCTGAACCCTGTTCGGACTCTACAGCCCAAGCTCCTCCACGCCTTTCAGGGTTGCAGGGAGGCTGAGGTGTCACATGTGGTGGAGTCTATCACGGGGACTGGGTCCACCCTGTGGGTGGCGTTGGGACATTTTCCTCCCAGAGGCACCACTCTTGCGGGTCTCTGCAGCAGCTCGCACTGATCGGGCTTTGTCCACGTCTGTGAGACTGGACGGCCCCAGCAGCCGTGCACCCCGGATCTCCGGGGGTGGAACCACAGCTCCCCCGGCCCTCCATCCCTGTGCTAGAATAATCTTCCAGGAGTTTTGGAGACTGACGCTTAAGAGCCGCTGCCATTTATCAACTGGGGACCATGAGACACGCCATTCCTCCAGCCTCCGCGAGGGGCACTGCTCCCGCCCTGTCCTAGATGAGGAGACAGAGGCTCAGGGAGGTGAAACCACTGAGCCCACGCAACCGGCCTGTCAGTAGGGCTGGACACACAAGTACTCACAAAGGGAGGCTGGCTTTCCTCTGTGAGCAGTGGGCCTGTGTCTGTCAAGCTGCTTCCAGGAGGGAAGTCAGAGCCTGCTTCCCTGGACCCTGGAGGAGTGAGTGCCCCTGGCTGTGAAGGTCAGCATAATGGTGACTTTTCCCCAAGGCCCACTTTCAGAACAGCAGGGTTGTGGTGGCAGCCTTCTCCCCCAGGGGAGCCCTGCAGGGCTGGAGGAGGGCCGTGACAATTGGGGTGACTCTGGCTGGGCCCAAGCAGGCTAGAATCAGCACAGAGGAGCCAGGATCTTCACCCACTGGAAACAATCTGATCAGGGCCCTGCTTTGAGATTTGCTATTTGAATGTTCAGGGCCAGAAAAATGGAAAATGAATGGGCAGTCATATCTGGTAAACTCAGAAGTCAGGGGATCTCTTGGACTGACATGGGAATTCCCACTCCAGAATCACGGACACCTTTCCCAGCATGATGCCAGGGCAGAATGTGGCTGAACATTATGTACCCCAGAGAGGCCATTCTACTGTTTCCTCTCAAGGATGAGCTTGGGCAGTGGTGGGCAACCCTACTCATGGGAAGTCTGGTCTGGGGAAGGTGGAGGCTGGCAACCAAGTAGAACACTTCAGTCCCAAATGCTGTACAAAATGATGATGGTGGTGGCAGGGGCGATAATGATAAGGATGGGCTGATGGGAAGGACGGTATGGTGGTCGGTGTGGTGATGATGGTGATGATGGTGATGATGGTGATGATGGTGGGGTGATGGAGGATGGGGATGATCGGGATGGGATGGCGGAGATGAGGGGGTGATGGGGACGTTGGGGGTGGTGAGGACGGGATGGCGGAGATGAGGGGGTGGTGGTGATGATGGTGATGATCGGGATGGGGTGATGGAGAGGATGGTGACGGGGCTGCTGGGAATGATGAAGCGACAGTGATGACGGGGATATGAGGACGGAACGATGGGGATGCCGGGGTGGTGATGGGGACGCTGGGTGCTAGGCAATGCACTGAGCAGTACTTATTCATTCTCTTGTCCAATCACACAGGGATTTTCTATCCTGAAAATCAGGAATACTGTTAGGCAGGCACTATTTTTTTGTTTTTGTTTTAAGTAGGCTCCATGCCCAGCAGGGAACCCAATGCGAGGCTTGAACTCACAACCCTGAGATCGAGAACTGAGCTGAGATCATGAGTTGGATGCTTAACTGGCTGAGACACCCAGGCGCCCCAGGCAGGCTCTACTCTGAACCCCATCTTATAGATAAGGGATCTGAGGCTTGGAGAGGTGGAGTAACTTGCCCAAGGTCACAACCCTAGGAAGAGGAAGAGTGGATAGAGCTGTTGAAGCAGAAGCTGCCAGGGTTCTGCCTGGGCCAACAGCATCAGGAGAATGCAGACTAGCTAAGGCAGGTCTGAAAGGCATCTTCCCCTCAGCAGTTTTCTAGGTACACGCTAGGTAGCATCATGGAGATTAAATTTCAGAAAGCCCCACGTCCCTGTTGCTGGTTTAGGAAGCTGCGCAATAGGGAGAAGTCTTGGGTAATAATTACACTGGGGTCTTAGTAATCTTGTCTTAGCAGAAGTAGGGTCTTCCACCCCATTCTTCTATGTCAAGTACATAGAGCCCCTTGAGGTAGGAGTGGGCCTATGGAAGGGCCCAGGAAATGCTGTTCATCAACCATGTGTCCACCTGTACCAGCAAACCTTAATGGGAAGCTGTCCCATTACGCCAGAGCTTGGTCCCAGCCACTTTGGAAGATTGACCTCATCTGTAGACAGGAAGCTGCCACCCTGAGTTCTGCTGGACCTTGGGACGTCCCTTCCAGCAGGACTTGCCACGGACTTGTGGTAAGTCACTCATTCGCTTCTCTCTGGGCAATGTCCCTGATCTGCTGAGTGGGTCTCTAGGAGCCACATTCGAACTGCATGTTTAGCTGAGTGGACAGAACAACACCTGATCCAAGCCAGGTCAATCAGATGTTCTCTCATGGCAATTAGGAACCAGATGTGTGTGAGAGAGAGAAGGAAAGTCAGGCTCTGTGGCTGGATGAAGCTGTAACATGTAAACGTGGGAGCTGCAAGGTCTTCCTCTTCCCCTCTATGAGCTGAGAAGTCTAGAAATCTGGTCTGCAGAGAGCAAGAGGGGAGTGTGGCAGATATATGTGGAGAAGGACTGACTCAAGATGGAAAGAAATCCCGCCCGCTGTCCAGGACCCGACTCTGAGGGGATGTGGGTATCGGAGGAGAGGGCGGGCTGAGATTTCTCAGCTGCCTGTGAAGCCACAGCAGCCCAAAGACAAGGTCAAGCCAAAGGCCCAGGGACTGCTGCCCACTGTTTTCTCTCAGAGCGGCCTGAGCTCCTTGGGTAGCCTCCTTGTCCAGACTTCAGTGTCTGTTGCTGAAAGCAAAGCAAGAGACAGCATCTTTGGGGCAAGCCCGCATCAGAAGCTTGGCACATCATCCAACTAGGCTGACACAGGAGGCAGAGCAAGCTGGAGCTGAGGAGACCAGACCGATGGGTGGGTGGGGGCGGGACATGAACCTGGAGATTCCTGGGCCTCGGCCACAGGGGTGGGAGGAAGGCAGCCAGACCCTCCGAGAAAGTCACCCTGAAAACAGCCACTCTCACATTGCACTTCGGTTAAATGGACCCCTCACCACAGTACTGCCTCTAGACTGCCCCCATCTCTTGAAATGCTGCGTAGTTTGGGGTTCAGAAGGTGGCTCTGTACCCTGGCAAACCTGGGCCATCTGCTGGAGTCCTCTGATTATCTCAAAGTAGGAAAAGGGTGTCTTTAAAAGCTCTGATTTGCAGGTAGCAGGCTGGGGAATCTGCCGCCAAGACTCTACTTCCCTGGGGTCTCCCTAAAGATGGAAGATTCCACTGGCTAAGAACAAGGAAACCCCACGTATGGAAACACTGCATCGCCCACCCTCCTTGGCACCCTGGGATGCTTGCGGGGCCGACTGTCTGCAGCAGCCTCTTAGATGGGTCCTTCCCATGGTTCCCTGTCACCCTGGAGGCCAGCCATGCCTGGCTCCTCTGTACCATGACAACTGAACTGCCATTTGGGGACTTTCCTCTTCACCCCCGCTCCCCAGACCCCTGCATCCCCTGCCTGCTGCCAACAGTTATCACCGAGTGAAACTCTCAAAAAAGTCAAAGTTCCCAAGCACAAAGCTCCACCTACGAGCTGTGTGTATCCAGGGAGCCTCATCACGTAGAGCTGCCGCTCCTGCTGCTCAGAGGCTGAGACATAGGCCCAAGGTCACAGAGCTGGCTGTCCTGACCCCAGGCTGCCGGCAGCATCGGGAAGCCAGACTGCAATTTTTCAATGGAGAGGCTCACTAAGAGCTTCGCAGACCGGGGCACATCACTGAGTCTGCCTCTCCTGCAGTGACTCGGACGAGCCAGACCGAGCATCCCTGGGCCACCTCCCATCCCGGCACATGATTAGGGCCTCGCAGCCTCCTCAGACCCCGAGACCCCTCTTGAGGGCCCGAGGTGGTCCTCTTCACCAATGTCCCTGGGCTGCTGCTTAACCATCGCCTCTACCGGAAGCCACCGCTGACCCCGCAGTCTGACTCGGGAACTGTGCTGGACACTCCCATGGAGAGCGACACAACTTCAGGACCCTCTGTGGACCTGGCATCATCAATTTGTTCCGTCTCCAGGAGCTGCGACTAGCTCCCCTGTGCCCCGCCCCCCCGCCGGAAGGGGAAACAGCTCTGCTTCAGAGGGGGCCGTCACTTGGGCCTCTCCCATCCCCAAGGGTCCCTCTGCCTCCTCCTCGCCTTGGCGCCACCTGTGTTTCCGGCCTGTCCCTCCCTCGTGCGAGAGCGGCACTTCCTCACACACGGCTGATGTCGGGCTAGACAAGACGGATGGCCGAGGGCTTCGGGATGAGCTCTGTGACATGCTTTCATATGTTACCTCTTAAAAACCAATTAGTAAATGTTTCTGATGAATTCTTTTTTTAAAAAGAAATGTTAATTTTTTCCTGGGTGTAAAAGAAACATGTACCTATTGTGGCAGATGTGGAGCATATAGAAAAATAATGAAGGAAGGACATTCATTCAGTGGCCCCAGAACTCAGAGAGAACCGAGATGTGCGACATGACACACTTTTGTACATACATATGTGTTCGCCTCTTATCATCTGTTTTCTTCCTATTTTTAAATATTTCATTTAAAATGAACTCTTACGCTAATACTTTTGTTCTCATGTCAGTGCCAAATCAGGCATAAAAAGAAGCACCTGTTAGCTCTTGCTGATGGGCCTAAAATATTCTCTTCCCTCTTGAGTTTCTGAGAAGCCTGAGGTTTGCTCGAGGCTAGCCTAGGGCAGTGTCCACAGTCCCTACTTTCCAGCTCATCAAGCACATGCTGAAAATGCCTTTTCATGGCCGCCTGCCTTCTCTCCTTGGGAAATCACGGTTCGATCAGGGGTCCTCCTTCCACTTTTGTCCTCAACCCAGGACACTGAGGCGAGCAAGGTGCAGGTTGGGACATGAGGTAGAGTCTTAAGAGAGGAGGGGGCTGGCCCTCACCCACCCACCCCTGGTCCAGTGACTCTGGCCTCGGGTTGTTGAGGGCGCTGACCCGGGACCACCACTCTGTCCAAAGACAGGGGAGGGTCTTTACAGCACCCAAACCAACCCCTCCCTGATCTGGCCACCTCATGGCTGGTCTGTTCCCACAGGTCCTGTGGCCTTGCTGGGGCTGAGACAGATGACGCGACAGCAGGATGAGAGCGGCAGCAGGAGGCCCCCTTCGCCCCATGAGCCCTCGAGCACAGTCCTAACAAGAACAGGATTGGGGGGCTGCCATCCCTCCCTAAGCCCACTCTGAGGGACAGCAGCACCAAGTGTCCCCAGGGCCCTGTGGGCTCCATCACAGGAGCTCCTTAGGGTCGCCACTCGAGGGAAGTACTGGGTGCAGCCTGGGTTCCGGCTGTCACTCAAGCCTTCAGGCCCCAGGGTGACACGGCTGTGGGTATGATCTCAGAGAAGGCAAACTTGCAAGACGAGACCAAATAACCCTGCACTTGGTCATACAACTGGAACCCCCCTACCCGCTCAGTCACAGTGGCATACAGGGTGACTGAGCTGGGCCTGCCGACCAGTGGAGGGTCATGCGCTGGTGGCACACGTCACCGGCCTGGGAGCTCCCTGTCCCTCAGGCTGGTATTTGGCTCCATTTCTCTTCCTGGCCTAGGTCAAGAGTGTCAGCAGGGCCGGGGGCCTGGTGGAACAAGTCAGTTGCGGGTTGTGACCCCTAAGCTTTGGGGCTGTGGGGCTGCCCCTGCCCTAGCTGGGCCTCTGGGAACTAGAGAAGCCAGGACCTCTTCATCACACCTCATTCCTCTGTGCCACTGGCTGTGGTCCTGAGGTCACTGTCTGCCCAAGCACACGTAAAGGGGTAGAGAAGGCTGTGTTCCCACAGGCTCACTCGGGACCAGCTGATGGCGTCTCTGAGAAGGGAAGCTGTGCTTTGTTGAAGAGTGTTTTGGAGGCTCTGTCAGGGCAGACACTGGCCTGGGGGCCCAGGCACAGTGGCCCTGGCTTCCAGGAAGAGAGAATCTGCTCCTTTGTAGAGCAAAAGCAAAGTGGCCCAGGCGTGAAGGGAGGCCTAGTGGGGCTGAGCACCGTGTGGGTGAAGGTGAAGCAGAGAAGCCCTATGAACTGTGGTCCCTGAGTTGGGGGGAAAGAGAGGCATTTAACAAAGGTTTCCAAAGGCCAAGAGGCAAACCCTCCCCTCCAGCTCTCCCACGGGCTCTTCAGGAAAGTCTCAAACGCTCACATGCATTTGAGGGAGTGGATTCTTTCTGGTGGACACGGAAAGAGGCTAGTGCAAGATGGAAATGCAGACTGGAGGCCTGGCCAAAGGAATTAGAGGCCAAAGGGGCCTTGGACTGGAGGGCTCATCCTAGCCCCACGGGCATCTTCCAAAGCAGGTGGTCTGCTCCCCTCATCGGGCTAGGATCCCAGAGCCGGCTGCAGGAGACAGGGCTGGGCACCGGCGTGGGCGAGCCAGCTGGGAGGCCAGTTCCTGTGGGAGGTCCCACCCGAAAAGCACTTACTAGAACATTTCAATGGATAGTAAATCGAACGCCAAATTCTAAGTGAAAGAGAGAAAAGAGAAACGCTGTATGTCACAGGGCTCCCTACTGGTTGAGCAGAGCACCTTCTATGCGGCAGGAAGCCCCTCACTGTCTCCCTTCTTGGTGGCTCTGCTCTGGTCACGGGAGCGCGTCAGGAGCTACTTGCTGCCCTCAGCGACTAGCATGGTGTCTGGCAGGACGCAGTGGCTTCCTACATAGCCACGGACTGAAATGAATGAGGGCACGGACGAACCAGTGAGTAAGTTCTGGTCTGGATCCTGGCAGCATGCAGAAGTTTCCCACTCAGTGTCCGCCCACTGGCCTGGAGCCGGGGGACACTGGCTTGCCTATACGTCCTGTTTGTCACGGTCTCCCTAGGAGCCCCCTGACGGATGCTGACACAAGTCAGACTTTTACTCATCAGATCTGGAGTCCACCCTAGAGCCTGTCCGGGGTTCTCATTGCCACAGCTGGGCTGGCCCCAGGGTGCAGGCAGCGAGGCCCACTGGCCTGCTCAAGCTAGGCAAGAACAGAGCAAACATCCCTCGGGGAGTCCTGCAGCAGAGACAGGGAGCAGGTTCCAAGGGCTCACGTTGTTGTTCCTCCCCCTTTCCAGCCCTCCATCTAGGCTCTCACAGACAGACTGACCAACGGACATGGGACCAGTCCCTGTAGCTGCCACCACGGCCTCTGGATGGAGCCAGGAGCACAAAGAGTGGGGCTCAGTGGTCAGGAGGATGTGGATTTGGGTCAGCCCTGCCCTATCAGAGGAGAACGAAGCAGGACAAGTCACCTCACCTCTCAGAGCCCGCGGACACTGTGAGTCACCGCTGTGTAGGGTTCTTGAGGATTTGGTGAGGCCAAGACAGGGTCTAGCGCACAGGGGATGCTCGACAAAGATCACTTATGACCTATCGTTTACGTCCCTCTGCCCTGGGAGGATGTCCTGGGTGGGTTCATCTCCTCTCTGGACATTTTATGATTATGGGGACTGATGAGACAGGAGGCTTCAGCACTAGAGGAGAAGTGAGGAGTGTGGAGAGAGAGAGAAAGTAGGTGTGCATGTGAGTGTGAGCACGCACGCACGTGTGTGTATATGTGTGAGCTGTGTGTGAATGTATGTGCGAGACTGTATACCCACATACGTGTGAGTACACAAGCGCATGTGTGTATGAATGTGTACACACACGGGGCATTTCTTAGGAAACGTGTGCACACTCATGTGGGAGACTGTGTATGTAAGTCCGTGTGTGTGTGTGTGTAGAGTGTACGTAACTGTGGGAGTGTGCACACACGCCCCTGCACGCCGCTGGAGGGGCTACTTTGAAGGACAGTGCAAATCCGCCTCTGAAGCTTTCCCAGCCATTGGATTTTTCCCCACGTCCCTCATACCCTGGGTCATCACGATGCCCCTTCACCTTTGGGGGCACCGTAGCTATGGGCGCTCCCCGTTCAGAGCCCATGAGCACATGGGGGACACGCAGTGGGTGGATTCCTGGGCAGGAGGCCCCACTCCGGGGGCAGAAGTGCTCACCACGGGGAGTCAAACCCTGGGCTGGGACCCACTTCACGGTCACAGTGCCCAAGGCCTGAGGCCACGCGAGTGTAACACTCTCAGACCCCAGCAGGCGGAGCCACGTGCCCATCTCTACACCAGGCCCATCCCGGGCTTCTGGTTTTGAGAAGCCACATTTCAGACCAAATCTGCTCGCAGGTCTCCTCGGCAGCTCGGCCTGAGGAAGCAGTGCCGGCCTCAGGCTCCTGGGCCAGCTCTGGGCCGGATGATGAGTGGGGCTGCTCGGAGCGTGGGGCTGGGACCCCCACCCCACGCCCATCCTGCTCTTCCGCCCCCGACTCCGAGTGGGCCCTGCCCCTGGGCCGAGCTGACCCGAGGAGCCACAGAGCAGCCTCCCCAGGCTGGGCCAGTGAGGGGCAGTGGGGGTGGGGCTGGTCCCTGCCCGGAGCCCTGAGTGCCACCCTGGGAGAGAGGCTGAGCTGAGGCCACACTCACCTTTCCAGCCCTGAAGACATCTCTTCACTAAACTCTGAGCTCTCACTACTGCCTGGAAAAGGAACACAGATCAATGAGCGTGGCAGCCTCACAGAAGAGGGGCCAACCCCACAGGAGTTCCTTCTCCTGGGTCAGCAGGCCCAGGGCCCTGAGCTCCACAGCCATGTGGGAGACACAGCTTTCTGACCCCGGGGGCATCTGTGTGACTGGGGTTTTGCTGCTGCCACTTCTCACTCGCTCTCCTGGGACAGTCAAAAGAAGTCTCCCCTACTGTTCCCGGTAGGTCCTCCACCCTTCCCACTGCCTCCTGCCCACCCCTGACCCCACAAGGCTGCTCCTGGATATGCACGGGCCCGCCAGGCCCTGCGCCCCTCAGCCTCCATGTCGGCCTGGCCGGGCCCTACCACAGCCTCCCTCCTGGACCAAGTGAAACCAGTGCTAGAATAAGCCTCACTGAGTGAGGACACGGGCCAAATGAGCACTTCTCTTCCCAAGGGCCAGGACTGTCACAGTAGCTGCCTGGCATGAGACAGAAGCCTTGGGGAAGTGGCCCCTTGCCTCCTGGCCGGCATACACAGGAGAGAGGGTCCATCTCCCCCAGCTGGCCCTCTGGGGCGGACTAGGACACCTGCTCACCAAGGCCCAGCTCTGGCCCCAAGGACCCCTCTCACTGCACACTGCCGAGTCCTCTGTGCTCTCCCTCAGGCCTTGGCACTGCCTGGCTTTGGCCCCTTGTGGGCCACCTGCTGGCACCGACTCTGGGCAGGGGGAGAGGGGGAGGGAGGAGGTCTCAGGTCTCTCGGGAGTCACCGGGTGGCGGGGACTCCAAATAGGGCACATGCATGCATGGTTTTCGGCTCCATACAGAAAAGAATCTTGAGTTTTCCACGAAGAGGAGCGGAGAGCCAAAGCGCCTGCTGATCCCTGTCTGGATACTGGAGAGTGTTGTGTCTGACTCAGCTTTCTGAGTCAAGGCCGGAGGCTTAGGCACAGCTCAGAAAGTTTCCTGGGATGTAAAACAGCTGCCCTGCTGCCCCGCTGAAGGCTTTGGGGCTGGCGTTTCCCAGACTGGTTCCTCGGAATCTCCTCCCCATCCCTACCTCATTCCAGAACCCTCCAAGGAAAAGGGTCCCATGACAGACTAGGAGAACCTGCAGACTCTACCGCCTTTTTGGTGATCCATAATGCCCATGGCACATTCAAGGCTCTGAGAACAGACCTGCTTACTTGGTTCAACCCAGCCTTTCCCCAGCATACTGACCCCGGAATTCTTCTCTCCAGTATACTGACACCTAGGAACCACGGGCTGCACTGCCCTGAGCTGTCATAAACCCCTGACTGGGTCCAGTGAGGATGGTTTCCTCCCAGGCCAGAAGGGAGACATAGGCCTTGCTTATCACAGTCTTTCTGGCAGTGGGAGAGAGCTGTCCCCTCCCCTCCAGTGATAGTGACTCAGAGACCTGCCTCATTTCGCAGGTATGCAGGACCTGGGATCCCCGCCCTCCCCCCAACTTCCTCCCGGGGCTCATGGGCCCCCAACCAGACCTCATGGGATCAAACCCCTACCCTGGAGACTCCCTAAGCTGCCACCACCCCATGGGAGGGCTCTCTGTGAAGGGAAGTAGACAGACACACAGACACACAGACTACAGAAACACAGGCAAACTGAAAGGGCATGACCAGTGGACAGTGTACTTGTCTGATAGTTGTAATGACAGGTGACCTGGGCACTACAGGGAGATAGGCCTGTGACCAGAGCACAATAGTGTCCTAGCTCTGACTCAGCTTCTCTCCATCCTGGCCTCAGCGATTTAGTTTGTGATCCTTCCATGGACACAAGTACCATTTCTGGTACTTCAAACACGAAATTTCATCCCTGAGGATCAATTTTTCATCCTCCGAAACTCTGACTTCTCAGTGTGAAGGCAAGTATACAAGAAGAACCCGGTGGCCCGCCCCGCTGCTGTCCCCAGGCAGCTTCCCCTACTTGGCTTTGCACACACGGGCTTATGGTGCCCCCAGGACAGAAGGCCCCCTGGGGCACAGCCAGGCTTTGGCAGCTGCCAACCAATGACAGCGGGTCTCAGGTGTGCATCCGGAGGCTCCTTCCACCTGCCTGCCGCGCTCGGAGCACTCAGTGGAACCCCTGAGACCAGGAAGCGGAGGCCTCCCTGGCTTGGGCGACTGCGTAGGGAGCCCTTTCTGGAGGGGATGGGGGGCCACCGGGCGCTGCACAGTGACAGAGACAGACACGGAGCACACACCGGACTGTGGCCCAACCGCTGTCGTGTGCAGGCCGGAGACGCTTACCTAGGGAGAGTCCATTGGTGACGGCAGAGGAGGAGGTGAGGGCGAGGGCCCTGCGGGGGCTGCGGGACTCTAGGACGCTGTCGTCCAGCAGGTGCCTCGCTTTCTCCGATGGGAATGTCGCACTTTTACTCTCAACTACACTCAACTGACACATCATACTGGAAAATGGAAAGGAAGAAAGAAGGCAAAGCTCCTTATCTGTGGCGTAACAGCGAGCACACCTGCACCTGCGCGGGGGTCCTGAGCAGACGGCGCAGCTGGAGGAAAAGGACTTCCGCCCAGAACCATGGTGCAAGTCCAGGCTCTGCCCTAGCTCATGGCGTGACCTTGGGCAAGTCGCCTCCTTTCTCTGAGCCTCAGTTTCTCCATCTGTCAAATAGGGACTAATGATACTTGCCCTGCATCTCTCGGGAGGACGACAAGGCTTGAGTGAGTGGACAGTGCTTGCGAACGATGCAGCCACACAGGGGAAGGGGTGGCGTGATCTGCGGCCAGCACACCTGGCTATAGAGCCACACGTCTGGTCCAGATCCTTGTGTCAACCTTGCTCACAGCTGCAAAGTACTCCACCCGACTGAGCCTCAGAGGATGCCTTCTCACGAGGAATGGAGATGGCGTCCACCTTGCACGCCTGCAGGGGCTCAAGGACGTGAGGCACGGCAGGCACGTGGCGGAGCATCTAACCAGGGCAAAGCCCGAAGCACTCAGAGATGACCCTCCCCCTCCGGCCTGTGAGGGACCCCAGGGCCAGCTTGAGCTGCCTGAGGCTTGTGCATTAGTGGAGGAAGAAAGGAAGGGAGAGAGGGACGGAGGGAAGAACAGAGTGGGGAGGGACCCAGCTGTTCCAGGGTCTGTGCCCAACACGCTGGGGACACAGGCCCGGCCATGATGAGGCCACAAGGGAGCTGGATGTCCCCCTGGCTTGCAGTCCCATAGGGCCAGATGAACCAGTGGCAGGCTCACTGCCCTGCGGGCTTTCTGAAACAACAGATGAGCAGAGACCCTGAGCCCCGCCACTGGCAGGTGCCTGTGCCTCGAGACACTTGGTGATGTCCTGGATGACGGTCATGATGTCCAGCGGACTCTGGAGTTTTCCATAAGGGAGGCACTAACTGAGCTTGTGTAAAACTTCTGGAATCCCACCATCATTTCCCTGCACTTCCCCGAATGCTTCCTCCATCAACTCCCGAACCAGTGATGCTCGCCATCGGTACACAGGCTGTGCTGCCCCAGGCGCCCTCCCAACTCCTCTGAGCCCGTGTCAGCCTGGGGAGAGGGTATCTGCCAGGAATACCGAGAGTGCTCAGCAGACGGATAAGGGAGCCCCCCAGTGGGCAAGCCCATGTCCCACATTCAGCCCAGTCTGGAGCCCACGGCAGGTGTTGGGGTGCGTGGGGAGATGCTCAGTCACCCACTTGTTTCCCAGGCTGTGGCTCTTCCTGTGTCTCGGGACAGGGGGTGTGGGAAGGCTGCCAGCAACAGATGCATCAGGACAGGTGGGCCGCCGGCTGAACCTCGCAGAGCTGGAGCCGGCGGAGGGGCCTGTGAACAGAACAGAGAGAGAGAGAGAGTAATGGTCGGAGCAGGCTGGGGAGGCTCAGAGGTGGTGGCCCTGGTGGGATAAGGCTCTAGGCCTGGCTGACATAAGCAGGACAATGTTCACAGAAGCCTCGAGGCTTTCTACTCATGAGACACGGACCCCTCGCTGGCAGGATAACTAGCCTCTGAACTGTCAAGATGGCTGGTGTCCTGCTGCGCACAGTGCCCCCCGACTGGGGGCCTGTGCCACTGACTAATACAGCGAATGTGCGGATGGAGGTGGGGGCTACAGGTGGGAGGCAGGCGTGGGGACTGGCAGCCTAGCTGGGTCTCCCCACGGCAACATTTCTCCAGGGGACCCAGCTGGGTGGCAGAACTGAGAGCTCACAGTGTATCTTCTGACTCGAAGTCCAGCATCCGTGCCCTGTGCCCCTGTGGCCACTTTCTGTTCTTGGCTCATTCAGCCAAAGGGGATGGGGGGATTCTTGGGGAGGCAGTGGCTTTCCTGAGGTAGGCCATGGCTAAGGGAGGCAGGGGCTGAGAGGCCAGGCCCATCCGTTGCTGGCAGGTGACCTTGGATAGGTTATTTCACTTGATCCCTGAGCCTCGGGTTCCTCATCTGAAAAGCAGGAGTAACTCAGCTGACTGACCTTGCAGGTGGTTGGGAGGTCATGAGGTCACGTACGTGGAGTCTCACAGACAGTGCTCCTACTTGTTTGATTCTGGTAATTACTACCATGTCCTCCTCAGCCTTAGCCATGGAGTCAGTCAGCGGGAGGTCATGAGAGTGGGGTGGGGGGTGCTGGGGCCACAAACCGCACTGGGTGCCGAGTGTGGAGACCAAGGCAGAACCCTTTGTGTGGCCACGTCCTGGGCTATGCAGCTGGAGGGGCATGGTCCTGACCACTATTGTACCCTTTTATTTCTGCGGCTTGGGAAGGGAAGTCTTGAAGGGAGGGGACCCCAGATGCTAGTCTAGCCTTAGCTACCCAGGACAGATGCTGGAAGTTAAGAGCCCGCGCTTCCACAAAGGAGTTGGCCACTCCCTGCACAGCACATCGACACACAGCGAGCCAACAGGCTGCTGCCCAGCCACGCGGGCGAGCTTCGCTGCAGGGCCTGTGAGGTCCACCAGATCCTCCACCACAAGATGCCGCAGATCCACATGGGGCCTAAGGGCTCCCTGTCCTCCAGCATGCCTGGCTCATCCTCATTTTCATGTCCTAAATACTGAGCCCTGTTCCCAGCCTGTCACTGAAGAAAGCCTAGCTCCCTCCTGGTACTCTGGAAGGTTCAGGAGACAGGTGAACACACCCCGTCCGGGGCGCGGACTTCCCGCTCGCCGCCGTTGGCTCACCTCTGCCTCCCGTCCACAACCCACAGTGCACACACACCTGCTCCCCCAGACCCCCGCGCCCCACCACCCCTCTGTCCTTGAGCCCTCTGCGCAGCTTGTGGACCTCTCCCTTTCAAGCAATGCTGCTCTCTACTTCCATGAGGAAGCTGTGGCTGTCGGGTGCCACTTGCAACTGTCACCGGCGGCCACACCCACACGCGGCTCCCTGCCGGGCAGGGGCTGGGAACCTGTCTCCTCCCAGTTCTCCCTGCTCCCTCTGAGAACTCACCCATCACCTGCCATGCTCTCCCTGGCCCCTTCCCCTGCCCTCCAAACACACCCTTGTCTCTCCTTCTCTGGGAAATAAGGTCCCTTGGCCCCGTCTTCCTCCCAGCCAGTCGTGCCCCGTCAGAGGGCCGTGCTCCTCCAGCTCTGCTTCTGTCCTCCACACCCAGCCTTCAAGTCACTGAACTCTGGTTTCCACACCCGGTGACATTGCCATTGACCTCCTTTTTGTGTAACTAATGAACACCGTTGTCCTTCTCATCAGAGCCTGTGGCATCTGGTGCCAGTGACCGGTCCTTCTCGAAGCACCGTATGTCCTGGGTGTCCGTGTGTCTCACTCTCCTGCCTCTCTCCATCCATCTTCACCACTGTCGCTCTGGCTCCTCCGTGGGCTGCTTATCCTCCAACAAGCTCTCATGCTTGTGTTTTCTACACACGCTTCCCTCTTTGGCTCCTGATTTTGATTTTAATCTATCTCACCAGATATGCTGATGAGTCTGAAACCAATACACCCAGGACATTTCCTTCTGAACTTCCGTAAGGTGTCCCAACTTCAGCTCAGTGAAGGCTGAACCTGGAGCCTCCTCCTCTATTTTCAACTCTGGCCACTCCGCCACCTGGCCTGGAAGGTGCGGTCATTTCGGCTTTTCCTAGACTGTGACTTGCCTCTTCTCTTCTTATCTCCTCTTTGCTTGCCATACACAATCGCCAAGGCCCCCAGATTTTGCACATCTTCTCACACCCATCACTCATGTCACTGCCTGGTCTGAGTCCCTACACTTTATCTTCTGCCTCTGAAATCCAACCCCCATACGGCTTCATGGGTGTCTGAAAAAATGAGAAGCCGGACACACCATCTTCTTGCTTGCAACTGCGGAGGGCATGGGGTGTTCACACACTGTCTGACCTGGCCATTTAAGCTGATCTTAAAATCTTGTTGGAAAAATAAAGGGACGAAATAGCCAAAACAGTTCTTAAGAATAGTAAAGGCCTCGCCCCTACCAGATAGCAGAACAAAACACAAACAGTGATTCACAGAGTTTGGTCTTGGGGCAGGGATAGAGAAACAGTTCAGTAAATCAGAAGGGAGAGCCCAGATTTGCTTCTTCATGGTGGTGGAATTACACATCAGTGGGGAAGGGAGGGTCTGTTCAGTATATGGCACTAAAACCTCTGGGCCCCATTTGGAGGAAGATGAAATTAGAGTCCGCCCACCTTATATTACACAAGCGATTCATGTCATGAATGTGAAAAGCAAAACTGTGAGACTACTGGGAAAAAAATACAAGGCAATCTTTATGACCTTGGAGGAAGAAACAAAAAGCATAAACCCTAAAGGACAAAAAAAAAAAAAAATTGAATACAGGGGCATCTGACTGGCTCAGTCAGTTAAGCATCTGCCTTCCGCTCAGGTCATGATCCCAGGGTCCTGGGATCAAGCCCCACATCGGGCTCCCTGCTGAGCAGAAAGCCTGCTTCTCCCTCTCCCTCTGCCTGCCGCTCTGCCCACTGTGCTCTCTGTCTCTCTGTCAAATAAATAAATAAAATCTTGAAATAAAATAAAATAAAATGAAACATTTCTTCTCCAAAAGAAACAAATAAAAGACCGCAAAAACGATGTTAAAAGGCAAGTTGTAGTCTTGGAGAAGAGCTCTATCACCACATCACTAGCAAAGGATCCGTGTTGAGATACATGAAGAATTTCAAATATCAGTGAAGAGAGACAAACCATACAGAGAAAATGGGTAAAGGACACAAATGGGAAATTCACAAAAGAGGAACCCATGTGACCAATCACTACAAGGAGACACGCTTAACCTCACTGGGGATAGCAGGAATGCAAATTATATAGTAAGAGTGAGAAAAAAAAATCTCTTACCTTATTAGATTGTAAAAATTAATTAGCCTAACGATGTCAAGTGCTGGCTAGGATGTGAGAGGAGGGGGATGAGTGCCCAATACTTGGAAAGCGGCAATGGCGAGTGAAGGGGAAGGTGCCACGGCTCTGCATGCAGGCGGTTCCAACTCGAGGAATCCGCCCTCAGCAAACACCTGCAGATGTGCACAAGGAGATGCACGCAGAAGGATGTGCTACGTAGCACTGTGTCTAATAGCAGAAGAGGGGAAACAGTCCACACGGCCCTCAGGAGGGAAATGGATGAATGAGCTGTGGTCTATTCATCCAGCAAATTCTACAGAGCAGGAAACCAGGTTTATAGGTATTAAATCCTAGAAGCACCTAGAACTGGAAAGTGTAAGGTGCAAAAGGGTGTTTACATTGAGGTATGATGCCATTTGTGTAAACATTTTAGAACATGCAAACCATGTTCCAGTTCCAGGCTGCTTGAGGTATCTCAGAAGCGGGCTCTGACAGATGGATCCATGACAAGGATGCCCGAGAGGCGGGGCCTGGACTTTACCAACCAGACACGGTCCGTGGAAGGCCTTGGAGGAGCATGTACAGGTACTGAAACGTACTTCAGCTGAGCGTCTGCGGGCATCTTTCCCCACAAGGCGGTCCACACCATCATCAGCCCAGTTCACCAGGGGATGGAGCAGAGGCATCTGGAGAGAAATGGGGTTTCTTGGGCCCATCCCGGAGGTTCTGATTTCTTTGGCTTCAAGCGTGTCTGGCCATTGCTCTCCAGGTGGCCCGCACGCGCACCCCAGTGAAGACATTCTGTGCAAAAGCTGGGACAAAAGCAAGCTCAGGCCTGGAGGAAACATCTCGTGTGGCTGCCCCAGAGAGGAAAGGGAAGAATGGAGGCCGTCCTGGTTTGTTTTTGTTTTGCACTTATTGCTCAATAAGTGAATCCATGCGGAGGGCGGAATTCGCCTTGTTTATCAGTGGCATGGCCGCGGGATTACACTGACTGAGTCACCCTGGCTCTCACCATGGGTTTAGAAAGTGTTTTGTAAAGGTCAGCTTGCACTGCTCCGGCCCCTGTGGTTTGAACTAGAACTCGACTCCCTGTGCTGTCACAGTAATAATGACGGTGATAATCACGGTCAAGTGTTCCGTGCCCGGGGCCGGGGACCGAGGTGTGGGGTGTGCTGCCCTCCACATCGGGGCTTCTCCCAGCAGCCCTGGCTCATAGGTGGGAAAGGCAGGGCGCATGCAGCAGCCTGTGACGGACTTGAGCCCTGGGGTACACGGCTCTCCCAGTGCGGGCGGGACAGGGAGCGGGGGGGCAGGTCTAGCAGTTTGAAGGTCGGGTGTTACTGAAAACCTGAGGCAGAAAAAACAGTGTCACATTTGAGGTGATCCGATAGAAGCAGGTGGCACTTCCTCCAGGAAGCGTGTGTTGCAAAAGGTCCAACTGCTACACTTGCAGGTTAAGGTGGAGAGGACAAACATCTATTATGCACCAGCTGCATGCCAGGCTTGTCCCAGCACTTCAACATCCTATTTCATCAACTCATAGGCAGCTGGCAATTTTACAGTCGCCATTTTGAAGAGACATCTGAGGCACATGAGGTCACGCGCTGGAGGGGTGCTGGCCTTGTTCCCTCAGCTGGCTGAGCATGCTGGGCTGAGCCTAGAGAGCTGGACCCCCAAAGCTCTTCTGGTAACGTCGGTGGCTGTTCCACTCACTCCTGCTCACTCCTTTCTCCCCTGCATCCAGGTGCTCCCCACATCCTGGCTCTGACTCGCGTGTGCTGCTCTCCCCAGGCCTGTGGATATGCCCTTGGTTTCTTCCGCTAGGCTTCTGATTCTCCCACCAGGACAAGGCCCAGATCCGCCTACCTCTTCCTGCTGCTTTGCACAGCCTTGGGATGCCTGACTGGCCTCAGATGGCCCTCAGCCCAGCCGAGGGGAAGGATGGGAGGCCCAGGCAGAAGAGGCTGGATCTGCCCGGGTCCAGCGTCCAAGCTGATGCTGCTCTGGGTGCCCAGGGTCTCGGCCACTCCCACCCCCTGCATTGTTGACCAATAGCCTGGTCTGACGCTGAAGCAGAAGAATTTCCATTCAGTTGGGATTTCGGGACGGGGGTGGCTTCTCTGCCAGTAAGTGACGCTCTCGACTACTGAAAGGCCTCACGTTCCGGCCCCACTAAGCCTGGGGTGGCCACCACGTGACAGCACCAGAGACACGTGTCTTCTGGGGCCGTTTCTGAGCTGGGCGGCTGGCAAGTTTGTTTCTCCATGTCCCCTGGGGCAAGGGCAGGGGTAAGGGCAGTGATGATGAGCTGGGGTTCTGGCCTTGCTTTGCGGAGTGTGGTCCCTGCTGCCTGGCCCGATATGGCACGAACCGCTGGAAAAACTGACCATGTGGCTTGACTATGTCAGAGGATTGCTCTCTTTTTCCTCAGCATAATTTTTCCATGAATAATCTTTAAAGCTCTTTAAGTGGCTGTTTCTTTAGCAGTTTTATTGGAACATATGAGAACTGACAGTCTCTGTGGGGAACGAGATATCGTGTTGAAAAAAAAAAAATCTGGTTTTCATTACGTTTCTCTCAAGAAAGCAACAGGCTGCCCAACAGACCACTCATTGATTGGAAGAGAAAAGAGCACAGGGCCTTCTAACAACGGCTTTGCGGTGGGCGGGAGTCGGGGTGATGAATGGTCCTAAGAACCCAGGATCCAGAGGCAGACGGACGTGGGCTCCGGTGTTATTGGCCACTTGCAGGCTGAGTGACCTTGGGCAAGTCACCTGGCACCTCTGAGCCTCATTCTACGTCTGCAAAACAGGAAGAGTGGCCCGACCTGGCAGGCTCCCTGTGAAGGGGAAATGATACAGCATCCCTGCCTCCTTCCTGCAGCAAGTGTTTTCTGACCCGGAGCCAGCCCTGAGCCACGTGCTGGTCAGCCACATTGGATTAGGGAGCTCGTGTTCTGCTTTCATGGGGTTTACAGTCAAGTGGGCAAGAAAGACAAGTATGTAGGTCATTACACCCAGGAGGGACACAGGTTTTGACAGGAGGAAAGAAGAAAACAGATATGATAATAGCAGTGACTACACCAATAGGACACACGCCTGGATCGAAAGAAAGGTAACAGGTCCGTTCACAGCGGTCACTACACCAGTGGCATGACGACCATGTCAATGGCGATGGTGGTGATGGTAGCAGCTGACCTTTGCACATCTGTGGGGGCCAGAAACTGTGCTAAAGGCTTCACATGGGTGCAATAACACGGCCTCCCAGGCCTGGTTGTAATCTCGACGCCACCATGTGGGACCTGAGGTTAGAAGGATTAAGGAGCTTGCCTGGGCCAGCAGCTGGTGAGCAGCAGAGCCGTGAGCTGCGCATCCGAGAACACCGGAAGGTCGGAGAGGAGCTGGTGGGTCTGACATCCAGGCTGGCCCAAGCTGCCGCCGTGGCATATGCAGACGCAGCAGGAAAAGAGCAAAGACCCCGAGATGACAGAAAACAGAAGCTACTAGAGAAACTGCAGGGAGCCAGCCTGGCAGAAGAGCTGAGGGCGGTGGCCAGAGTGGCAGGGCCATGGGAGGAGGCTGGAGTTTACTGAGAGGAAGGTGGAGAGATTTTTAGGAGGGGTGGTGATGTGCTCAGATTTGTACCCTACAGAGCACACTCTGGGGCCAGAATGACAGGCCGGGAAGGAGAGATGAGGATGGCAGGGGGGTAGGAGGTGGACCAGCGGGGGCACGGCAGGAGAGGGGCTCAGGACAGCCTCGGTGGAGGCTGCTGCTGTTCACTTAGGAAGCAGGCCTGTGGGGCTGATGGGAAGTTCAGACTGGGACTCATGTCTGGAGGCCGCTGGGTGTGGCGTTCAGGAGACAGATGGCACCAGGGACGGATGCAGGCAGACAGGGGTGTGTGGAGCCCCAGGAGTGGGCAAAATTAGCCAGAGTTGGAAACTCAGCGAGAACTGGGACAGAACCAGTGTCTGTGGGATAAGAAGAAGGGACAGGCTAAAAAGGAACCTGTGTAGATCCAGGGTCAACAGAAAAAATATCTGAGACAAGTGTCATTTTAGATGCAAGAAGAGAATGGCCTTGGGCTTCACTTGTAAGTCTAATGGAAGGCGTTAGAAGCAATGCACTGATTTCCGGGGCAGCAGCCCCAACCTTGGCTGTCACCGCTTCTCCCCCAGAGGCACCTTGTGCAGGCAGCACCCATCTTTGGGGCTGCAACACACTCTCCTTCCCTTGGGTCCGGGTCTCTAGGGGGAGCAAGCTGGAGGGGCCTAGCCTACCACCTGAGTTGGCTGGCCCTCGCCAGGAGCCAGCGCCCTCCTCTGCCCACCCATGTGGACCACAGCAGGCAAGACTGAAACGCTCCAGAAACAACCTTCCACTCAACCAGATGGTTCTCTCGGGAGAAGGGAGAAACGGAAGCAAGAACTGTTGACCTGCCCCCTTTGCCAGTGGTTCGATTAGCGATGGAAGGGCTTCTGTTGAGAGGCAGGCCCCATGCTGCTGGCGCACATGTCCTGAGTTCTCCGAGAGCGCGGTGACCCCCATCCTCGGGGCCAGGCCCTCCATTCCCTCACTCTCTGGCAGCCTGCACTTGCGTTCACAACACCCATGCACTTGTAAATAAGGAACGAGATGCAATTTCCTGTTGACCAGAGTCTCCTACCAGCAGCACCAGCTCAGGGAGGTGGGGGCTGTCCCGGCCCGAGTGCGCCAGGCGCGGGGTTCTGGCTACAGAGGGGCGGGCTCTGCAGAGGAGGACAGGGAGCCTCATTCCCACGGGTTTCCAGCAGCATCCACGTCCCTGCCCTGGGTCGGCACTGCCTGATTGAAGCAGTCTGGCAGACGGCGGCCGCTCACGGGCTACTTTCCAAGTCTTGCACACTGGAAATTAATAGGAGGCAGCTGTGGCAGAGGGGACTCGGAGTCACAAGACTCGAGTTCCAGTCCAGCCTCTGCCTGGGCTGCCGGGAGCTCGGCGTCCAGTGCCTCTCTGCGTTGGAGAAGGGGAGTGGCCATGGCTGGATCCGAGGCGCCCAACGGAGTCATGGGAGCACATGGTGCGCAGGGTGAAGGGAGTTGTGTGTCTCCTGGCTTCTTTACTGTGTGTGCTGCGAGCCCCGTGCCCAAGCGGGGCCCTCCCTGGGGCTGCCCTCCGACACTCGGGCACATGGGGCCCTGCGCACAGAAAGCTCTCTCAGGCCAGGCTTCATGGGCGAGCCTAGAAGGCGGTCACTGTTACATTCACACATATTCTTTGTTTCTCACACATGCAGCTCTCACGGGTCCTCGCCGTGAGCCAAGATCTGGCTCACACATCATTCAGAATGTCCTGCTTCATTTCTTCCTGAAAAACGGCATCCAACCCCCTTCAACAGTGGTGAGGCCCAGAGGCTTTCTCCCTGGAGTCAGAGCGAGCAGCCCCGGGAAGCCACTAGTGCCAAGTGTGGGGCTAGGCCACAGTGGGGCAGAGGAGTGGGACCAAAGTGTGCTGGTGTCTCTGTTCCTCTGCTTGACCCTTGACGCAGCAGGCTACTAAGACGAGAGACGAGGAACAGAGCAGATGTGAACTCCCAGAGTGGAGAGGCAGGCACGGGCTTCTTGGCTCTCCGGCGCCTCCCCCAAGCCCCTTTACCCATTCTGAGCATCGAAAAAAGCTATGCGGGTATGTGTGTGTGTGAGAGTGTGCTATGCAAGGGGGAGTCCCCACCCCCCGCCCATGCGGTGCTCTCTTCTGCTCACTACTCTCCAGTGGAGGGGGAGGACTCCACAGACCACCTGGGAAGCTCGACATATGTCCCTGGCAGCTGGGAGAGCCAGGCGACTCCTAGTGCCTTCCTCAGGCATGGGAGCCCACACGGCCCCAGCCAGAGGACAGCGGTGGCCACACCAGGGTTAGCTGCACTGGCAGGTCTGTCAGGACAAGGCGAGGTGTGGCCTCCCACCGCCCCTGTGAGAAGAGCTGGCCTGGAGGTAAGGGCTTGCAGGAAACCAAGCCGCAAGGAGCCGGCCAGGTGCACAGACTCTGTGAAGGGACTGCCGTGGTCCCAGAACGAGAAGGGCCAAGCACCCCAACCCTGACCATGAGAGATCAGGCCCCAGCCAGGGGCAGTGAAGATTTAATGCCAAATCAGGTTTGGAGTTGTGATTCTTACACAGAACCGGCCTTCTAAGAGCCACGCAGGGACAGTATGTGACTCAAAAGTCTCTCTAGGAAAGGCCTGGATATGCCAGGTTCGGCATCCAAGGCAGCGATGACGGCGCAGACACCGCACCTTCTCTGACTGTACCGCACAGGCACAAAGGGCAATGGAGGCAGAGCCCAAGGTGCTCGGGACCCTCAAGGGCATCCTGCTTGTTCCATGCAGGGGATACAGGTGACCAGTCCAGACCCCGAGGCTCCGCAGCTGGTTCTGCTCCCTCGTCCACCCGCGAGATGAGGGGGTGAGTGCCCCAGGACCTCCTCCTACAGAACAAGGCTCTCGGCCCTCGCCGCACAGGGTAGATGTGAGGGTCCCGAGTAAACACACATGGAATGCTTCCAACAGTGCCTGGCAGCGAGTACGAGCTCAAAGGGTCCCAGCCACTGCCACTGCCGCTGCCACCACCATCTCCATCACCTCTGAGCCTCTGTTTCCCCAGCATGAACCAGCACGAACCAGCTGGTGTGGTGGTTTAACACACGCCTGCAAATTCTCCACACTGCCCACGTTGAGTGGTCAGGTCTGCGTCCCCTCTCCTTGGACCTGGGTGAGCCTGTGTGACTGACCTGACCAACAGACCATGGCAAAAGCAAGGCCACGTGACTTCTCGGGTTGGGGGGGGGGGCGTCACACAGATGCTAGACGCAACTTCGACCCTGTTCTTGGGACACTTGCTCTGGGGGAACACTGCCACGTAGGAGCTGGGGACTCAGGCTGTCACATGGTAAGGAAACCGAGGCCATGTGGGAGCCACACGTACGTGCGATCTACTCCAGCTGTGGCCCTGCCAATGGCCAGCACCACACGCATCCAGAGGATTCCAGCCCCTAGCCACTGAGACCCTCTCAATCTTCAAGTCCTTCTGACTGAGGCCCCAGATACTGTGAAGCAGAGACAAGCCATCCTGGCTGTGTCCTGTTCTATTTGCTGAGCCACAGAGCCTGTGCCTGTAATGAAAATGGTGGTTCTGGGCCACTAGGTTCTGTAGTGTCTGGCCATCAGCGGGGGTACTCAGATCAGCTGGTGAGTGGTGAGTCGGACTTGAGGGCAGGGCCCTCCGGGACCCTGTCCCCTGCTCTGTCGGCTGTGTCATGCTGTCCCTCCATGAGGATAGCACCAGAGTCTGCCCCATGCGGGCCATGAGCCAGCAGTCCCAGGAAGTAAGACCATGTGAAGTATTTAGTCCTACGGCCGTGTCACTGACAAGAAAACCGAGGCTCGGAGGGAGTAAGCTGATGGCCCCAGGCCCCACATCTAAAAAGTGCTGGAGCCATGCCATGAACTCAGGTCTGCCTGACTCCGAAGCAGGGCTTTTCCCCAAAAGGCAGTAAGACCAGAAACGCACAGAAGCATGTGGAGAGCAGGTCCAAAGGTACGAGCGCAGAAACCCGAGGCCCGTGCTGAGATTTTCCATGGCCTTGCTCTGCTGCCAAGGACTTTGAGAGAAAACCTGTCAGCTGGTTCAGCCACGCAGAGGCGGGCTAACAGAATCTGGAAATGTCTTCATCGGTTCCAAGGCACACACAAACATGACTTGCCCTCTCTGGGGGTCAACGTTCTTTATGATTTTTACTCTCCAGGAAAATATTAGTTCATTTATATAAACGAAACATTACATATGGGGGGGGGGGTTTGAAAACGTGGCATTCCTGGCTCTCTTGCCTCCACAGCCCAGAAACTGAGAAGGTCTCTCCATTTCCGTTCTCACAGACTATTTGTTGGTGCAGAGCTGCCGGCGAGGTCACTCCCTAGGGTGGAGAGTGGGCAGCTCTCTGTGGGGCACAGGGGCTCTCACAGACACGAAGGGCACAGCCTCAGCCTGGGACCACATTGACATTAACCAAGGCCTCTGAGAGACTCAAGTCCCAGCTGCTCTCAGGGCTGGGTCAGCAGGTCTCAGCGCCTGAGGCAGGCGAGCTGGTGAGAGAAGTGGGCACAGCCGCATGGAAGGGTCAAGGAGCCCACCGACCATCGTGGTCATGCTCACACTGGCCTTCTCTGGCTCCTTCCTGTGCCATGCCTCCCGGCCCCCTCATGGCTTTTGCTGCCTGTCTCCCTGCTGAAGCCTAAGCTCCGTGTGGGCAGGTCTCTCTCTGCCTTGTTCCCTGGGTAGCCGGCTCATGGTGAGGGCCTGTCACAGCAGGCCCCGGATGTCCTGAGTGCATGAACCCATGAAGGCATCTCGGGTCCTCTCGTTGGCAGGTGTGGGGGTGGGTGTCTGACTGCTGGAAAGAGAGCCTGGAGCTGTAGCTTAAACCCCCATCCCGAGGAGCGGAGGGAGGCTGCGTTCCTCCCATTCCTGGGACTGCAAGAGGCACATTCCTGTCCCTGGGCCCGGCCGGGCTCCTGCCACGCAGCCCGGTCTGATTGCCAGATGGGGGAAGGCCTCCCGGGAGCTGCCCCTCTGGTCCCGCCCTCCGCAGGACCCCTCAGCTGCCCCAGGCTGCAGCAGTGCCTGCCTCTCTGTCCTTGGAGACGCTTCGAGGCTGCGGGTGGGAAGCCAGGACCACTGAGCACGTCGGAAGCCTTCCAGACACTCCCGGGCCCTCTGGTGATCAATGAAAACCTTAACATTCTGCTTCCAGGGCGGGAGCCAGGGCTTTGGAAAGCTGGTGGAAAACACTCCTGTGAGCTGGGCTCACACCACGGTGTGAAAAGTGCCGCCTCAGCACTTCCGCGGGAGTGTGGAGTCAGCAGTCCGCAGCCCTGGAGCTGCCTCCCAGAGCCCAGTGCCTGAAGGCTTGGGCCGGGGGCTCAGAGGCCCGGCTGGTGCGGCTACTTCCCCAGGGCCCCTATGTGCCAGGCCCTGGGGATGCTGGACGGGGTCCTTACACTGGGGGGAAGGCAGACGGGGGGCAAATGTGCACAGGTAACACTCCGATCCCCACGGGGAAGTGCTGCCCAGAAAGACCAGCTCCACAAGTGTGTACAACGCTGGGTTGGCAGAGTTTCTGTAAAAAGCCAGATGGTGAATATTTTAGGGTTTGGAGGCCATAGGGTCTTTGTCCCAACCACTCAACTGTGCCACTGTCACAGAAAGCAGACACAGACAATATGTCAACGGATGGGTGTGGCATGCTCCAACATGAAAACAGGGGTGGGCTGGGTGTGGGCCCGAGTTTGCCAACCCTGGTGTAGCGGGGGCCTGACCCGGGCGGGGACGAGGCAGGGGGGTCTGGCGGCAGGAAAAGCACCTGAGGCGGTGACGTTTCACGAACAGCTGAAGGCTGATTCAGTGACGGAGGCACAGTCAACACTGACGCCAATGATAGCATCCTAGCAAAGACACACTCGGTGAGAGGCTGTGTGTGTCCACACTGGGCTGTCTCACACACGGGGTCTGAACAAATTGCCACAACAACCGTGGGAGGAAAGCATTATGAGGCGCACTTTACAGATGGAGAAATTGAGGCCTGGTGGGTACATCGACTGTTCTGTTTGCTCCCTCGATTGCCGAGTCCCCCTCAGCTCAGCAATCACAGAGTTGGTGACACTTTCTCTCTTCCAGGTCCCTCAGCCGAGGGGGCCGGCGCCTCACTGTGCTTTACCCATTTCAGCTTCATTAAAGTCTCTTGGTGTGAGCTGGGGCAAGTGTGGGGCAGGAATTCTCTTCGCTGCCTGGATTCTGACCGAGGCCGGCAGAACTTGCTGGGTTCTGACCTCCCACAGCTAATAAATGGCCGAGCCGATGGAGCGGACAGTGGCTAAAACAGGAAAGTCTGGCAGACCCTGAGGAGGCTGGGCCAGGCGCGGGGTCCTGGCTGCCAGGCCCCGTTTCCATCCTAGGCAGGGGTCAAAAGTCATACAGCTCCTCCTTTCCTGCCCAGGGCTCAGTGAGGGGGTCAGTTCCTGAGGCCCCCCAACGAGCAGAGTTAGTATTCCGAGCCTGGCTGCTGGTCCACAGGCTCCGGCCTAGCAGGAGGAACAGGTGGTGCTCAGTGCAGAGCTGGCCTGGGGGCAGTGGGGGGCCCTGGTCCCTTCCTCAGGAAGGAGGGAGTGAGGCAGGTGCTGGTCAGGTGAAGGGACCTTCGGGGTCAGACAGATGCCTAGAGGGAAGGGGAGGCCTCTGCTGCCATCTGGCCTGGTAACAAGCAGCCCACAGGCTTGCCGAATGGCTGAGACTCGGGAGGCAAGGCCGGCAGAGGAGCGGGCCCGGGCCCAAGCCGCAGGCGGCGTGCAGGGCAGCGGGGAGCAGGAGGCTCTCTGGGGCGCCACCATGAGGCTCCAGCAATCAGACCCCGCTTGCGCTCCAGGCCAGTACGTGCCAAAGGCCCACGCGGAGCCTCAGCCCAGTCCTTCCTTCCTTTCACCCATTCGCCCATGAACCCTGGGAGGCCCAAGTGTCCATTGAGCACAAGCCTCCAGCACGAATGCTGGAAGCTCATCCGCTGGGATGGGTCTTTGGGAGCTAAGTAAGGCCCAGTGACGAGAAAAAGAGAATAATGACAAATGGGCGTGTCATAATGAAACAAAGAGCTGGAATAAAGTCTCTCGGAGTTTAGAACGATGAGTAAGAGCCAACCATGGAAACAGGAGGGAAAGGCATTCAAGGCATGTGCAAGGGGCCTGGCTGAGGAACTTTCCAGAGGCCCTGCTTCTCTCAGGCAGAGAAGAGGCTCAAGTTTGGCCTGTGGATGGGGAGAGTCGCTAGAGAGAGGCAGAGCTGGCCCCGAAAGCGAAGGCTAAGCCCTTCGCTCTGCCGTCTCTCTTCTTGCACTGTGCTGGCCCCTCAGGGCCTTGCTGCCCATCTCCCTGCTAAAGCCTAAGCTCCCCATGGCAGGTCTCTGCCTCGTTCCCCTGGGTCCCTGGCTCACTGTAAGTGCCTGGCTCAGAGCAGCGCCCCCCATCCCTCCCTGCTCAGCGGCTCCTGCGTGCAGGGAGAGGGAAGTGGGAACTCCCGGCGCGGCAGGGGCAGAGGTAACAGAAGCCCACAGCAGGAAGGGGCACTAGGAGATGCATCCTCTGGCACCGTCCAGAAGGTAGAAGAAAGTGTGACTGTGGGGACTTCTTGGCACGTGGGGAAGGCCAGAGACTCAGCTTATCCCACTAAGGCACATTAGCCAGGTAAGGCGGCAGAGGCCTCTTACTCAAACTAATTTGACTCAAGGGCAGAAAGCTTTTGATCGGAGCATACTCTGCTCCAGAATTTTGGCATCATCTGCTAAAGAAAGTCCTGAATAGTTAGTGTTTGCTACCATTCCTTCTCTGACCCTCAGCAGCTACTTTAGAATCCTGCTGCTACAACCTACATCCCTCTGATGGGTACCCTGTCCCCAGCCCCCTTAATCACTAGGGACACTCTGTGTGTCCCAAATGTGTGAGTAAAGCTGAAGCTCCAGGTGGGTGAGCCGTCCGTGTCCAGAGGCACCATGTCCCCAGGCATCCCGTGCCTCTCCCCTCCAGGTCGCATCAACCTGAGCCCAGGCAGCAGGACCAATGCTAAGGGCCCAAGGGACTTGGAGAAGTTTTCTCTGCCCTGTGCATGTTCCCAGCCTGGGGTTCTGACCTGGCCTCTCCTGGGGCTGTTGGGTCCCAGGCTCTTTGAGGGAACCCCAGCCCAGAGGTGACCTAGAGGGGCCCCGTGGATTAGGAGCCTGGAAGGTTGGTGCATAAGGGCTGCTAGGTCCATGGAGTCTGGCAACTTGCCACTCAACTGTGCCCTTGATGCCACGGTCAGGGCCAGCCCCGGCCTGGGCCATGAGTGGGTGTGTCCCCACTTGAGGTGGCTACAGTACCTGCGAGATCTTCCTTGGAAGAGACCAGTCTCGGAGAGCTGCTTCCGGGTTCAATTCGGAGTGACAGTCTGGAAACAAAGATATTCATGCAATCAGAGGGGCTCCAGTGTATCAGAGGGGACTGATCACATGTGTGTCTGGAGTCAGGAGACAGAACTGCTGCTAAGAGCTAGAGCCTCGGAGCCCAGGAGCGCTTTGGGGTCTGTTCTAGATCTCAAGACAAGCCTGGGGACTCGGTACATTTATTGTCCCCACCTACCAGATGAGGAAACAGTAGCAAGGTTAAATAGCTCCCCAAATTCACGGGCTAGCAAGTAGCAGGGCACATAATCCAACCCAGGACTGTCTGACCTGAAATCAGGGTTTACAATCATTACAGTGCCCCCCCGCCTCAGATGCCACAGAGAGACAAGACCATGGACTCGTTAGGAGGACTGGCACCTCAGTATTAATATTATTATTATTATTATTTTAAGCACTGATTAAGAACCTCTGGATGAAAATGGTGGAGTGAAGTCAGATGGCAGACTCCCCTTCTCCCAACAAATCATAAAGCCTTAGGAGTAGAACTTACCAGCTGCAACTCAATAAGAAAAGGGGCTGAACTGAAGCCATGAACTTCAGAAACTTGCAGCCAAGGAGAGAAAAAGAGGATTGTGGAGTCTGACCAAAAGGTGTGACAGCAGGGCTCCTGCCCTCTGCAGTGTCTTGGTACGTCTGAGCAGGCGTCCCTACCTCTCCCTCTTCAGACTGGCACCAGATGTTGGCAAGAAACGTATGAAAGGAACAGACAACATGGTGGATACTCTGGCAGAAATGAAGGTTCCACTGAGGGGGTGATTTGAAACCCAAAGGTGCCCCTTTCTCGAATGGGATACAGCCTCCAACGAGGTCGGGGAGACCCTGATACGGGCCTTTTAATAGAGTGCCCATATCTAAAACACACCGCCTGCTCCCTGCCTCCTTGGAGCCTGAGCCCTGTGTTCCCCCAGGCTAGAGAAGAAGGGAGAGACAAAGCACCCTAACCTCACAGCATGGCAGGAGGAAAAGCCAGCCCACCTCACACATATGGAAGCAGGGTCAGATGTCACCTCCCTGCAATGGAGCCATGGAATATCCAGACGGAGCTTCTCAAATGGGAGCAAGACAAAAAGAAATGGTACGGCAACCTAGCAAACATCCTCTCACACAAAGACGGAAAGAGAAAGGAATCGAGCAGTGCCTAGGTTACTCAGCCCAGGAGGCAGCCCCAAGGGACACAAGGAAATCTCCCCAAGTGTGAACCCCCATGGATTGAAAAAGCAAGACCTGAAAAATGAGATGATGACACAAAGGAGTAAGATGGAAAGGGAGACTGGGGTCCTAGGGGACCAATCAAGGATCAGATGAGTATCTAAGAAAAGACAGATGGTCCCAGTGTCTGTGAGGAAAAGACAGAGACTACAGCCACTAGGAAGAAGCTAGGGGACATGGGAGGTATACCGGTCCCAACATATGGCTGCCTAGAATCCGTGAAAGAGGAAAGCCAAGAAATGGTACAGAGGAAGTCAAAGATCACCCAAAGAATCCCTCCAAAATGAAGAAAGGGCATGCCAGGTTCCAGGGAAATCTGGTACAGAACACTCCACTCTGAACCATTCCTCTTGTTGTGCCTTTGAACTTCAAGGCATCCTTTACCCACCAGGCAGATAAAGCAAGTCATGGACAAGAGGAAAGATCAGACTGGCTCAGACTTCCTTACACCAGCAGCCAGTGTCGGAAGGCGACGGGAGCCGGGCCTCCAAGTGCAAGTGCTGGGGGAGAGGCACAGAGGCGTGCGGGTCTGTGAGGCGAGGCCCCGTCACATGTGGATGTTTTCACGAGGGACATCAGAGCATGCAGGACTTGTGAAAACCTGCCTCACGGGGAAATCCAGCTAAGTAAGGGAGTCGTTAAACTAAAGACTCCAGGAATGGAAAAGCTGTGGAGGAACACAGGTGGTAAGAATTGAATCTGTTTAAAAACACTAAACCAGTAGGAATTATGGTTCCCGAACATAATGTGTATGTTATGACTTGGACTGTGCAGTAATAATAACACGACTAACAGAAGACTGGAAGATGGTGAAGGGGAGGTGAACGAGAGGGAAATGGCTGACGTTCTCACCTTTCACAACCGGCCAACGGACCCTGCGCACAGTGAGGACCCGGTTAAAACAGGACTCACCGGCTCAGACCTCTTCGTGTTTTTCCCGACCGCTCTTAGTAATCTTAGAAGACTCCTTTAGGAATATATATCTCTTGTGCTGAAGAAATATTTATTTGAGGAGCAGCTAATTCTTTATATTTTATTTCCTTTTCTTTTTCTGGTTAAATTAAAATACTTTCAATTAAAAATAGCAAGTGTTGCATGATCCAATTTTAATTAGTTCTATCATTCCATCCGACCATCTGTCCATCCTTCTCTGTGTCTCTATGCACTTCCTATGCATTAAAAATGTCCCAAATTATGTTGACTTAATGCTAAAGGTCATGCTTTCTAAGTGGTAGGAATTTGGGTAATTTTTCTTGACTAAGATAAAATGGACAAAGAGTAGAGAAAAAGCAGCACTGTTTGGGCCCCATGTGGCACAGGGGCTCCCAAGCAGATGTGGGCAGGTGTCAGAAATGCTCCATCATCAGGTGATAATGAAGCCACCTCGTCCTTCTGGGTGGGGAACAAGGCTCAGGACATGAGTTGGGCCACAGAGCATGGGTTCCTCAAGCAGAATCACAAGCCCTGCATGTCCTGTGTCGCTCAGAGCTGGGGCCTCCCTGGGGAGGGACCCCGTCCATGGTCGGGCCCCTGCCAGGGGAGAGTGTGGGCTTCTTCCCTTGGTTTGCCCACTTGGACCGCAACAAAGGGCCTTTGTGAAATCCAGGCTGACTGGTTAGCAGTAAGCACAGGGGGTGTTCAATGCCCTTCAGGATGGAAGGAGTAATTATTACAATCTACAGCTTGTCCAAGGATTATCTCATGGTCAGAAGTATTTATAGACTATTTTTCTCCTTAAAGGATATTAGTGTTAATGAAAAACTGCTGTCTCTTTAATTGTACTACAGGCACATGAATGGAAAATATGATCCCAGAACCTAAGAGGGAATAATTTCACACTCTGGGGTACTCTTTTCAGGAACAGCAAATGCTTTGTAAGTAAAATGAGCTTAATTTGTGGCAAACATAATTTCAGTGGTAATCTCTGGCCTTTGTCTGTTGTTGTTATTGTTATGCAATAGATCACAATTTCATATGATACCCTGCTCTAACTAAATATTATACAATAACAACTAAAGACATTATGTCTATGCTCCCAGAGACAGCTAATTATTAGAACCACCCAGGGAACTTTGAAAAATGCCCAGGCTCCACCATGAAGATATAGATAGTTATAAAGCTTTGCAGGTGACTCTGATTCACCGCGAGGGCAGAGAACTACGACTGCAGACATGGCCAGATGTGGAGCACATCAGGAGTGACTGGGGGTGTCACTTGTGGCCACAGTTCCCTACAATTTTCAGTGTTTTGACGAAGACCAAGTAATCAAACTGATCAAATTTTCGATACAAAGCTGGAAGAGATAAAACATATATATAATTGGATAATGGGACTCAAAGGAACACGGCCCCCAGAAGCAGCCAGTAAGACGAGATTTGAAAGAATACACATAAAGGTGACATTTAGGGGGAAATGATCAGTTACAAGATGGCTGAGAGCTGCTTCGATAGCAGGTCATACGAAAAGTACTGAGACTCTTAGCTGGCCTCAAGCTCAAAATGAGCCAAGAGGATGTCCGAGCAATGTGACAGACAGAGTTGATCTGAAAAATCTTCCTTTTCCCTCTAAACACATGGAAATACTGGGTAAATTCCCGGCTGCCACAAATGAAGAACCAGCCGAGAGCCAGAGCGGAGTCAGGGGAAGATGAGGACAAAGGGCCCACAGGGGTCTTCGTGGGAACGAAGTCAACTCCAAAGGGCTGCGTGGGATGCCGATGAGGCCCCAGCCAGGGCCGGATGGCGACAGTCCTGCAGAACGCCGGGGCCACAGGGAGCTGCCTCACCCCCGAAACAGGCTCCCGGAGAGCTGTCAGCCTGCAGCGTGGCTAGAGAGCTGCCCTTCCTTCCTCTCAGCGCTATGAGCAGCAGTGGAGGGGGAGTCACTTGTGAGGACCCGGGCACAAAGCCTGCATCACCCGCAGCCGTGGAGTCTACGTTCGTGCTACCCATGCAACGTGGGAAAGCCAGGCCGAGAAGCAGACAGAGCAATTTCCTCAGATCTTTGGGGCCTGGGAGGCTGGGGCCTGGGCGGCTGGGGCCTGGGCGGCTGGGGCTGCAGTGCTCGTGCGTGCTGGGTCACCTGCCCTGCAGGCAGCCGCTCACGGGTCCCAAGGGGCCATGCAAGGTTGGCCACTCACTTGTAGTTGTCGTCTTCCACAAACTTCTGGAGCTCCTCGATGTAGCGCACGGACTTCAGGTACTTCTGCACGTGGGGCAGGGTGGTGAGGTGATCTGCAGGACATGACAGAACCCACGGTGTCAGTCTCTCCCCAGCCCGCAGGGCAAGTGTAGGAATCGCTGGTGCACGCTGCCCCCTCCCCGCCCCTACATACCCCGAAGTCACCACTGGTCCTTGGCTGGGAGACAAAGGCCTCTAGCACAGACCGGAGCCGGGTGTCTGTCCCCTAACACAGGTATGCCCTGGGGCAGCTGGGAAGCCTCCCAACCCCCTGTATGACAAGAACACGAGATGAACCAACAAACCCCAACAGCCCGGGGCAGAGGTCCGACCCTGGTCCTAGCACAGCTTGCGAGTCTGGCCCACGGGCTGGAGCTGCTCCCTCCTGGGGCCTAGATGCCTGGGCACCTGTTCTGTGCCAAGCTAGGTACCAGGTGGTTTCCAGAAGGCATCTGCTTTAACTGTCACATTTGCCTCATTTGGGGGAAATACTGTGCCCGTTGCACAGAGAAAGAAACTATGGCAACCGCGGCAACTGGCAAAGATCAGATCATCGAGATGTGGCCGAGCCAGGTTTCGACCCTGTCACCGGACACCTCTGCCATGTCGCAATCCCCCTTTTTCCCAGGTGCCCTCCGCAGCCCATCACGGTCACCGCACTCCAAGGGGTTCGAACATCCTCCAGGGCCCTCTCTACCATTCCTCCAGGGGTGGACAGAACAGGTTGAGGGAAGAGGTGGAGGCTGTGAAGGAGGAGAAAGGGGGTGGGGAGGGCCCCCACTCTTGGGGACGGGCGTCCAGCTGCTGTGAGGAGCCCCTGATGGCTCTGCAAGGTTTGGAACAGGTCGTTCTGCTTCTCTAGAGCCTCAGTGCTCTTGTGTTGGGGCTGATGACACCTGCTTCACGAAGTTGATGACGTCTGAGAAGGTGCAGGTCAATGAGGGTGACAGTCGTACAAGGAGTCCCTGAGCTCTAGTGTAATGTGGGAATGTGCTGAGGGCTCTGCACGCCTTATGTCCCTGCTCTGCCGATGAGAAAACCTCGCACTTAGAGAGAAGGGAGTGACTTTTCAGGAGGCAAAGCTGAGATTTGGGCCCGAGTCTGTGACCCCAAAGCTGTGTGTGTAACCGGCCTGCAGGCCGGCGGGGCAGCCGGTGCTGATGCACTTGCGAACGGAGAGAGCCTGCGCAGGGGAGGACTGTACGGGAAGTCTGGACCACTCGCTGCTCCTCCAGCCAGGACAGCTGATCTGGAAGTGCCTGTGGAGGGGTTTGGACGGGAGCTTTTCTTTAGCAAGCCCGCCCCGCAGAACCCCCCCCCGGCTTCCCTGTGGCCTTCCAAATGGAGGCTGTTAGTTTTCTCCTGCCCTGTGTACTGTAGGTGGGGTTGGTTTCCTTCCTGTCCCCCTTGGCTGCTTCCAAACTTTTATCCCTCCACCCGCTTATGAAAACCCTGCCCCGCTAAGGCACAATCCTGCAGCTCTACCGCCCAACATCCCTCTTCACGGCTGACTCCTCCCGACTGGCACCCTGGTCATTCTTGCCCCTTCCTGGGGGACTTGGACACCTGACTCACACCCCACAGTCCACTGTCATCCTGGGTGTAATCCACATCCGCATGGACGGCCCATCTAGCGTAGCGTTCTGGCTTCTCTGTTCCTCTACTTCATCTCTGACAACTGGTCACACTTTGGATCCGGTCATGTATAGCAGAGCGTGGCCACTTTGTACCAAGTCGTTTCCCTTTTTCTGCTAGGCCCACAGCTGGATTATATTTCCTAGCCCTGCCCCGCCCCAGCAGAACTGATGAGCACCATGTACAAATCTGGTCCATAAACCCTACTCTTGTGTGATTCTTTCTCCTGCATCTGCCAGTCGGATGCAGAGTCCACTGAGGACCCAGAGGCCACGGGACATGGTGGAACCACAACACAGAGGGACCCAGGTCTCTGAATCCTCTCGGAGGAGAGATGCCCAGAGGCTACCCACAAAGCTCTTCATGGATGAATGACCTGGGAGCCAGAAAGACCTGGGCCCCACCACTACCCAGATGATCTCAGACAAGCAAATGAACTATTTTGAGCCTCAGTCTCTTTGTCTGTAACAGAGAGATGGGAACAACTAGTTTTTACAATCTTTGAGGATTAAGCCTGTGGGAAAAAGGTCCAGCACATGTTAGATGCTCAAGATACTAAGATGAAGAGCTTTGTAGAGCTTTCTAGAGCTTTCTCACTGATCAGGTGCTGAATCCAAATTTCAGTGATGTAAGATTTTACAATTCCAGCAAGCAGGGTACTAACCGTAGCTGCAGGAAACTTGTAAATCAGCGATTATTCGGAGAATATTGTTCATCTGATTGGATCTTTGTTCGTTTTCCATGATGCTGCCTGAGGCAGGATATGCAGAATCAATGTAGATTAAATCCAGAAGATAGATCCCTGAAATTAAAGAAGGTATTTAGTAATGGTGGGCATTCATCCTGAATCAGAACAAGATAGCACAAAACAGCACTACTGTACTAGAAGGTATAAAGTGTGACTTATGCAAAACTGAGATACTATTCTGACTTCACTTCCAATCCTGTCTACTAATTTCTCATGTAGACCACTCCACTGCAATCAGGCATCTGTGTGACAACCAAAATGCATGCTGACAAAACTTTAGCATTTCTAGTTCATACACTCTCCAGCTACAAGGGTTTTTACCTGTAATCCAACTGGAAAATAACAGGACATGAAAGGGACAGATACTTGTATTTTTCACCAACAGATGGCATTGGATAGATCTAAGATGTCATATTCAGGACAATGCCCCTTTGGACTGAATTCACTTTTCTATTCACTTAACTATGTGTCTATTTTTCTATCTACACACACACACACACACACACACCCCAAAATAATAAATTAACTAAGAGACAAAAGAAATTTTTAAAAAGCAACAGTCCTTGGTATAAAGAATTAAGGCTAGATAGAGAATTTTCTTGAGGGCGCTTAGAAAAGAAAGTAATGCATGATAGGAAAACATGGTTACAACCTGCCAGTGGTGAGCCTCAGCACAGCCTCCTGGCATCAGCCCAACTGGGATTCAGCCAGCGATGGAAGAGGAGGACTGCGTGTGCAGCATGATCCACACCCCTGGCTCTCCACGGGTGTGCGTGGACGACGGATGGGATGCTGTCCCAGTAGCCCTCCATGAGGACTGCCACTACGTCTACGATACTGGTGAGCTGAGCAGGAGGAACAATATTAAGCAGAACTCAAGGCAGAAAACACTGCACAAGGCAGAGAGGACTGATACTAATGAAAAGCACAGCTGATTAAGAGGATCAAATTTCTACGTGCAAAGCAACACTGCATCAAAATACACAAAGCAAAAAGCTGCCGGAAATGAAGTGAGTTCAATGAAACCACAATCATAGAAGGAGCCTTTGGCATGTCTCTTCCCAGAATGTGTGTGTGCGCCCTCGCACGTATTTCTGCATGCTCACATGTATGCAGCTGTGTGCATGCGTGTCTACCTACAAAAAAATACATGCATATAAAGATATATGTACATACCTGTGCATATATGAATACTGAGTAATGAAACTAACAAGCCTGGTGTTATATAAATGAAAATATCTCTTTTCAAATATCCATCGAATACTTACAAAAATTGGTTATATATTAGACCATAAAGAAATGCTCAGTAAGCTCCAAAAAGTAAATGCTGTATTACCCACATTCTTTGACCTTACTATATTACACCTAGGATTTAGCAATAAATATAGAAAGAATTCTAACTGATTAGAAAACACACATACACAACCAGAGAAAGACAATTATCACATGATCTCCCTGATATGAGGAATTTGAGAGGCAAAATGGGGGTTTGGGAGGTAGGGAAGGAAAAAATGAAACAAGATGGGATCGGGAGGGAGATCAACCATAAGAGACTCTTAATCTCACAAAACAAACTGAGGGTTGCTGGGAGGAGAGGGGGTAGGGACGGGGTGGTTGGGTTATGGACACTGGGCAGAGTATGTGCTATGGTGAGTGCTGTGAAGTGTATAAGCCTGACGATTCACAAAGCCTGGTGATTTGTACCCCTGGTAAAAATAATACATTATATGTTAATTTAAAAATTTAAAAAAAAAAAGAAAAAAAACAAAACACACATGCACTCACAAGCATCTCTTAGGTCAAAGAAAAAGCAAAAAATGTAAAACAAAAAACTATTTGAAGATAACATCGGTGAGAACACTATGTATCAAAATGTATGAGATTTGACCAAAGTGGTACTCAGAGGAAAATTGATAGCCTTAAAAGTTTATTAAACTACTAAGAATTATGACAAATACTGTTAAGCAGGTATTTAACATAAAAGTTGTGGGATTTTTTGCATGGATGAACTATCACTGCACTGACTCATACATACATTATCTTATTAATCCTTACAACAACTCATTTTATACAGGAGGAAGAGGAAATGCAGAGGGGATGCATAACATGTTCCAGGCCACACAGCTGGTAAATGATAGAGGTGGGAGTCGAACTCAAGCCTGCCTCCCCAGAGCACAAACTTCCTGCCATCACAGGGGACCGCTGGTGCTGGATACCATGAGTCATTCGTCTGCTTTAAAAATAACTACACATTGTTACGGGAAACCATTAAATCACAGAAACATATGCTAGCACTTCTAATTGGAGCCATTTCTACTTCCTTTCTTTCTAGTGGCACCATGTTTCCAAACTTTTAATAATTAGAAATAATTTCCCTTGTGGAAGCTCCAAGTTTGGTGGGTTGAAATCCACAGATGGATTCTCTCCTTGGATCTTGTTTTTCCTCTCCCTTCTTAAAAATGTAATTCAGTTACCTCTCCAAGGATTTAGCAGAGGCAACCCTGAAAATCCCATTACTGCTTCAACCACAACAAAAAGGAGTCTCTGGGGCTGAGCATGAGGTGACCGGGACAGGGGACACGTGGCACCTCTGTTCCAGCTGCAAACCCCGTGCAGACTGGAAACCAGCCGACTGAGCAGCAGAACGAAGGCTCGGCCAGAAGCAGAGATGTGGGGAGCAGGATAAGGGAAGGGGCTGGAGAATGGGGGCTACCGGAAGCTGCACAAGCTGGGAGCTTCCCTCTTTACCCACCCGACCCTGCCATCAACCCCTGAGTGTGGAGGAGAAAACGAAAGCTCAGAGAGATTAAGGAACCTATCTAGGCCTCACAGTGGGTGCGTGGGAGTGGAGCCCAGGTCTGTCTGGCTCCAGCGCCTGTGTTCCGACCCACTCACTGGCCCTCAGAAACACATGGGGATTGGCTTTTCTCAAATAACACCCTCAGCCTGGAAGGCTTGCTCTGTGCTGCCCCGGGAGGACTGAAGCTGGCCCCTTTGCTCCTTCTCGGGTCCCTGGTTATGCAACGGGAGGCCAGGAGAGGCTCCTCTTCGAAGGGGTGGCACATCATTTCCAGCCCCCCGGTGCCCTCTTGCACCCCAGGGAGCACAGGGAGCTCACTACTGCAGCAGAACTAATTCCACTGTCAGAGTGTTCTGACCCTCCACAAAATACGCAGACTCCAACACCTGTCTACTCCCCAGGGCCTAAGAGTACATTGTGACACACTGAGCATGGGGGGGGGGCTCCCCCAAAAGGCCTGTTCCCAGCAATCTGGGCCTTGGTAATGCCTGGGCAGAAACTCCATCTAAACATCCCTTCAGCCCCACAACAAAACCGCCCCAAAGAGAGCAAATCTTTTATAGTTAATACTGTGCAAATCCAGGGAAGTCTTTTCAGCACTGTTATTAGCCCATAACTGGAAATATTTAAAAGCCTAAACTGTAATGAAATCATAAGCAGAGTCACCTCCCACTCGTCCCGTGCCAGCGCTGCTCTCAAGCCCCATGTACAGCTAGCGCTCACCACAAGGGCAACACGATACTTCTTTGTATCATTCATGTATTTAACGTCTCATTCCCTCATCAGACTTAAGACTCATCAGAGCAGGAAGTGGGTCGTGCTCCAGAGCTCAGTCCCGGCAGCTGGAAGAGAGCACGCAGGAGCTGCCTGGTAAACATTAGCTGAATGAAGGATGCATGGAAAAGGCAGATTTTATGTGAGCCGCACAACTTCTTGTAAGTACTTCACAAGTGCATTACTACCCTCGTTTTGTAGCTGAAGACCGAGACACTGAGAGTCAAGTGATGATAATAGTAAAATAAAGAACTAATATTTCCATAAAGGTATACAGAATTTAGTATTTATTTTATTTTTTTAATCATTTTTTTAACGTGAAGTGTAGCGGACACACAACGTCACATTAGTTGCGGGTGTACAACACAGCGACTCCCAGGTTTCTACGTCCTGCCCTGCTCACCGCAAGGGTAGCTGCCGTCGTCACCACACGACGCTGGCACAGCGTCATTGACTATAGCCCTCGTGCTGGGCCTTTTATTCCCGTGACTTACTCATTCCATAACCAGGTGCTTGTATCTCCCACCCTCTTCCCCCTAAAATTTAATTTGTAGTAAAATTAATTTAGTATTTAAGTAAATAATAACAACAAAACCAAGCACTTACTATGTACCAGGTCCTAAATTAAGAGCTCTGCCCAGATTACGGGATCATAACAGTAATAACAGTAACACAGCTGCCAGTGAGGTTTTACCTCTATTTTTACAGAAGAAACTGAAGCCAAGAGAGTTGCTTCAACCTGTCTGAGGCCACGCGGTGGGAGAAGTGGCTGAGGCAGGATTCGAACACAGGTCCGTCCCGCTGTGTTGTCAGGCCTTCGTCTACCCCAGTCAGATCTTCCGGTGCCTGGCAGCCAGTGCGGCAAGAAGGGGGCACCGCTGGACCCGGAGGTGCCCAGGCTGTGGCTCTCCCTGTGGGATCAGCACTCCCCGCGAAGGCTCACCACCACACCGTGGCCGCCCCTCCCGGCCCCATCTTCCATCTCCTCCCCTCTGCCTCCCCGACACTCGGCATGGCCTGTCCATCCCCGGTCCCGGCGTCACGGGCCCACTCAGGCCTGAAGGTCCTGCCAGCTCTGATACGTGACAGGCAGCGGCGGCGCCGGTGGGAGAGTGTGGGGCTTGGAGCTGGGAGACTTGGACCTCTGGCCTGGCAACTCAACAGCGGGGTGGCCTCAGGCAAGTCCTTTTCACCTCCCAGGGCCCCAGTTTCTTGACTGGGACTGGGGGTAATGAAGAGGTCCTGAGCAGTCTCCTGGCCTGGGGCCTTGGACCCCTGAGGTGCCCAAGAAGTGGAGCCTGAAACTGCCTCCACGGCCAGGCCCCACTCGGAAGAACGTCGGGCCGCCCATGGAGGGATGTACCCGTCTGGGTTCGCCATAACCATGGATGGTGCCCAGATGCCGACCACGTGGTGGCCACCCACCTCAGCAGGCCAGTGCTGGGAGAGTCTGTCTGGACGGGGACAGCACAGCTGGGATGCCTCAGCTCCTGTCCTACTAATACAGTTCCTGCAGCAGACGAGGCTGTGTTAATGGCCTCGTTAAGATGGACAGTAATTGGACCAGCCACCGGCCCTGGCTGCCACAGGGCTGAGCCGCGCCAGAGTCCAGGGCTAGGCTGAGAGGTGCAGATGCGTGGCGGGAAACAGCTGTACGGGTATCAGCCATGCTCTGTGGCAAGAAAGGTCGGCCTTGCCCGTACCACCACACCCTCACGGCGACTGGCACTGAAGGTACTCACCTTCCCAGATGAGGAAATGAAAGCTCAGAAAGGAAAAGTGACTTGTCTAAGATCTTACAGCTTGCAAGCAGGGGCATCAGGATTTAAATTCAGGCCCGTCTAACTCCAAAAACTGGGGGCAGAGAGCCATGCTCAGGGCTGGAGACTGGGAGTCCTTGGCCAGCACAGGGATGAGGGTCCCAGCCGCTCACGCTGTGGCCTGCCCCCATTCCCAGAGGAGGCGTCTGGCAGCTGCTATCTGCCCCCCATGGCTTGCCCACCTGCAGACTGGACCTCCTCTGAGATGGACAGCTCCCCAGAACGTATTTCTGCTCTGCCCCCTCCTCTGCACCCCACACAGGGCTTGGTGATGCCCTGTGGCTGGGACACAAGGGCCAACCAGACTGCCACGGAGGGGCAGACAGCCCCGGGGCCCGGCGCGGCCAGCTTGCAGCTGGCTCTCGGCTCTGGATGCCCTCAGGGGCATATGGCCAAACCTTCTTCCTGCCGGTGAATGTGGGCCCCCCACCAGGGGTGTCCACAAGGCGCCCCAGCCCCCAGGAGGGAGCGCCAGGCTGACGAAGGAGGTGCTCTCCTGAACAGACACCTTCTCTTAAACTGAGGGACACCCATGGTCCGTGGTGTGGAGCCCGCCCGAAGCTGGGCGCCCTCCACCTCCCGGAGCCAGAGCCGTGGCCAGCACCAGGGCTCCACCGCAGCCCAGAAACTCACTGCTCTCTTGTTCCTCCCATCACCGCCCGCCTCACTTCCATCCCGAGGCTGGTTTTGGTTTTTCTCACACAGCTATCTATTTAATAAGGAAAATTCTGCTGTGTTGAGAGGAAAAAACCCTCCACAGCATAAAAATATGCCACAGTTCCATCTGACACTTTCCTTTTTCTCTCTCCCTTGCCTTTAAAACTTGAGATGAAAGCTTTTTTTCCATGTTCTCCTGCTCTGCCTTGAAACAATCACTTTCAAACTTCAGAAATGAGGAGTGCTGGCATCCAGAACTATACTTGTATGGTCTGATCACATAAACTGTCTTGATAAATTCCAAATGAAACAACAAAGCAGCAGCTCATTAGGGTTTTGTTGGTTTTTTTTTTTTTTTTTTAAAAGAGAGCACAAAGCACTTTCACGTCCTGCAGGAGGAGACGTCAGCAGCAGCTCAGGGTCCCCAGAGGCGGGAGACTGTGACTTTTACTTAGTGCCCGCTGATTCGTATCAATCACACAAAGCGCAGCCTTCGTAGCAAACCCTCCCTTAAAGAAGAGTCCTTATGTGAGATGCGCTAGAAGCTCACGGACGCTGAGAGCACGGTCTCCCAGGTCTGCAGAAAGGGGGCAGACCCAGGCAGTCACATGGCAGGTGGTCAGAGACCTTGTTTCTTAGACGAGCACATGGCCTCATTTATTTCTTGGTGCTGAGGCTAATGAATCACAGGGGCACATGGGCAGGGCTCTGCAGCCTGCACAGAATCCCGGGGTCTGGGGGAGCCAATTCTCCTCCCGGCTCCCTGAGGTGAAATGAGGACACAATCCCAATCCTCCCCCGCCATGGGGATTACCTGGTCATCCACACAGATGCAGTGGGGTAACCTACTGTTTGCTCAAGCTCTCTAGGGAGCCATGGGACCGGAAAGCAAATGCCAGTGTTCTGATGAGCAGTTAAGAAGGGGTGTGAGGAGAAGGTATTAATCTGGTTAATATTATTATTGTTTTGTACTGGACACGGTGCAAAGTAAATCACACGTACTATCTCATGGAATCCTTCAACAATTCTACTGGCAGTGGAGAAGAAACTGGCATTTGTGGCTGCCTAATATCTACCCCAATTCTTTTGGAAACAGCCCTGACTTCTCCTTTGGGGGAAACTGTACCTCCCATACTCATAATCCATGTGGTTCTGGTAAGTTTGGAGCAATTCCATTCCTTCCTCTGCCCCGGGAGGTAAAAACAAATTTTAAAAATGAATCATTGGGGTAAGAAAAAAAAAAATCCTACAAATAATTCAGAGATGAAAGAGGAGATTGAAGCTAAAATCACAAACTGTCTATACACAGGATACAAAGCTACAAAATTCTATTCAGAGAAAAATCCAGAGCCACAAATGCTTATATGAATAATGAAGAAAGTTTAAAAAAAAGAAATGAACTTAGTGTTTATTACAGAGAACTAGGAAAAGAACAAAACAAAGCAAAAGGAAGTGGGAGAAGACAATTAAAAATACAAAAGCAAAAATAATGATTTAGAAAAGTAAGGCCTGTAGGGTGATAAATAAAGCTCAAAGTCGGTTCTCTGAAAAAGTCGAAGTTGACAATCCTTTGGTATGTATGATGGACAAAAAACAAAAGACAGAAAGAAAACACAGATGTATAATGTTAGGGATGAGAAAGAGAGAGAATATCATTCCAAATATAGAGGAGATGTTAAAATAGGAATATGTGTCATTTTTTTTGCAACATATTTGAAAATCTAGATGAAATGGGTGCTTCCCAGGAAAATCTACCTTCCCAAAACTGTTTTGGGGAGAGGCAAACACTTTCAACTATCAATAAAGAAAAAATATTAATAATATTGAAAAAATACCCTAATTAAATATATTAAATATCCAAATACTTTGTGGAGCCCATCTATAAAACCTTAAAAGAACAACTGATGTTATTTAAACTGTTCCAGAGCATAGAGAAAATCGGAAATATGTGGAGTTCTTATACCAGAGCCTGACAGGAATGGCATTAAAGAGACCAGGGGCACCTGGGTGGCACAGTCGTTTAAGCATCTGACTTTTGGTTTCAGCTCAGGTTATGAGCTCAGGGTCATGAAATCAAGCCCCGAGTTGGGCCCCATGCTGGGTGTGAAGTCTGCTTGAGATTCTCTCTTCCTCTCTTTCTGGCCCTCCCCCCACATACTCTACCTAAGTAAATAAACCTTTAAAAAGATTTTAAAAAAGAGAGACCATGGGACGCCTGGGTGGTTCAGTTGGTTAAGCGGCTGCCTTTGGCTCAGGTCATGATCCCAGGGTCCTGGGATCAAGTCCCACATCGGGCTCCTTGCTCCGCAGGAAGCCTGCTTCTCCCTCTGCCACTCTGTCTGCCTGTGCTCGCTCTCTCTCTCTCTCTGACAAATAAATAAAATCCTAAAAAAAAGAGAGAGACCGAGAGAGAGAGACCAATCTCATTAATAAAGATCCACAGATTCCAAACAAAGCACTAGAAAATAAATAAAATAAATAAAAAATAAAATAAAAATATTTTTATAAAATATTTTATAAAATAAAAAAATATTAGCAATTAGTAGTATATTAAAGAATAATACAGCAAATAGGTTTACTACAAGAGTGCAATGATACTTAACAGAGGATCTGGAGAGATGCTAAAAAGCCATTGATAACTTTTTTAATATCCATCCCTGGTAAAGCACTGAGCTAGGAACAGACTTCCTTAATGTGATAAAGAATGCATGTTAGAAAAATTAAAATAATGTTCTTATATGAAAATATTAAATATTAAATAATGTTCTTAATATGAAATGCTGTTAATAGGAATGAGTTGTCCTGCTATCATTTACCACTATTCTGGATATAAGAGCCAATGAGGTAAGACAAGACAAAGAAATGTGTTATAAGTACATATTTTTTTAAAGATTTTATTTATTCATTTGAGAGAGAGAGGGACAGAGAGAGCACACGTGAGTTTAGGGGAGGAGCAGAGGGACAAGCAGACACTGTGCCAAGCGTAGAGCCTAACGGGGACTTAATCCCAGGACCCTGATACCACGACCTGAGCTGAAATCAAGAGTCGGATGCTCAACCAACTAAGCCACCCAGGGGCCCCAGAAATGTGTTATAAACATTAAAGACACCAATAATATTGCCATTATTTTCAGGTGATATAGTTATATTAGTTATATAATTAAATAACCTAGGATATTCAACTGAAAAACTATTAGTACTAAATAATATAACTAAGTTCAAAGAAATTATACAGAAGTCAATGGTATTCTTACATACTAGAAATCATCAGCTCGGAGCACCTCGGTGGCTCAGTGAGTTAAGCATCTGCTTTTGACTCAGGTCATGATCTCAGTGTGCTGTGATTGTGTCCCGTAGGGCTAGGGCTCCCTGCTTACTAGGGAGTCTGCTTCTTCCTCTCCCTCTGCCCAGTCCCGCCGTGTTCATTTGCACGTGTATGCTCTCGCCCTCTCTCTCAAATAAAGTCTTAAAAAAAAAACCCATCAGCTAGAAAACAGAAAAAAAAAAGAGAGAGCGAGCCTGTATAGTAAAAACAGAAGTATAAAACCCCTGGGAGTTAATGTAAACAGAAATGTGTTAGATCTATACAAAGAAAACTAATTTGATAGAAAAATTACACAACATGAATTAAAATAAATATGCACATTTCTCAGGCTTATTAATCCTTTGAAAAATCTACTTCACTTAAATAAAAGCACAATTTATACCAATATGAACTTTGTCTCTATCATGCTCTGTATTGTACTTGTCACAATAAGAATGTAACACTTTGGTAACTAGGATAAAAACTAATGAAATAAAATCTCTTAAGGATACGAAAGATGCAAATAATGAGGACATATATAATATTCTTAGATGGGAAGAATCAATATCATGAGAATGTCGATTATTGCCTAATTAATACATTAACTTCACGTGATCCCAGAATTGATTCCGAAGTTTACCTGAAGGAGTAAATACATGAAAACAGAACATTTTTGAAAAGAAGAATGAGAAAAGAAGCTTGTTATAAAACGTGCTATGAACCTACAGTCACCGCGCGGTGTAGCACCGTTCCAGAATCAGACAAACCGAAGGTAGGGAGTAGGGAGACCAGCAATGGATGCACACAGACACAGAAAGCTAGGGAAGGATAAAGGTACAGTTTAAATCAATAGCACCCGTCAATAAATGGTATTGGGAAAAATTATTATCTATTTAAGAAAATAGAAAGCTGGATGTTCATTCCTTAACAGAGAATAAATTCCAGGTGATTTAGAGATCAAGATATAAATAGGAAGAAGAGTAGAATAAAATACAAGAGAATCTTCTTATAACCTTGGGGCATATGAGGACTCAAGTGTGACCCAAAACCTGGGCCACGACAGGAAAGCCTGCTCTTCTGGACTCCATCTGAACAGAAACACTGATGCATGATCAGAGAAAATGCCATGCTGGAAGGTGAAAGACAAATGTGCTATGGGAAAGATACTTGCATTTATAAGACAATCACTAGTTCTGATCCACAAAGACCTCCTACAATAAAGGCAAATAATATTACAGAAGATGGTCAATAAAGGTACCAAAGACGCTGAGGTTCGGTACTGATCAAGGAAGCAACAAATTAAAATGAGACTTTTTTTTTCTGGTTATTTATACCAGCAAAGGTCTTGTGCTGACAAGAGTGCATGGAAATAGTCACTTGTACAAGGCTGACTGTGGTATAAAGTGATAGAAACTTCTAGAGGAATCTGGTAGCACCTATCAAAAATTTCAAAGATGTGTTTTCCAGGATCCAGCAGCTCCACTTCTAGTCATGTATCCTATAGCAATAGTCCTCCAAATTACCAAAATAAGCAGGGATACTCATTACACTATTGTTTGTCATTTATAATTGTGAAAAATTGCATGGTTTCCGGATTTTTTTTTTTTAATCCAAGCAGTGGAATACACTGCAGCTAATTAAAAGAATAAAATATATTTCTAAGAGCCGACAGGGAAAAATATCCATAATGTGTTTTTAAGTGAAAAAAATCAGGTATGATTTTTTAGACTGCACTGATTCACCCATGCAGGTACAAGGAAACAGGGGTAGGGACAGGGAGAGAGAATTATTGCCCCGGCTATTAGTGGTAGCCATCTTTAGGGATGGAATTGTAGGGTTGTTTCCTGCTTTATGTTTTACATTTTTAAGACTTTAGCTATAAATATATTTTATATTTTGTAAATATATACATTTTATAAATATATAAATATATTTTATATATAAATATATTTTATATTTTTTAAGACTAGCTATAAATACGTACTACTTTTGGAAATATGAAAGAGCAAGGTCTATCTTCTTTCTGTTCTTCCTTTCAATCATCAGAAAAGCAAACACTTTGGGGGCAGGGAGGAGGGAGGTAATATCTTACACAATGATTTTCTGAGCATTTTCAGCTACTGGGGAAGACTTGGTCTTTAGGTTTTGATTTAAAGGCCACTGACCTTTACAGGCTGCCTCTCACCTTGTCTCTGGGCCACTGTTAACCCTCCATCATCTCCCGACTCCTCTCTGCTTTTGGTCTCCACCTCCAATCTATCCTGCACCTATCGCTTCTCGGCCTTCTGGCTAAGATCAAGTGCAATCTATCCTGCACCTGATGATCTTTCTAAAACCTAATCAGACCATGCCCTTCCCCAACTTTAAAATTACCCAGAGACTTTCTATCCCTGGGGGGAAGTCAAGTGTTTGTGGCCTTGTGGGTTCTGCGCACCCCTGCACCTCTGGTCTCTTTTCCCATCCCCTCCTCATGTGATGCTCCAGCTGCGTGGGCCTCTGTGGTTCCCCAGACAAGCTCTCTGCTCAAGCCTCTGAGCTTGGCAGAGCCAAGTTGTCCCCTTGCCGGCGCGGCCTTCTCCTCCGGCGGTTAGGGGACTCTTCTGGAGCACGCTGCCCTTCCTCCCGTTACAGCATTTATCACACACTCCTTGTCTTATCCAGCTCTGCAAGCTCAAGGGGCCAGCACTGAGCCCAGCACACAGTAGGGGCTCAGAAGATGTCTGGGGGACAACTGGACCGGATATTGGGTCTTTATGTAAAACTACTTGACACTCTGGTCTGGCACTGAAATTCCACTGCTCAGTAGAGGTGGCCTCGGCCACCAGGCACCCCACTCCATAGCCACCCCAAGAGGGTCGGCCCTGTGTTCCAGTATCTCCAGGCTAAATAGCCGTGTTTCTCTGAGTGTCACAATGGGCTTCCAGAGCAGCTGATGTCACCAAAAGGAAACGCAAGATGATTCCCCCAGTGAAAGCCTCCGAAACCTGCCTCATATTGGGTAGAATCGAGGCTGCCCACGTGCCAAGGAAAACACTCCCGAGCTTGTCTTTCCAGCCCTGGCCCAGAGATTCGCTACTGTGCACAGAAAGGCTTCCTGGACATCCGAGGCCACCAGGATCCCAGCCAGAGAGTGAGCTCACAGACTTACAGACGATAGCTGCCTCATCCCCCGAAGTATTTTCCATTTCCTCTAATGTGCTCAGGGATCTGTGACCACACTTCACCTAGTCTTTAAGTGTAACAAAAAATAACTGAGGCAAAGGTAAAACTGTCAGATTTAGTCTTTACTCAATGGAAACTGTGTAACAAAACACAACATTCTAAACCTCAGTTAGCAATCTCTGCATTCTCTGGAAAACAAGCAACAGATTTGCAGAGGGTCAGCTAGATCCAAACTGGTTTTCACTTTTGCAAAGCAAATTCTTTTCTGATTTTGCTGAAATCAGATACTGAGAGACTCCTTGGCCTCTTTGGAAGAAGGAAGACATCTGACTACTAATTTATCTGTGGTTTTCAAGCCCAGCTGTTTTGATCACTCTCTTTCTTGACAGAGATGAGAGGCTGTGGGTCTGCATAGGGCTGTCCTAGAAAACCCATTTTCAGGGAGCAGGGGCTTCTGCTCCACGGTGGGGCCCATTGCTCTGCATTCTGCCCTTTTCCATGTCACACTGTGTATCTGAGGCTCCCAGCTCAGTCATATTCCTCCGGCCTGGGGACAGCCTGGATTTCTCCAGCCCTATGCAGGGTCTGAGTCTGCAGTCTGGGCTACTCCCACCAAACCCAAGCTGGGGATGTCACCAGGGCACGAGATGAGCCCCACCAGCAGAGGGCACTGGTAGTACTCATGCCCTGGACTGGTCTGAGATGGTGTGCTCCTGCTGGGATGGGAGGGTAAGGCTGAGGTCCTGCGGCAGACTGGAAGGCCCACCCACACTCACTCTCCTTGTGCTGCCTTCTCCTGCCCACCAGATGCCATTCTCTCAGGAAATGATTCAAGAAACCTGATCCCCTTGACTCTGGGCTCCCGGTCACCTCCTTGAGACTCTGACTTCTACTCCGGTTGCTTCTACCCACCTCACTCAGTCCCAGCCCCTCCTCTTCTCCACAGCTCACTGCCATTCCTACAGGCTTTGGGCCAATGTCCCATTAGAACAGTCTTGGCCAAGCCATCAGAGGATCTTTTGCAGGGAAAAGAGAGACCAAGCAGCAGGGAGGCTGAAGCAGGAGGGGGCAGGAGGGAAGGTGGTGGGTGGCTCTGGGGACAGGAGGCTCCACGGGCACAGGGTGCTATATGCTTAGGGATAAGCCCATGCAGTGAGGTCCACCTCTTTGTGAAAGGGCATTAGTGTTCCAAATATTCGCTCAGTGCCTCCCCCATTCCAGACACAGGTGAATAGGGGAGAGCCACACAGGTGTGGTCCCCAACCCCATGAAGTATACAGGCCAGCAGAGGCATTCAACAGAGGCATTCATTACACAAATAACTAAGGGTGGGGATAGCTAAAAAAAACAAAAAACAAACAAACAAAAAACCTCTAGGATAGGCTTACTTTGGGGAATTAGCCTCAGATGTCAATGAGAGGCCCGGAAGGAACCAGTGGCATAAGAGAGAGAAATGGGTTGATTATGTCTTTAATACTCAAGGAGTTCATTCTGTTTTCCCTGGCCTTAGCCGTCCGCCTCAACTCCAGAGATACTAAGTAAACTGTCTGAGGTCACTCAGCACATACGTGGCAAAAGTGGGATCCGGGCCCAGGTCAGTGGGCTCTAGCACCCACACCCTTACCTACACATCATTGTAGCTCAATGCATACACTAGACAAATGTATTAAAAATTCAAAACATCGGGCGCCTGGGTGGCTCAGTGGGTTAAGCTGCTGCCTTCGGCTCAGGTCATGATCTCAGGGTCCTGGGATCGAGTCCCGCATCGGGCTCTGCTCAGCAGGGAGTCTGCTTCCTCCTCTCTCTCTCTCTGCCTGCCTCTCTGCCTACTTGTGATCTCTCTCTGTCAAATAAATAAATAAAATCTTAAAAAAAATTTCAAAACATCTGGGGTGTTTGGGTGACACGGGTAAGTGTCTGACTCTTCGTTTCAGCTCAGGTCATGATCTCAGGGTCGTGAGATCGAGCCCCACATCAGGTTCCAGGCTCAGCTCAGCTCAGAGTCGGCTTGAGAGTCTCTCCCTCTCCCCCGCCCCTCCCCCCAGCCCATGAGCGCACTCTCTCCCTCTCAAATAAATAGAATCTTAAAAAGAAACAACTCAGACATCAGCGTCCAAATCCTGACACTGCCTCTAATTTATCCAGTGAGATCCTGGGTGGGTTCTTCGGCTTCCTTCTTCATCTGGGAAATGGAGACGGTATCTGTAACCTGCTCACAGGGCTATGGTAACGTCTACAGGAGTTCACGCACTTGAAAGGGGCCAGCACAGTAGCTCAAGTTACTTGTAAAAAAAGCCCCAACAAATTTAAGGGTGGATGAGGGACCCTACCTGTTTCTGGAAACCTTCCAGATGAGATTAGACAGCTCCTCACAGAGCCTCCCCTGACTTAACACTAAAAGTTTTGAGGGAAAAAAGAAAAAAGAAAAACAATGGGGGCACTTGTCCGGCTCAGTCAGTGGAGTGTGTGACTCTTGAACTCAGGGTCGTGAGTTCAAGCCCCATGTTGGGTGTAGAGATTACTTAAAATAAAAGCTTAAAAAAAAGAAAAAGAGAAAAGGGGCCCCTGCGTGGCTCAGTCGGTTAAGCATCTGCCATTGGCTCAGGTCATGATCTCGGGTGCCTGGGACTGAGCCCCGCATCGGGCTCTCTGCTCAGTGGGGAGTTTGCTTCTCCCTCTCCCTCTGCCCTTCCCCCTGCTCATGCTCTCTCTCAAATAAATAAAAAATAAAACAAAATAAAGAAAGAAAAAAAAAAAGATGAAAACCACCTCACCAAGCCTGGCAGACAGCCTTATTGCTAGGACCCAGGAAGAAACTAAACATACTATAGGCAGATGAGGAGGACAGAAATTAAGCAAGTGTAGACCTTGTCAATTTATTCCTCTTAGGACCTACCCCCAGACTCATAGACCCATGGATCTAAAAACGAGAAAAGTCAGGTTGATGACCAGTATGCTGCCCAGCAGAAGCTGATTTGGGGGCTCTGCAATATGCCAGCTGGCTCTCTGCCCTTCCTCTACTCACCGCCACTTACAGATTGTGACCCCCAGAGAAGAGCTGGAGTGTATCCAGAGGGAACCCCAAATGCCTGTTGATAAATGCTGAAGATGAATAGATGTCACTTTATTCCAGGATGTGGTCAGAGGAAAGAAAATCCAACAAGAGAACACCTGGAAAAATACTGCCAAACCATGGAGCCTGGAATGCATGAAGAACGGGCTGAACCATGAGAACATACGTCCTCAAATGGTCTACTCCAGGATCCAAAAGAAGGTTCAAGACACTACTTCTTTTCAATATAGCATAAGAAGACAAGGCTTTGGTGAAAGGCGAGAACTGTCAGAGGTGAAACTCCATGTGAATGAGCTAGACAGAGAGATACCTGAGATAAGAAAAGTAGAAATGGAAACTAAGAAACACAACAAAAGAATTAAAAAAAATAAATTAACACCAGAGGCAGCGAGGAACGAAATGGACACTTGGGAAGCTTGCATCACTGATGTGGAGGGCCAATTTGGCAAGGTCAAATGCCAAGGGAAAAGACACGGGAAGAAAGGATATAAGGGCATGTGGGGGCCTGAGAACAGACAGCTGACCCAGGGCAGGGGTCTTCCCAAGGAGTGTGTGCCAGGGCCTGGGAAGGAGACCCAACCCGAGACATATCCAGGATGAATGCCTGAATTAGAAAAGAAAAGAAAAAAAGAAAAAAGAAAAAAAAAAGCCTTGCAAAGATCCAGGGAAAAAGCAAAAGCAGCAATCCACAAAAACCCGACCCTCCCCAAGAGTTGTAGGGACCCCTTTCGCTCTGCTCTCATGCAACCTGACGATCCCCCAAATGACTCCGATGACGGCAGCTTCCCTGCCCAGCTGCTTCCCTGTGGGAGGGGGAGCTTCTCAAAGGCAGAAGGACTGTTTATTTGAGAAATGTTAGTGGACATCTGGTGATTTGTCAATTGCTTTGATTTTTTTTTTTTTAAGAAGAAAAATATTTCCCCCTAGTAATTATGGTACTTAAGTGTAAAGACCCAAAGAGACGACATATGATTTTGGATGCCATAAAAGTTGGTCAATGCACATTTTTTCCACAAATTTATGAGCACATTTCAGCATCGCAGACTGAGGGCAGCAGCAGACGTCAACTTCTGGGCGCACTGTGAGCAGAGCCCACGTGCTCTAGCCGCGCTCCCTTGTCAGCAGCATGCAAAGCCCAGAACCGTCCCCTGCAGATGCCGCCCCCGTGGACGGGTCAGCTCGGGGTGCTGCAGGTGAGCTCTGAGGCGGAATGCCTCTCTGGGAGCCCAGTGGAGAAGCCCTAAGTCATCAGCCACAAAGACAGGGGCATTTCTGTCACGTCCAATGAGGGGTGTGGGGAGGGTGCTTCCTGCCAGCTCCCTAAGCGCTGAGCACCAAACCCCCAGGAAGTAGGAGCTTGCACTTGGCCGTGGACAGCAGGCTGCCCTGAGGGGAGCTGACGATGGTGTGGGTGGGCTGGAAGGTGAGGTATCTCCGGGGGCACAGTAAAAAGGTCTGCTCGGAGGCTGAAAAACTTTGTCTCTGCTATAGAGGAAGAGCGTCCCCTCAGGGCAAAGGTGAAGGAAAATAACTTGCAAATGTTGGATTTCCTGAGCTGCAGTGGGCACCGCTCTGGGCGAAGGCCTGCTCTTCCCTCCGACTGGAGTACAGGTCCTTTGCACAGTGTAACAACCTCTATGGATAAGTTTATTCCTAGGTATTTTATCAACCTGACAGTGACCTGGCCTGGATCTTGCTCTAGGCAAGACTAGTGACCAGTTTGGTGACACAGAGCCCATACACCAGGGCGCCAGGGGAGAAGAGGCTCAGAGAGGCTCCCGGGACAAGACAGCTGCCTCAGAGCGAGGGCGGGGGGTGGGGGCGGCGGGAGCCTCAGGCAGGCCAGTGCTGGCACAAGACCACGGTCATTGAGTTCCTACTGTGCACCAGGCTCTGGGCTGAGAGCCACATATGCATGATCACTTGGGGCCCTCAACTTACAGAAGAGGAAGTGAGGCTCAGAGAGGCTAAGCTGTGCGTCTGAAGTCAAACAGCAAGTGTGTGGCAGAGCTGAGATTGCACCTCAGGTCACCTGAGGTCTGGGCTCTGGCCTGCAACGTGGCCTGGCCTTGCCCCTCCTTCCACTGGCCCCACAGGACGTCACAGGAATGCACGAGGTCTGCAGAGCAGGGGGCAGGGGGTGCCACCACTTCATGCTGAGTCCGAGCCAGGCCTTATGCTCTGGGCCTTAGACCCTCTCCTCAGCTCACCTACCCACTAGGCCCCAAGGAGAGCTTCGCTACCCCCATCATCCAAATGGGGAGACTGAGACTCAGAATGGTCGGGTGACTTTCCAGAGGTCTCCTGGCCAGTGGCTGGAGAAGCCAACATTTGAATCCAGGTCTGGCTGGCCTCAATCCATCCTCAGTTCAAAACGAGGACCATAGCAACTGCCTTTCAGTCGCTCCATTTTGTTTCAGGCCAGGAGCTGAGTCCTGTCGTCCTTGCCTGGAAGTCTGAGTCATAGACCCTGACTTCGGAGGGGACAGATGTCCTTCTGGGGAATGGAAACATGTCTGGGCCAGAACAGGACGTAGTTCCAAGTGGATTACCAAGAGCTCAGAGAGAAGGTCTGATTTATGGCCCACCACACCTCACTCCAACTGGCTCTTGGGCGCCAGCTCAGCCATGGCACTGGGCTGAGGCCCCCAAAACCAACTTCTTGAGTAAGAGGTGCCCACTGTGGTGTTGGAACCCCCCTGACAGGGACCCCAGGACACAGCCCCTGAGATTTCTCAGCTTTGACACTTGAAGACGACAATAAAACCCCAGTGTGAACCGGCAGTTGGGCTGGGCCTGGGAGGGAAGGAGCAGCCGCTGCAGGGATTAAGCAGCCCTCTGGAGGCCAGCCTGAGAAGCAGGTCCCATTGGTGCCATGTGGGGGGAGCTCTGGAGCCAGCCAGTCTCCGGGGACGGCCAACTCTGCCACCAACCTGCTCCCAGTGGCCTCAGAACGTTCCTCTGCCATCTGATTCTCAGTCTCAGCCTCTGCAGCAGGGGCGAGTAGAGGCGTGCCTCCCTCATGCAGAGGGGAGATTGAAGGAGTGGAGGTGTGCACAGCCCTCCCCATCAGGTCACTCAGGAAAGGTCAGGGCGATGGTAATGACATTAGTAGAGAAAACTGGGTCTTGGCAGGCCCAGTCCTGTGAGAAATGACGACCCAGCTGGCACCTTCCCCTCCACCCCACGGCCCCCTCCCTCTTCCAGCCCCCCAGATCCTCTTCCACCCACGGCAAGGGCTGAACATGCATCGGAACGCCTCTAGAGCATTTCATGTCCTGCTCCTGCCTGCTCCTCTGGCCTCCGCCACAGCCGGAGCTAAGGGTAAGGGGGTTCCAGCGGCCACCAGAAGGCTCTCAACTCTTCAGAGCAGCACACAGGGCTGGGGGACTTGGCGTGAACACCCACTCCACCAGGTGACCCTGGAGAAGCAGCCTCACCTCCGGGGGCCTCATCTCCGCGTCTGTTCGCACCTCCTACGTCCATCCTGAGCAACTAAACGAGGTGTTACAAGTGAGCCAGCGCCACGCCTCGAGGACAACAGGTTTGTTCATTCAGTCCCTCAGTCACTCGCTCAGGCCCGCGTGAACTTGTTCATTCAGCGAAGAGCAGCTGAGCCTGGCCTTGGCCAAGGTCTGTGCTGGGCTCTGAAAGTAGAGCCATGAGAAAAACCAGATGCGCCCCCCCCACCTGCCCTCATGGGCCTGATGATCAAGCCGGGGCCCCCTCTCTTCCATGTCTCCCCTCTCTCTACCCCTTTACTACTTGGGTGGGCCCGGACAACCCCAGGTTGGCAGGTCACAGCTGGGGAGTCCCAGCTGCTGCTTATCTCTGGGGCAACCATAACTTCTCATACACCCAGCCTGTGAGTACTGTACTGCGTCTCACAAAATGTGCTTTATTTCTACGACACTGGTGCTCAAAAAGATACAATATTTTATACCACGTTCCCTGTCCCCCACTGCATGAAGGGACTTGGGGTTTTATAGCTACTGATGAGGAAGTAAGGGCAGTGGCAGGTTGTGAGCTTTGCTGTCAGCAATTCTATGAGCCTAGGGCCAATTATTTCATTTATCTGAGCCTCAGTTTCCATTTTTGTGAGATGAGCGTAACTGCCACCTTGTGAGGCTGTTCTGAGAATCAGAGCTATCGCGTGAAAGGCTGTGACATGTTATCTGGAACGATAACAACGATCACTGTCACACTAACAGCAGCAGCTAACGTCCACTGGCATCTACCATGTGCCAGGCGTTGTGCTAAGGGCTTTTCAGGAACTAATCTACTCTTCCGGCCAACAAGCATTTATCGAGATACCAGATGCCAGGGATACTGCAAGGAACAGGACCAATGCAGCCTCTGCTTCGGCGCAGCTTACTGCATAGGGGAGGGGTCAGGCAGTGAGTGAGTGACCGCACAAACAATTAGAGAATTGAAATTATAATGGTACCAACACTCCGGCTGAGTAAATGCCATTACATACGTGTTCTAAAGGAGGAAACGAAGGGTCAGAGAGGTTAGGCAAGTTGCCTGAGGTTGCAAACATGGTAAGAGGCAGAGCCGGGCCCCAGATCTCATTAAATGGGGCTAATTTTGACTATAATAGCACTGACAGTTCCAAATCATGCACAGAGGGCCCCAAATGCTCAGGGCTCCTCCTCAAGTCCAAGAGCAGCCGCTCCGAGCAAAGGCGAGACCAGAAATAGGCCTGACAGCAAAGCAGATTACTGACCCTCCATGAACCACCGAGACCTGCAGCCCAGCCAGCCTGGCCCTGCCACTCACCAGTTCCATGGTAAAATGGTCACAATGACAGTACTCCCTGCAAGGCTGCCTTGAGATCCTGCAGGCACAGTGGCTGTCCTTATGTAGACACTGAAGGTCACGCTGGTCTGCCCTCCAGCAAAGCAGATTTCAGGAATGAGACGGGACCTCCCTGGAGCAAGCTCGCTTGCTCTCTCTCTCTCCCTTCCCTCCTTTTTAAATTGAGATATAATTGACATATCCATAGCTCTATTTCTTAGCTTGCTTTACTTATAATAATGTTATTTTAACTTCACTCATTTACATATTACCTTCATGATTTTAGCCAACGTAGCACCTGTATCTTTTTTTTATATAACATAAAGTTTACCGTTAGTGACCTTCGGAACATTCACGATTGTGTGCAACCATCACTGCTATCTTCTCACCAACCCGAAAGGCATCCTGCGTCCATATTCCCCATCTCCCCCTCCCTCCAGCCTAGGCAGCAACTAATCTAGTTTCCCTCTCTATGCATTTACTGACTTAGGACATTTTTTTCATACAGCCTGTGGCCTTCTGTGGCTGGTAAGCACAGTGTTTCCAAGGGTCATCTGTGCTGTAGCATGTGTCAATACGCCAAATCCTTTTTCTGGAGGAGTAACAGCCTAGCGTATGCATGTACACTTTTCGCTTTATCCGTTCGTCAGCCGGTAGACCTTTGGGTCGTTTCCATCCTTTGGCTGTGGCAATGGTGCTGCTGTGAACATTCATGGACAAGCTCTTCCTTGTACACCATTTTCAATTCTTTGGGCATATCCCCAGGAGAAGAACTGCTGGCTCACTGTATTATTTTTTACTTAATTTTTTAAATGAAATCGTGGATTTAATGTGCTAATAACACTAAGATAAATACTTAGCTATTACAGTAAGAGAGGTTCTCTGTGTGCCATCGAAAATCATGAGGACCACGAGTAGTGCACGTCCACAGTCTAGGAAACTCAGGGTCTGTGTACTCTGGTGTTGGCTGTCTGTGAGGCCGCCAGTACCCGGCCGCTGTGGGGCAGGGTCCTAGGAGCTTAGGCCGGGTTAGATCCTAGGGCTGCTGCTGGGTTGAAAGCAGTGTTGGAGGGGGCCCGTTAAGGCTCAGAGTCAGAGAAGCAGTGTCTGTTGTCGGGGTAAGCTCTCAGCCCACGTCATCATGGGAAGTGGGCCAGAGGAGAGAGAGCCGGCATGGAAAGAATGAGGTTAAAAGACCGGGGCTTTGGCCGCCAACAATAACGACTTAAGAATAGAGGCCCCTAGAGGGGTCTGGGTCTAGTCCCAGGCTGTCCTGCCCTTCTTCGCCGTTGAGGCCGACTCTCCAGGTACCAGGAGGAAGGGCAAGGCAAGAACAAAGGGGCTGGCCTTAAGGCTTCCCTCAGACATTCTCCAACTGCTCCTACTTGGAGACCTCTCTGCCTTGGTAATTATGGGACGCCTGGAAAGAAGGGGTTGTTTTTGATGGAGACTCTTTCATCTCTGACTTAAATTATACATCAGGCACTAACGTTGTAACTCTGATGTCTTCTAGAATTCAAAAGAGACATAAACATACTCCCAGAAGCACAGAGTCTGCATTCATTAGTGGGACCACCTTGACCAAATAAGAGGTGTCACCACATCTATTTATAGTTTAAACATCTTTCCACTGTCTTTCCCTGAAAAGCTACTGAGGCAGCTCCCACACAAACAAGGAAGAACCTGACCCCAACAATCATTCATTCATTCGGGTTAACGTCTGGGGATGGACAGCAGTCAGGTCACAGCCGGCACAGGGACACAGACAGAAAGTACACGGGCTCGGAGCACAGAAATGGAGCGGACAGACAGAGACACATAAATTCATTTAAAAAGCCGCCATTAGAATGAATTACATCAATAAGTTTAAAATGAGGCCAGTGCCAAAAGCCAGCAAGGCTGCTCGGAGACGGGAGGGCTCGCACGCGGCTGGCAGCAGGGAGAGTTGGTGCAACATTTTTGGAAAGCATTAGAGATTTCAAAGCCAGAAAAATACTGGTGTCCTTTGACTCAGTAATCCCACTCTTAGGAACTTATTCTGAGAAAATAATTGTAAAAGGAGAGAAAAACTTTGTACACACAAAGGTATTCATGGGAAATCTAGTGGCTAAACACAAAGAAAACAACAAAAACTGGAAACATTCTAATGTCAAACAATAGAGACATAGCTAAGAAAGTGAAAATGACAAAAATATGGAGATGTTAAGTGCTGGAGTGGTGGGGGGATTTTCAATGCTTTAAAAAAACCTTACAGCACTGTTACACAGTTGGTCCTTAGGTGAGATGAAACTTTCTTCTAATCATTGATATTTACCATCAGATTTAAGTCTGAGTCTCACCAAAGTAGCAACAAATATAATTCAATCACATACATAAATATAAAGATTCAGCAAGCTCCCAAAGAGGAGTGGTTTCCTTTCCAAATACCAGGAAACCTCGTGATCCCCCTCCTTCCCCGTTATTTAATCCGTTAATCATCGTGTGCAGCGCATGAAATGTCAGCGGCCCTGCCCTTGGAGAGGGTCCCACGTGCCCGCTGACCTTACCTGACCCACCAGGATGGTTCCCTGGTGCTCCTGGTACTGCCCAGCTCCTGCTTCCTTCTGGACAGGCCTACCCCTCCCACGGCCTCCGGGGTTCCCCCGACCAACGGACTCCCTCCCCTCTACTGCCCCTGCACAGTCAGGTGCAACCACTCAGCCTGGCATTCCAGGCCCTCGGGGGGGGGGGGGGGACACCGGTCGGTGAATGTGCCACTGATAAGACACTCCATTTATCCTCTTGGAGTCCGAGACCAGGGTTTCCCATAATCTGCACATGAGCTGGGTTTGAGGACAGAGGACTCACTGGCCCCCAGGAGCCTCAGATGCAGCCCCTGCTTCCCGCGAGGTGACCAGGCAGGCCTCCAACACTCTGGGCGCTGCCCTGGGCATCTGTGGACACCATCCTTTGCTAGCCTGAAACCTGGTCTGCTCCCCTGACTGACTTCCCAGCACCTGGGCAGAAGGCAGTTTGAGGAAAGGCAAGAGGCCTGTGTTCTCCCAGAATGTTCCAAGCAGAGCAGCTAGCATGTACAGTGTTGCTCCCGTTTTCATCATCAGACCCACGGGAGGCTGGATTTTCACAAGCAAGTGTGGAAGACACTAAGTGTTGGAATGGGCTGTTGAACCCATACTCCAAAATGACAGATTCATACCAAAGATGCATTTACATATAAGGCAAAAACACACAATAAAATTTTATGTTGTCATTTTCTATATTCAAAACACTTAAAATACAGAATACATTTTTTTTTCAGAATACATATTTTAAAACAACAACAACAACAACAAAAAAATACTGTTAGCAAAGGTCTGGTAATTGTCCTTACTTAGGAAAAAATATCCTTTATTCCGAGATTATACCCTGTTTACATTGTTGGTGTTAAAATGTCCCTTACCCTAGGAAACAAAGATGGTAGTTTATATTTTCTTTACTTGCCATTAAAAAAGATAAAAGAAAAAAAAAGGGCAGCAGCCTTTTAAGAGTCTCCAAACTTTCTCCCTGAAGTTTCCCTTGATCCTGACATCCAGGGCCAGGCCCCACAAGCCTGAGGTCACATGTGGCTCTCTGGCAGCGGTCAGGCTGCAGGCCGGCCCCGAGCATGCCAGGGCTGGAACCCTCGGGGGTGGCTTCCGAGCACGGCAAGTGACATGGCAGGACGGCGGCCCTGTGCAGCTACAGGCTGGAGGATCTTATCTAAAACTAAAAAAATAGCTGAAGGTTGAGTAAGCAGGAATTTCAGTTTGGCAGAAAACTCAAACTTGAGTTCATCTCTTTCCCCTTTCTTTCTGAGCTTACTGTAGGGTCACTCACCTGAACCCCCATCTCACTCAAACCCGAACCCCCGGGCACCTCTGCTTGGCGGGGTGCCGGCTGGTGAAGCCCCAACTCAGGAGGCCTCTGCCCAGGGCCGCTGGAGAAATCACGCAGTGCTGCAGGATGGCCATCCCTCCGAGGGCACAGTTCCCAGCCTCAGCCGGGCCCTCGGCCCACGCCACAGGCTTGCCCGCCCCCGCCCCTTGGTCCTTCTCCCATTCTCTTCGGTGGCTGGTTTTCCCCAACAGCTGCCTCGCACTCCCGCCCCCAGCTGTCCATCCCTGCAGGAATCTTGCCTCCTAAGTGAATGACCTCAGCTTCCTGCTTTGCCTCTCATCTCTGCACCCATTTTCCAGCCTGCTCCCCTCCGGGGCACTGCCCTCATCCCCATCTCCTCCAGCAATGCAGCCCCTGGCTCACATGCTCAGCTGGCCATCTTCAAGGTTTCCCTATCTGCACTACCTTATTTTTTTTAAGGTCTAAAAGGACATTTCTTTTCTGCTAAAAAGGATATTTATGTTCATCTTAGAAAACACAGAAAAGCCTGAGGGAAGTAACTGCCTGTGGGATTCCAAGTGTAGGTGTTTCCTTCACATAAACATACTCATCCACGTAAGCCAACTGCGTGTTGCCGCGTGTTTCTGGGGGACTGCTCTGCTGGTGGAAGACCCCAGAGGGCTCATCCTTCGGTGGCAGTGGGAAAGTCCCACCCTGGATTGGCACTAAAGTCCCATCATAAGTCCTGGACACCCCAGATGCCTTCTGTGAAACCCCAGAGGTAGGCAGAGGCCGCCGCAAACGCTGCTGCCCACGGGGACAGGTGGGTCCGGTCCGGGCCCTTCTTGATGGCACAGAATCAGTTACCACTTTATGCAGGTGCCGGAAGGTTCGAGGGTCTGGGACCAGAAAGCAGCCCACACACTTGACCCTGTCAGTCAGGCACCCCCATACCTCTCCACCTTCTGGGGTTCCCCAAAGACAACTCTCAAGGTGGAAGGAAAAGCAGAGAAAGAAAAGGATGGACCTTGTGGAGTGGAGAAGAGGGGCTAGCAGTGATGAAGCCGCCGTAGCTCCCGGCTCCTCTTCTCCTGCAGGCTGGCTGCCACGACAGCAGCTGAAAGAACAATACTAATCGTAACTGCGTAAGGCTCACCGTGTGCCAAGCATTGAGACAAATGATCAACAAATGTCATCCCTGTTCCCCTAAGTGGGGGCACACTCCACTGAGAGGATCATGGTGGTTAGGGATGGACACTGGTATCCATTTTACCACGTATTAGAAAAACCATTGCACAGGGGTGCCTGTCAGTCAGTCAGTCTCAAGTCTGACTCTTGGTTTCAGCTCAGGTCGTGATCTCTCATGGTTGTGAGATCGAGCCTCATGTCAGGCTCTGTGGTCAGGAGGGAGAGCCTGCTTGAAGATTCTTTCTCCCTTCGCCCTTCCCCCAACTCACACATGTACACTTTCTCTCTCATATAAATATTTTTTTAAAAAAACCTTATTGCAGAGCAAACTCTTAATAGCACAGATACAAATAAAATAGATTTAAAGAGAAAAACTGAGTACAAAAGTTAAGGAATGGTGGCGATGGTCACGAATGCCCAAAGTCTGGGGAAGCACCACCTTACTGGACCCTGACTGCAGCTGTTACACACCCAACAGGGCACGGGGAGCTTATGTGGCACCCCGGGGAGTGGGGACTGGGGTTAGGACCTGTGCCCGTCTGACCCACAGGCCCTGGGCCCTGCTGAGGCAGGCTCTGCTTTTCTTCCCCTTGGCCTTCACTCCGCTGACCTGCTGAGTGCAGGGCAGGCTCTGTGCTCTGGCCTCCAGATGGACCAGGCCACTGGCTATTTGGCGTCCACCTCCCTCCAGGTCTCCACGACTGGCCCAGTCCACACGGGCACCTGTGGTGGCAGGGCCGGGCACACAGCAGGCTGGGTTCAGAAGCATTTGTGCAGCTGCTGATTGAGCTGCCTCTTTGCTGAGAAGAAGAGCGGGTGCTGTGGGCGGGGGTGGTCGGCTGCAGCCCTGGCAGTCCCAGTTCCCTGGGGCCTCCCTAGTCAGAGTGACCCAAGAATGGCAGGGTCTAGAAACTTCTCCCAGCCAAAGCCCATGGCAGCCTCCTGGGAACATGGGCATGGGATGGCCTATGGACCCTCATGTTGCCAGACCTGTCACATGTCAGCACAGGACAGCGTGACCCACCTTCTGGCCAAACTTTCGTCTGAGGCAGGAAAAGCCTGGACAACATGCTGTTGGCAGAAGGTCTGGACACGTCTCTCCAAGAAGGATCATCTTCCATCCCTTGTAAGGACAGGCAGCTGAGGTTCAGGGGCGAAGCCAAGGGAGCAGATTCAAGGGAGAGACAGAGATCTTGTGGGGTCCTAGGGGACTCAAACTAGGAATTCTCATTTCTTAGGACCAGAACAGAATGTGAAGAACACAGAGTAGAATCAGGCTGAAACTTAGAGTCAGTGAAAGTGCCGCCTTCCCACCAGTGCCCACGACCCCAGCACGTCAGCAACAAATCTGAGTGAGTGCCATCCGCGGAGCACCTAGAGGACGTCAGGCCCTGGGCTTTAGCTGCACCAGTGAGCTCCGTGCTGCGCTCGCGTAACCTCTGAGGCCGCGGGTGTCAGTAACACACACTTTACACACTGGCACCCCGAGGCGTTGATGTGCCTGAGTCATACAGTTAGGGAGGGGTGCGTGCTGAGGTGGACCTCCGCGGGATGGCATGAAAGGCTCTTTCTGGGGGCTTCTTTGACAACACACTACAGGCAGCAATCTGTGAGTCTGTCGGACACCCACGCCCTGTGCCCGTGACAGCTCTGGTTTCTGCCCCTCGCTCTGGCATCGTGGTAACCAGCGCCCGTTCATCCTCTCTCTTCCAGACTCCTGGCTCCCTGGGCCGTGCACGAGCGCTGAGTGGGACTCGGGCCCTGGGCTCTTGTTCCGGCTCTGTCCCTTACTAGCAGCACGACCATCGACAAATCCCTGGATGTTTCCTCACCGGTTAGGGGTTGGGTCGGTGGAACTTATGGCTCTAAGGGTTCAAGAACGCGCTGACTTTTGGGATAAGTAGATAATCAAGTGGACATCTGCGGATATAAGCTCGCGCGTACTGTGCGTGGGTACTGTTTCCACCGGCTGGGCAAGGTCTGCTCACCCAGCAGTTGGGGGCTTTCCCTCAAGGCCCTGCCTGCCTGCCCCGGGCTCCTCCTCTGTGACTCGTCAGTCAAAGGAATCTAGTTTTAAGGATTCAAGTGGCTGCCATTCTCTGAGCCCTCTGAGGGCTGTGTTCTAGCTCCACGTCCTCTCTCCCCAAGCACTTTGGGGGCCCCATTTACAGATAAGGGCTCTGGGCTCCAAGGAAGCAACCAACCTGTGCAAGGTCATCTGGCCAGCATGCCGGGGGGTAGAGCTCCACGCCACGGGGATATCCCCCCTGCCCCCGCTCCGCAGGATCAGGGACCATTTCTGCTCTCCTACAGCTGTCTCCTCAGTGGTAGGCACAGTATTTGCTACAACACAAGCCCTCCCATCATATTTCGTTTTTTTTTTTTCTAAAGATTTTATTTATTTATTTGACAGACAGAGATCACAAGTAGGCAGAGAGGCAGGCAGAAGGAGAGGAAGGGAAGCAGGCTCCCTGCTAAGCAGAGAGCCCAATGTGGGTCTTGATCCCAGGACCCTGAGATCATGACCTGAGCTGAAGGCAGAGGCTTAACCTACTGAGCCACCCAGGCGCCCCCCCATCATATTTCTTAAATAAAAGAAAGGGGAAAAAATATTGAAGTCAGAATCCTTTTGGCTCCCAGTGACAGAAACCAGCTTCCAATGGGTGAAAGACTCTAAGAATCCTAGAATGGCTCCCGAGACCAGAGGCTGCACCATAGGATCTGGAGAACGCCAGGACACCCCCAGGGACACAGGGGCTGGGGTGGGGCCTGGAGCTGGCAGCCAGCTGCCTGCACAGCTTGTGCTCTCCACCCTTTTTTTACCCTTGCCCTCTCGGGGCTCGCTGCTGTGCCTCATTCCCTCAGGCTCTCTCCAGTGGCAGCTGTGGGCTCAGGATATGACAGCTCTGCGACCAAGGAAGAGAGATGCTCTCCTTCCTCGACCTCAGAAAAACAGAACAAAACAAAATAGGTAAAGGCTCCAACTGGCCTGGTGTGAGCCTCCAGCCTGGCTGGAGATGAGGTACTGAGAAGGGACCAGTGGGTCAGGTGACCCTCGTAGTCAGGTGGCGGATGGGCGTCAGTGCTGAGCACAGAGGGAACGGCCTTATCAAACAGGAAGTTATCTCTGTTATCCAGCTCGTGCTTTACGCTTTTTGTCAAACTCAACTACCACTAATTACAGGCAGGACAGTGAAAAACACAACCTGGCTGTGAACTAAATGTTTGTGTCCCCCTAGAATTCACGAGTTGAAATTTCACCCCCCAGGCAATATTAGGAGCAGGGGGTGACCGTGAGGGTCATGACGTCAGGAGGATGGAGTCCTCACGAATGGGATTTGTGCCGCTGTGAGGGAGACCCCAGAGATCTCTCACCCCCGTCCCCATGTTTGGACACAGCGAGGAGAGGGTCAGCTGTGAACCAGGAAGTGGGCCCTCAGCAGACAGGGAATCTGCCCATGCCTTGATCTTGGACTTCCCAGCCTCCAGAGCTTTGAGAGAGAACTTGACTGCTTACAAGCCACCCACTTTATGGCATTTTATTACAGCAGCCAGTTCTAAGACAAACTGCCTCCCCAGGCTGAGCTAGAAACCCCCAGGCCATGGGTCATTGCTGCGACCATCTGTTTCCTCCACACCGTGGAGTCCACACATGTCAGTTGCTGAAGTCCCTGCTGCTTGCCTTCCAGGAGGCAGGCAAGAGGGACAGAAGGTCCATGAGGTGAAAGGCCAGAGGCAGTGTTGACATCCACTGACTCTATCTGGCAAAGTGTAGAGAAGAGCATCGGTGTGGAGTAAAGCAACCTGTCCTCGCCCTTGACCACAAGGCTGAAGGCGCCTCACCTCTGACCCTGGGGATGAGCGCACCTTCCCACAAAGATGCCAAAGGTAGAAATGGGGGCAGCTCACAGGCATGCACGCTTGTGGGGGCCACGAGTGAAAGCAGCATTTCATTTCATCTGCTTATTCCCCACCATGTCTCGATGACCACCCTACCTGTGGGAGCCCTGTTTGGTCCCCGTCCCACCGGGAGAGCAGTGAGGCTCAGAGAGGCACATATGTTGTATGCAGCCAGCTGGGACATGGACTCCAAACCCTTCTGGACACTTGGCTCAGGCGTTAACCCCACTGCCGTTTGCATCACATGGTGAGGAGGCCCACGGAGAGGGCGGGGCTCAGTGATGGTCCAGAGGCTTTCCTCAGTCTGCCCTCCTCTTTCTCCTTCTTCTGCTTCACCAAATCCCCTCTACCCACCACCAGGGCTTCCCTGGCTGCCAGTGCCAACAGGCCCTGTTTGTTTGGACGCCCCACTCTGGACCACGGCCAGTATGGCTAAGGGCGTGCCTCTGCCCCACCTGCCCCACCCGGGGAGTGGGGCCTTCGGGCATCTGCGGGAAGTGCAGTTGGCCAGACCAGGGACCTCCAAGCCAGGGCCTCTAGACGATTCCAGTCACTACTACTGACTGAGCAATTTGAGTCCACTTGGGGCACAGACGTGAAATGCCGTATTTTCACCAACACGCACTCCCTAACGTACTGCACTGACTCCCCTTTTCCATTATGGGCATCAGGTCCTCTAATGAAATCTGGGCCAGATTCTGTAACTTTGCAGTCACTTTCCATTTTTAGCATGGGTACATTAGAAGATTTCAGACTTGGTTCTGTTCATGTGAAGACTCTATCCAAACGGAATTCAAAGCTCCCAGTGGTTCCCTTTTTCTCCCCCTCCTCTCCCTGGGACTTGGGGGAGACGGGAGTAAGAGTTCTGCTCTCTTCCAAGCCCCTTTCTTTATAGGAAGTTCCTCCACTAACCCTTCCAGACTCCAGCAGTCTTCACCGTCCACTCTCTCCAGGAAAGCGAGATCTGCTTATACTAGCAAACCTGGTCTGTTCTGGTTCCCTCTGACGCAGGTGGCCCTGGCCAGCTGGTAGTCTCCATGCAGGTGGAGATCTGGGTCCCCTAGGGGTGCGTTCAGCTTTGTCCCAGCCCCTCCATCACTGAAGAGCAGCCCGGCCTCCTGTCCCTGCCACCAGGGACACAGGCCCTGACCCCTTCTCTGGAAGGGTGTGTGTGTGTCCCACCATGTGGTATGGTGGCCACCTGTGTAGCACAGCTCCTGCCCTGCCACCAGCCTCAGTCCCCTGCACGTGTTGACCCGGAAGCATCTGGGGGAGTTTTTGACATTTCAGGAGGGCACCGAGAACTGGAATGAAGGGTGAGACCTTCTCTGTACCAAGTCCTTTCAAGGCCTGATGACTCTTCAGATTAACCCCTTTACACATCTCTGCATGGAAACAGGCACCAATTTCAACGTTCAACATGACCCAAACTTTGGGGGCTCCATGTCAATCGCCTTCTTCCTCTTCTTCAGCAGAGGTAGAGGAGACGGGAAAGGGGCGGCCCCTTGTGCTCCCAGCTCTTGGGGGCTCTCCCATGCTCTCAGTGTGTCTGAGCATCCTGCAGCTTGTCTCGTGCCCAGCCCTCCTCCCCCAGAGACAGAGGCACCCCAGTCTTTGCAAAGGATTTCCCCAGAGCCTCCTAACTTGGCTTTGCGGAGAAGTACCTGTCCCACCTCAAAACAACACCTGCTGTGTGTCTAGGACATCTCTCTTGCTCAAAGCACTCAAAGCATCAATCCAGGGTTCACAGAAGTGCATAAGGGGAAGAAGCCCACGCACTGGGACTGGGGGGGCGGAGGGGGGGACGGGGCGGGTAGGAAGCCATCACCTGGGTTTTGTTCCAGCAATCATTATATAGTTACTCTCAGCTGTTCAGGAGCTCTGGGCAGCTAGACATTTGTTAACAATAAATATAAGTAGCATGTTTCATATTGCAATGGAAAGAGACAAAGATATGAGTCCATTCTGGGGGCAAGACTGCTCTGAGTGACCATGGACAGGACTCTTGACTCTCCCAGGACCCAGTCTCCTCTTCTACACAAAGGAGACTGGGATCATCTACTCTAGCCCCCCGGCAAGGATACAATACCCTGAGTAATAAAGACCTTGGACTGCCCCTGGCACACAGCAGCCATCAACTTCATGGTAGACATGGCAGCTATTATCACCGATAGGTGTTTTCAGACCCGGAGATCACAAGAGACACAAAAGAGGTCTCAGGCGGGGCAAGGTTCACAAGCCACTAACCCAGGGTGCCCAGGGTGTTCCCAGCAACAGCAGAGCAGCCTCACACCGTATCAGGCCCACCGAGGCCTCTAACACACTTGTTGAATGGGTGGTGTTCTCTGAATTCCAGGAGACTACTAATCTGCTACTTATTAATGAGCTATGCTGAACACAGATTTAAACTGCATCTGGTCTAGCAACCAAAAGAGACTGTGGGTCTTAACAAAAAAAAAAAAAAAAAAGGAGAGACCCCTGAGACCCCCTGTGTGCGGGGAGGGTGCACAGCCCTCCTGGTGTAACCGGGCAGGAACTGGCAGCTATCTCCTGGCGCCTGCCTGAACTGGATGGCGGCCCTGAATACTTTCTTTCTTAAGTGAAGCTCCCCTCTGTGCGCTGAATCATAGCATTCACGGGGGGAGTGGGGACAAGAGCACGGACCAAGTGGATACCAGGCATCAGTGAGCGGAGCCAGGGGGCAGGGCGCGGGCCGTCTGGCAGGGCTGGATGGGGACACGAAACTGGCTTCCCTGGCCCTTCAACCCCCATGGTGGGTGCTGAGGGATGGAGGGGGGAAATGAGCCTGACCACAGACCTCGGCAGGGGAGAGACCAGGCCCAAAATAGGCTGAGCGTCTGGGACGTCAGCTGGGATTCGCCCCTTCCAGCAAGTCAGGGCTCAAGCATTCTGTTTACCAAACCCTCCACACACATAGAAACCAGGATCGTCTGGGTTCCACGTTAAAGGGGACGGGGAGGACCCCCCCCCCCCCCCGGGTGGATTTCGAGGTGTTGGAAGCTTCTCTGACAATGCCCGGGAGGAGGGCCAAGGCCCAGGAATGCCCAGAGTGAGCCTGGCAGAGGAAGAAAGGCAACGGCAGGCCTGCAGGCGGGCGGGCGGGGGCTCGCCCTGCCGGGGGAGGGGGGCACCCCACCCCACGCAGCCCCAAACTGGCAGGTAGCAGAGAGGGGGTGACGTCTGCAGGCGAAGGCAGCTCTGCGGAGGGGGACGCCACCGCAGCACGCTCTCGAGCTCGTGAGAGTAATCAGAACCAGCTGAAGACGGATCTGCCTGTCTCAGGGCTGCCAGAGAGAGGGACTTTCCAGCGCAGAAGCTGGGGATGGCTCTTCTCAGGGAAAGCTCCCCCGTCATGCTGCTCCCCTCTCTCTCGGGGTGGCGGGGCTGGGGGTGGGCATCATGAGAAGGGCAGCTCCCCGGGCCTCCTCCTCCAGTGCCCCCACATGTGGCCAGGCTCTGCTCCTCTGCACGTGTGGAGAGGGATCAAGTCCGTGTGGGCTGCAGACGGGCCCCGCAGCTGAGCCCAACCCACACATGTCTTTACTGGTCACCAAACGGTGCTGTGGACACCTTTTAGCCCTGCCTCACTGATGAGGACGTTAAAGCAGACGGGGGACATGAGTTGCTGTCCAAGGCCACACAGGGAGCAAGGGGTGGAGCTGGGAATTGAACTTGAAACTGTGGTTCCAGAGCCTATGCTCTCTACCCACGCACCGGCCTGCCTGGCAGGGTGAGGACTGGGGGAAATACAGCGCTATGTGGCAGGCACAAACACAGGCACTGTAGGGACCATATGCTATCTAATTCTCATGCCAGCCCTGACACGCAGGTATCACTTTTACCAGCTCCTGTTCAGAAAGCAGGAAACAAAGGTCCACATAAGTTACTTGTCCAAGGCCATTCAACTAGGAAGGGTAGGCCTCAGGCTCAAACCAGGTCCCTCTTACCCTAGTACCTGCCACTGTGCCACAAGGTTCTCCAACAACCTCAACAGAGTACCCTTTGCTGTGTGCCACGTACTGTGCTGGGCTCTAGGGAGCCAGGGGTGGCCCACCCAACCCTTACAGCTGCTGGGGAGGGGGGACAACCAATCATACCACCACAGAGATAAACCTAAAATTCCAGTTTTGAAGGAAAGTATGCCTGGCCTCATCAAAGGAAGCTTCAGAAGGTTTTTGGGGGTCAGAATGGGGGAGAAAGCTCAAGGAAGTAATTTCTGCAAGATGATTATTATCTGTTTCATGTGCCTTTTACCCCCTCCTCAGTACCAGGAAAGCAAGTGGGAATCATGTTAATGAGACTGGTCGAAGGAACCTTGTTTCAGAGTCCAGACCCCACATGCTGCTGAAATGCTCTATATCCCAGGTCAGTGACGTGCAGGTACCTGGTGTAGGGGAGGGAAAGGGTGAGGCCAACATCGAGCCGGCTCCCAGGAAATGGTTGTGAAAGCCAAACCACACTTGCCATGCTCCAAACATACCCAGCATCTGTTCACACGAAACAGCCATCAAAAGTAGGGGATGGGCACTGCTGGGCCACCCCAGACTCACCTTCTTGGAAAACTCATCTACCATCTATCTTGAGCAACGGCTCCCACAATGTGATCTTCACAGTCACTTACTAGAAATGCAAATTCTCAGACCCCACTGCAGACCTACAGAATCGGAAAGTGTGAGATGGGGCCTGGCAAACTGATTCTGAGGCCCATAAAGCTTGAGGACCACCAGTGTGAGTGGGGCTAAAGTTACGAGTACAGGCACACAACCCTAATGAGACAAGCACTCAACATTTGTCTCCATTAAGCTTCCTAATAATTCTGGAATGAACAGCATTATCCCCACATGAAGGTGTGAGCCTCCCTGACCAGCCCAACCTCACACCGCTGGGAAGCTGGAGAGCTCAGCGCCTAGGACACTTAGAACTTTGGATTCAGAAAGGCCCAGATGCAGACCCTGGCTTTGCCCCTCACTGCTGTGTGGCTGTGGGTAGACTCCCTAGCCTCTCTGAGCCTGAAGTACCTCATCACTTAAAACGGAAGACAGCATCAATCTCTCTTGGAAGGTTCTGTTTTTGAGGATTCAATGAAATGACCCATGTAAAAGGCCTCCCACCATGCCAGGCACACACTGAGTACGTACTGGATGGCAGTATTTTGGAAGAGCATAGCTCTCATCGGCCCCAAAGGTCTTTGAGCTCCGCAGTTGATGTGATCAAGTTCAGGCATTGAGTCTGTGGTACGTTACTCACAGGAAAGCCCTTTAGACAAGTGTAGTGCCTGGCTCCTTTTGTTTAGAAATAGTTCTATCGGATTCCTGGGACTTGGGGCCAGTGAGAAGCAATAAACCAGGAGAGGGCTGGGGGGGGTGAGCAGGAAGGGAGGGTGATTGCTGCCATGGAAGGAAGTGCTAGGAAAGGAACACAAACACAGCTGCCTGGGGCTCACGGGGCTTCCAGGGCACCGCCAACAGTGCCCTCCGCCCTGCAGCCTGCAGTCAGGCTCATCTGTTCGAGACAACTGAGTCACCAAGGAGAGGCCAGTATCGGGATTCGCCAGGATTTACAGAAGTTAGCACACATGTGTGTGTCTGTGCGAGTCGGCATGAAAAACTTAAGAATGGATAAGAAATTAAAACACTGGTTGACTAAGGAAACCGCCTCATAGCTTTCCAGGCAACCAGATGATCTACAGTGACTTGGGCCCTGGGGCCCAGAGAGCTGTGGTTTCCCTGTGACAGAGGCAGGTAATCCAGGGGCTGAGAGGGCAGGGGCCTGGTGCCAGACTAGCTCAGGTAGGGCCAGGGGCAGGTCAGGCAACTTCCTAGGCCTTGGTTTCTGTGTCTGAAAATGGCAAAATAATAAAAGGACCTGCCTCCCAGGACTGTGCGGACGATCAGGACGTGCTCAATAAACATTTCGAGTTATTGCTGAATGTGTACATGTGTGCGTCCCATAAGCCCGCTTGCTACCATGTCGAAGGCACGATTTTCTCTGGTCGAGCTGACTTCATGTGCAGGCTGCGCACAAAGGCAGGAGCAAGGAAGCATTTCTTTGGCTAAAAGATGGTCAGTGAGGTTCTGTGGGGGTGGTTCCAGGGACAATGACAGATATACAAACCAAAAAGGGAAACTAAAGGACACTCTCTGGAGAGATACAAAATAACTAAGGATCTTCAGAAGACCCAAATGTGTTGGAGATCCAAGATAATGGGGCTCCAGCCTACTAAAGAGGAGTGCCAGCATCTAACCAGCACCTACTGTATACCATGTATTGTGCTAGGGTATTTGCACTCGGCATGATTCACTAATTTCTCCCAGCTGACCTGGGAAGGTGGTACTGGTGTCCTGGCTTTTAGATAAGGGAACATACACTGAGAGGATAGGCAAATTTCAGAAGTCATATGATTAGTAAGAGGTAAGGCAGAACTCAAACCCAGGCCCGGCAGACTCCCACTGCACCGAGACAGCCATGGTCTTGCGTGGAGGGCGCTGGCCGTACGCCTGTCCTTGCTTTCTTCCTACCCCTTCCTTTCCTGCCAGCACCTGCCATGGGCCAAACCCAACCCAAAGCCAGAAGGCAAGAGAGCCCATTGGGGGAATCCATCCAGGTCAGCCTCTGGACACAAGGGAGGGTAACAAAGACCAGATGTAGGGCAGAAAGCAGAAAATACCCAGTGAAGGGGAAACCTCACCCCTGCCCTCCAGGGTTTCAGCCTGGGAGCAGGAATCTATCTGTCCCAGGCCAGGGAGGATAAGAGGGAGGCCAGGGGATGATCTGGAGGCTGGAGGGACTACAGGAAGCCTCCTGTACCAGTGCCTTTACTTCCTGCAGGGCCTGTGTGGGTGTCTCTGAGATGGCCCACCCCGGACCTACTAGCTGGAGAATCAGGGCAGATTTGGGCATCTGAAACCAGGGAAGATGCAGGAACAGTCGCTTCTGATTTTCCAGGATCGTAGATATGAATTCTTTGCGTCTTCCTGTCAGTGCCCGCTGCAACGGTCCCCCTTCCAGGTTTGGGACAACACATCTATGGATCTCTGCTGAAAGCAATTCCTGCAAACCCAAGAGACCCTGGGCTCCCTGCATCCCTCATGACATCTACCTCATGAGCTACCTCACGGATGAGAACAAACTAGTTCAAGGAGTAGGGTACGGAACTGGACTTTTCTAGTCCACTCCAGCCGGTGGGAACATTAACAGCAATTCAAGCATGTTCTATAGATCCTTCCAGCACAACTGCCTCACCTCAACCTCATTCCCAACTTCCCCAGTTACTTCTGGGAGTGTTGGGGGTGGTGGCTCCTGGCTATAGCTGGGTAGGGTGTGTACTGCCCAACACTACAGGCAAATCCCAACTGCGGATCACTACTTTGCTCCCAGAGTGTTATTTTTAGGGTTCTCAAGTGGCAAATCTTTATGATACTAAACAGCGTAGCTTCACACTCCCCATATTTAAGTCATGCTGGATTCCTGTCAACTCTTCTTCCAAAGTCCTGAATCCAGCCACTGGTCTCTGTCTCCTTGACACTACCCTGGTGCCCATCATCCTCTAGTTTCTCATCTGGATAGCCCCTCAAGTTTCCTAACGGTCTTCCCAGTTCCATTCTTTCCCCCTTGGACCATTCTCCACCCAGTACCAAGAGGGACACTGAGAAAATGCAAATCGAAGTATAACATTTTCCAACTTGCAACCCTCCAGGGGCCTGCGCTGCATTCTGAATAAAACCCCATGGCCTCGCCCGGCATGGAGGGCCTTACAGGACCTGCCCAGCCTGCCTCTCTCACCGCCCCTCACTCCCCTCTCCTGCTTGTCTCTGCTGCTTGGTCACAGTGGCTTTTCCATTCCTCAGCTAGGCCAATTGCACAGATTTTCCATGCCCTGTTCCCTTTGCATGGCTGCCTCCTTCCTGTCACCAGGGCCTCGGCTCACATGAGCCTCCCTCTCAGAAACTCTCCTGAGCGCCCTGTTGAAAGGAGCCTCCTTCCTGCCCCCGTCGGCCCCATCATTACCTAGTTCAGGGACAATCCTGAACTAGGCACCAGGGGCGACCACAGCCTGAGGTCCGCATGTCTGGGGCTACACCTGTGCACCATCTCTCCCTCACTACGCACCCTTGCGCAGCCTCCTCCAGCTCTCTAAGAGCTTGACTTCCTTGGCCCAAAAAGGAGGACAGTGATGGTTATTACCACACGGAGCTGTTGCGAGGGATACAAAATCGATGCTAACAGCACAGAGCCTGCGACCCACAAGCTGTCAACCAGCATGATCTCTGTTATTCCTTCCCCTGAACTTGTCTCCTGTTCCTCCAAGGACCCCAGCACACGTCCCCCTCATATCTGCTCCCAGGGAGCAGCTCCAGAGACCGGCCAGGGACTGGCTCATCGTGATCACTCGCTCGTGTGGATTTGGGCCCAGCTAGAAGTCTGTGAGCGGCAGCTCTGGGTGGGTTCTTTAAGAAAAGGGGAATGAGGGGCACCTGGGTGGCTCAGTGGGTTAAGCCTCTGCCTTCGGCTCAGGTCATGATCCCAGGGTCCTGGAATCGAGACCCACATCAGGCTCTCTGCTCAGCAGGGAGCCTGCTTCCTCCTCTCTCTCTCTCTGCCTCCCTCTCTGCCTACTTGTGATCTCTGTCAAATACATAAAGAAAATCTTAAAAAAAAAAAAAAAAAGAAAAAGAAAGAAAGAAAGAAAGAAAAGAAAAGGGGAATGATGGATTTATGGAGAAATGATTACTATCCACACTCCCGAGATGAATGTGACATGGTCCTGTCCTCGAGGAGCTCACGATCCAGAAGAGGAGAACAGGGAGCAGGCAGAAGGGTCACCGGGTGGGGGACAGGAGGGCAGGCAGTGTCAGCATGGGATGCAGCGCCCAGGCCACATGTCCTCCAACCCTCTCATAGAGTTGGGGCAGCTCCCTAAACAGGGGGGTGGGGACATTAAGCAGTTCAAAGACTACACTGAACCTCCTGCCAATTCAAGTCGGATTTTGCCACCAAATGAATTTGAAACAGCCTTTTGAAAAAAGGCTTGCTATTTTTCTAGAGCTTTTGGATTCTGGATTTGTGGGTGAGGGCACATGGACTTGCAGTTGGGGCTAAGTCACCCATTAGGCACAGCGGGAACAGCACTTAGGACTCATGGTACTTTGGGGGGGCTCACAAAAATGTTCTAACTTCTTTTAAAATGAGAATAAAAAGTGAAATTTTAGGTCAGGAAATGTCTTAATATTCAATATTAATGTATTTGTCTTCAGACCAATGCAGTCATAGAAGATGATTTTGAATATTTCTTAGGGGAGGAAAGAGCTCGCGAAGGCAGAGTGCCTCAGGCAGACAAGCCATCCTGGAGCCGTGCATGGACACCTGCCCTCTGCAGATGCTGGAAGCTTCGGCCAAGATAAGGCAATGACACCAGCACGGCGCCTGGTACACAGTAAACATTTACCACATGATGACAGTAACAGTGACCATAATATCGTCACAGTCTCGTTCCCCTTATCCACAAAAGGGAATGATCGCTGCCCTCCCCGCACTGCCAGGCCTGCTGTGAGGCCAAGAGCGGTAACAAATGCCAAAGTGCTCTGGGATGTGGCCCTGCCGTGTGGAGGAGGGGGGCTAATACTGTGACCCTCACCCGCATCCACCCGCGTGTGGACTATGAGCAAATGCCCCTCTGCTGTCCTGCCCTCAACTGGCAGGACGGCCCCGAGTGCCTGGCACAGGTGCCACCTTCCTTCCTGCACCTGCCTGGCAGATGGGAAGGGGAGAAGGAAAGGCTGAGGCGGGGGCACCCGGGAGCCAGATCAGCAGAGGAGCAGTTAAGGGGACCCCCAAAATCAGCTTGGGGTGGGTCTAGGGTAGCCCTGAGAAGTCTGGAGCAGCCTCGCGTGGCCAGGGAGGCCGTCTTTCTTAGTTTGGGTCTCCTCTCCCTTCTCCTTCCAGCCAGACTCCTAAAGTGCACTCTTGCGGCCCTCAGCGCCAGGACGCTGAGTCAGAAGCCCTGGACGTGAGGCTAGCGCTCCCACAGAGCCATTCAACAGACATTTACCATGTGCTGCTTCGTGCTGGTCCTCCAGTAAGATGCTCCAGGGTCCAGGACAAGACCATCCCAGGCGCGCCCTCGGGGCTCCCTGACGACACTGCCCCCACTGGGGCACCAGCACCCCTGCCTCGTCCCCCACCCTGGCCTCCGGTCTGGGAAGCTCGCCCCCTCAGTCTCTTTCCCGAAGCCCTCAGTTATCTGCTCAGCTGCCTTCTCGGGCCCCAGGAGAGATAAGCAAGGTCAGCAATAGCTCGGCTGCTCCTGGGGAGGAGAATTCCAGCAGGTGTCTAGAAGGGGATTGTGGTCTTCCCCGCCTGGCCATAAAATTGCCCACAGTCTGACACTGTCTGACACAGACAATGTTCCAAAAAGCAATTTTTTAAATGTTTTATATAGGTGGGGTGTCTGGGTGGCTCAGTCAGTTAAGCAACTGCCTTCGGCTCAGGTCATGATCTCAGGGTCCTGCGACGGCTCAACGGGGAGCCTGCTTCTCCCTCTGCTCCTCCCCCTGCTTGTGCTCTTGCTCTCTCTCTCTCTCAAATAAATAAGTCTTTTTAAAAATGTTTATATAGCATGAAATGATTTTAAACAGCTTTGGAAAATTTCTGTGAAGTTTTTATTATGACAATACAAAGAAAACCAGCAAAAAAAATCTCTCTTCCCTGCGCTTTTTCGTCTCCCCTCTTGGGGACAGGCCTCTGCCTCAGCTGCAGTAAGAAGAGGGCAGATGAGGCCAATCGAACATTCCTTAAAATGCTGTTAGAACGACAAAATGAAAACCAGTCAACTGAACATCCTAGCAAATTGGCTTTGGGCACATTGACCTGGAGCCCAAACTCTGGTGCTCAAATGGAGTTCAGTGAATATCTGTTGACTGAAGAGCAAATGTGTTTGCCTGCTAGGTGACTTGACATCCACACTTGAGGAGACGGGCTACCCTGACTCTGTTCCTGGCAGGTGGGTGGAGAAGGGGGAATGAAAAGGGTCGTACATGAGCTAACAACAGGCTCTCGAAGCGACTTCGTAACTGAACATACAAACTTGTTTGGCCAGCATGTAACAGCATGATGTCCTCAAAGGGCTTTCCGTGTGCTGGGACATCCTCTGTGACACCAGGCGGTAGAGGATAACCAGTAGCACTGCCTTAGAATCTCCCCATAAACGTAAGTCTCCAAACTTCTTACCAGGGCCAGGGAACACATGGTGTCCCTGACAGACATGGGGCGGCAAGCCATAGGACCTGACGACAGCACCTCCCAATAGGAGGGGCCAGCTGGCTGAGTCTTAGCTTAGAGGCAGCTGTTGCATTAAATCTGGAGGGAGGGCGACTTCTGGCAGCCTCACAGGCTTCCTGATGCTGGACACTCCCCTGGACCTTTCCAAGACCGGCTGACCAGGAGAGGAGGAGATGTACTTCCTTGTCCCTTAACCATGGGTTAATCTCACTGGATGGAGCCCCATCACTAACACTGCCATAATTCCTTACCTTGAATCTGAGAAGTCATCAACTATTAAATGTGTCACATTCTAGTAAAAAAAGAAAAAGTGTGGCCAATTAGCCCTGACAGACTGTTAACTTTAAGAAGCCTCCTGATTTCAGAGATCTTAAAACAAGAAAAAAAAATGTCTTAGAATTAAAGAGATGTTATTTGTTTTCAGGACAACTGTGTTTCTGATTGCTTTGATGTGGGTCTTAATCCCAGTCCCATTACTTCCCAGCTGTGTGGACTGGTGCAAGGAACTTCACTTCAATAAGCCTCAGTCTTCTTGTTAGTAGAACAGAATGGTAATACTTCCTTCATAGGTTATGAGAGGAGGAAACAATGATGCCTACAGAATGTTGAGCTTGATGCCTAGCGTATCATAATTAGTTACATAAGATTATCTAACAAGGCTTGTGGGAACAACACATTTCTTCCAGTGCCCAGGTGGGTATACTGAGCTGAATCAATCTATGACTTCTTGGGGCTGGTATTTCCCAACAGACTATGACCAAGAGCAGGAAGGGCAGAGAACTGAATAAAGAACCAGTTATCTAGGTTTATCAAGGGCACTGAAAGCAGGCGGAATACAGGAGGTTTGAGGGAGAAGACAGATTCAGTTGGAATGCAGGGAGCTCCAGTTACCAAAATGGAAAAATAGATTGTACTGAACTAACTCTCTGGCTGGTAACAATGATAAGCTCTGGACAATACACAAAACAACTGCTTGAAAGCACCTGAGAACAGCCCAAAGCAACAGAAGCTGGAGGAGACACGGTTTTTGAAACCATGCCCTAGTGTACACTTCCCAGTAAGCCCAGGACTAAGAGTTATACCTAGGACTATGGACAAAACCAAAATAAACCTATCTGAACAAAACCTAGATACCAAACCTCCACAAGACCAAGGGGGTAAGCCAGTAAATTAACCACCTGCCAGAGCAAAACACAACATTCTTTAGAGGAAGGCAATAAAATACAAAGTCACTCAATGTATCATACAAGAAGTCCAGTTATACAATTTTAAAATGATAGACAAGTGAAGCAGGAAAATGTGACCCATGCTCAAGAAAAATAATAGCCCATAAAACCAGACCCACTGATGAGCTAGATGTTGGACTTAGTTAAAAAAAAGAACTTTAAAATGGCTACTATATATATGTACAGGATTTTCAGGAAATGAAGGATAGAATGAATGAGCAGATAGAGAATCTCAGAAGATAAATTGGTCCTATAAAAATAAACCAGTGGAAATTTTAGACCCAATAAATACAGTACCTGACATAAAACATACTTTGGATAAAATTATCAAAGACTAGATACTGTAGAAGGAAAGGTCAGTAAACGTGGAGACAAGTAATAGAAATGATCCAACTGAAGCACAGGAAGGAAAAGGAAAAGGAAGAGAAAGGAAGGAAGGAAAGAAGGAAGAGAGGGAGGAAGGGCGAGAAAGAGGAGGGGAGCTTCAGTGACCTGTGGGACAACACCAAGTGTGTAAATGCAGTTCCAGAAGGGTAGGAAAGAGATAATTGTACTAAAGAAATATTACAAGAAATAATGGCCCTGAATCGCCTTACACACATCCAAATTTAGTGAGACCCGTCAACTCAAAGATCCAAGAAGCTCAGTGAACTCCACACAGAATCAATGCAAAGAAACCCACACCTATGCACACCACAAACTGCTAAAAACCAAGATAAAGAGAACTCTTAAAAGACATGAGAGGGGAAGAGACTCACTGTACCCAGGAGCAGTAATAAGGAGCAGATCTGACTGCTCATTAGAAACAATGCAGGCCAGAAGACAATGGAAAGGCATTTAAAAACTACCGAAGGGAAGGGGAAAACCAGCAACTAGGGATCTGTGAGGCTTGAAATGCTGGTTAGACACTGCAACCCCACCTAAGCACCCCCTTTTACAACACACACTGCCCACGTACTTCCGCCATATACAGTATCTCAGTAGAAGAGCCCAACATTTCCAACAGAGAAAAAAACTGTAACTGTTAGAAAGGTGATAAGACATGGAAGACACATGAAATTGTTTAAACAAATTGGGGGACATAATTAAGAGTCTTTGTGTTCTACCACCGTGTAAACCTCACATAGGATGAAAAACATCCTGATCAAAAAAAGTGTAAAAAAAGAAAGGGAGATTCTCTTCTCCTCATGTGCTTTGGTCACATGATACTTTGGTCCAAGAGTCAGCTGGAAATGTGGGAAGGGTGTTTCTCAAGGAGGTCACGGAGATTCCGAGCTGAAGTTAGGCGCCTGGCAAGCAAGAGCAGAGAGGTGTTTGGACGCAGGAAGAGCAACAGCCCCATTTCCTGGGCAACCACTGAATGTTTAATGCCACGCCTTGTGCTTTAGGTGCATCATGTCACTCAGTCCTCTCACACCCTAAGGAATGAGTAGTATCATTTAAAAAAATTTTTTTCTTAATGAGAAAACAAAGTTTGCGAGAGAAAGAGGACATTGCCCAGGTTAGTGACAGGGTAGGGATCTGAGCCCAGGTCTGTTAGACGCTGAGCCACAGCTCCTCATCCTCCCCAGCCAGGCACTCGATTATTCACTCCTCTGTACCAGGCTGCCCAGAAGGAGAGCTCTGTGTGGCCCACACCCACACGTGTTCCGGTGCTCCAGGACTCACAGCCCAGGAAAGGAGGCGATGGGGATTACTGCAGCCAACAGTGAGTAAGTACCGTGTACTAGCCGGTACACATCACACTTAGTGTGTTGCCATCTTGTTCATTTTTCTCAACAGCCCCATCAGTTAAGTCCTTGTAACATCTCGATTTTATGTTTGAGGACAGTGAGGCTTATAGCTGAGTGGTAGAAGCTATAGTGGTAGAAGTGGTAGAATTTGACTGCATAACTTAAGCTCTCCAGCAGCATCCTCAACTACCCAAGGCCACCTCAAAGGTGAGGGATATGCAAACATGGATGGGGCAAGGCCATCCTGGTGTTCCTCTCCCACATGACGGGATCCTAGGAACTGTGAATTGTGAAAGCAAATATGCTCTAGTAATCCAGGAGCTGGGCTGCACCTGTTCCGCAGGGGGGGGTGGGTCCTGGAAATTCCCTCTGACCCAGCGAGTCCCATCGCCTCCACTTGCCTCTCTCACCAGGATGGCTGCAACCATCGCCCACCAGCTCCAGGTGTTGTCTATGGTTCCTGCCAACTCAGTCTCTGCTCAACACCTAATGGGGCCTTTCAGAAATAAAAGCAAGTTGTTGGAAAGCTTTCTGTGGCTTCCCACTGTCCTTGGATCAAGTCCCACCTCCAAAAAGGCCTCGTCTTCCGCCATGCTCCTTGTCTCTCCTCAGACAAATGCAGTCCTGGGAAGAACTCCCTATAATTGTTCCAGTTATTACTGCTGCCTAACAAATTACCATCAAAACTCAGCAGCCTAAACAACCATTTTCCTATCCTCATGGATTCTGTGGGTCAAGGACTCAGCTGCAGAACGGTACAGTGGCTCGTGCCTGGGGCCTCGGCAGGAAGACTCCAGCAGGAGCTGACTCATGGCTGGAGGCTTGAATCACTGAGAGGCATCTTTCTTCCTGGCTGTGAGCTGGGACCCATGTCACCCCGGGCCTCTGCCCAGCAGCTTGCAGGTAGCTGGACTTCCCAGGGTCTAGCCTGGCTCGGGGCTCCAAAAGAGAGTTTCCCAGTGAACAAGGCAGAAGCTGCACCGCCTCGTCTCACCCAGGCTTGGATAGCAGGTAGTGACATTTCCAGTGCACTCCACTGGTTGTAAGGAGGTCACAAACCCACCTGGATTCAAAGGGAGGGGACAGAGACCCTACGTCTCACTGGGACGAGTGTCAAGTTCTTGTGTTGGAGTAGGAGATTATTGGGGCCATCTTCGAGAAAGCCATCTGCCACGTGGTCTTTCACACTATTGTCTCTACCCGGACTATCGTCTCTCCAACTTGCATCTGCTGACTCTTACCCATCCATCAGGCTTCAGCTGAAAGACCACACGCTTGGGGAGCCTGCCCCGACTGCCCGGCTTGAGCCAGCCTCCTGCTGAGAGACCTGCTTAGCATCTAGCACTTCTCATGGGTCTGTCTGTCTGTCTCCCCTCCTGATTGCAAGCTCTGTGAGGAGAGCAACTTTGACTTCCTGGTGTCAGCTCAGAGCAGGTTCCCCATAAACACATCCTGGAGAAGACACTCGTGAGACAGAGGAGGAAGGGGAGAAGGAAGCATGCCAGCCTCCGGGCTGACGAGGGGGATGCGCAGGAAGGATCGACTCCAGCCTATGTGCTTCTGCTGCGCCTGGAGTCCCCAGCCTCCCGCGGCTTCTGTGCAGCCCTGGCACAGGGACCCTCCTGAGTGGGCGGGTGCCTTCACCCCCACGGTGGTCGTAGGAGGCACACTGTCCAACCTGACCGTCCGGCTAATGTCACCTGTAAGCTACTGCAGTCTTCTGGTGAAGACTCGCCTTCTAAAAAGGAACAAGACCAACAGATCACAAAGGGAGCGCGTCTGAGCAGGCTGGGAGGGGCCGAGGCGAGAAGCAGAGTTTGCTCCCTGCCGACACAGGAGGGGCAGTCCTGAGGAGCAGAGGACCACAGTGGACAAGCTTGCCCAGGGCCCAGCAACACAGTGCGCTATGTCTGATGGTGAGGAGAATCCCACCGAAGCTTCTCTCCCAATCTGCACCTGAGCGTCATCACCACCATTATCACTAAACTTCTCTAAAGAGGAAGGAAGAGTCACCACCAGTATTTCACAGAGCTGCTGCCCAGGCAGAGACACAAACATGCACCCCGCTGCTCCCGCCCCGGTACCCGCTGGCCTCCCCTGTCTGCCGGCGGTGCGGACACGTGTGTCCGCAGGATCGCTCACTTCACCACTTCACGGGGCTCTGGCGTGGTCTTCTCCCTTCTGCTCTGACTCTGCGAACGCTCGTGCGCTCCACCTCACTGACAGACTGTGCCGGGGCCTCTCATCACGGGTCCTCGAAGGTCTGGAGGTCACCACAGAGGTTCTGGGAGTGCAGTCCCGGCCTGCCCGCCTCCCGAGTGCTGAGTCCAGCCCGCCGGGGCGCTCCTGTCCTGCGCCAAGCCCTCCCCCGCGTGATACCCTGGAATCCATGAAGCTAGATCACTGGTCCTCGCTTTTTTACTGATGCATGAAAGGGATGACAGAACCGTGAAGTGACTTAATCAAGGCCTCTAGGTGGTAAGTGACAGGCGGTTCTCCCATGCACAGCCCCCACCCCCGCCAGCCTGTGGTGTTTCCCGTGTCTCAGGCCACTGCCTCCTGTTAGCTTCAGCACAGATCCCGCTGGCTTCTGTGCACAGTCTTGGGCTCCCTCCCCGGGGTTTAGAGGTGAGAGAGAGGCCTCTAGGAAGGGTGCCCACGGGGAGAAGCCATCTGTATGGAGCTGTCCCCCCTGCTCACCTGGGGCTCTGTGGGGCAGTGCAGGGATGAGGGAACCATTCAGTGGGGGGACCTGCTGCCTGTGCAGCTAGAGCAGATCTAGACCCATCACCTGAGTCAGAGGGGAAGCCGTCTGCCTCGGCAGAGCGCGCTAGTGGCGGGCAGGCCAGGGAGTAGAGCCGGCCCAGCTGCTCGTGCCAGGGAAGGAGGGGGCCGGCGAGGAGGGCCGCCTAAGCGGGCTGGGGCGGGAGGGGCTGGGCCAGCTGGGGCCGGAGTTAGTGTGACATCACCGGGCGGCCCGCCTCTGTCTGGGGCTGAGGGGAGGCCCGGAGCCTTTCTGGGGCCTGGGGGATCCTCTTGCACTGGTGGGTGGAGAGAAGTGCCTGCAGCCAACCAGGGTCAGGCTGTGCTCACAGTTTCCTCCGGCGGCATGTAAAGGCTCCACAAAGGAGTGGGGAGTTCAAATGAGGCTGCTGCCGACGGCCTGAGGATGGACCCAGAGCCCTGAGCAGTGCCTCCTGAGTCCCTGACCTGCAGAGCATGGCACGGAGGCAGCCGCTGGCCCCTGCTGGGAGAGGAGGCAGGTTGTAAGCAGCCCCAGCAGGACCCCTGGCCAGCCCCCGCCCCACCCCCGGCGCAAGACCAGCTGTGGAGCACCGCGGAGCAAGCAGAGGCCAGTGAGGCAGGGCTGCTTGGCGGCCAGTCCGGCCTGCGACTCGGGGACCCCTCCTGGAGGCCATGGACAGGCTGCCCTGCTGACGTCTGGGGTAGAGCACGTGAGGAGCTGCCCCGGGGAGTCTAGCAGGAGTGACAAGGTAAGGGGCCAGCTCCGTGGCACCAAGGGACAAGGGGGCAAGACGCAGCAGCTGGCCCCATGTCTGGGGGTTCAAGAACCCTGACCCCTCCAGCTGGGGGTGTGTGCAGCTGCACCCCAGAGGGAGTCACTCTTGCTTTCCTCTGGAGCCAAAAAGTCACTGCTGGGGCAGACTGCGGACACCTGGGCCGAGGGTGGTGTTCTGGGGGCATGAGACCACGGGCTGGGGCTTTGAGAGCTTCCTCTGTAAGCCCTACTGTGCTGCAGACAAAGAGCCTTTGGGGTGAAGGAAGGCGGCTCCAGGGCACGGCCCGGCAGCTGGGGTGTGTGCGTGAGCGCGTTCCTGTGTGTAGGTGTGTGCTTAGGGGGACAGGAGTAGCCCAAGGACATGGGAAGGCGTTTTGAAGTTTTGGGTTTCTATGCACTCTGCCTAGACCCTATGCTGAGGCAAAAGCAAAAGCAAACACTGTCTGGCCAGAGCCGGGAGCCCTTGTTCAGAAAGTTCCCTGGAGCCCAGCAGCCTCTGCCCACCCCTCGGCTGGAGAGGAGAGGACCGAAGGGGTCCGGAGCTGGGGGGGACACACCAGCTAGAGAGTTCCGTCACCGTGGCTCAGGGCAAAGCGTTGCCCCGGCTTTCCCTGCATGTCCACAGACGCCTGATCCCGCCCAGCACCGGACGGGAGCCCAGGTCTCCAGCGGGCTGACTGTGGCACTGAAAGAGGGGAGGACCAGTCTTCCCCGGCACCCGGCGGGGGGTACAGCGCCGGCTCCACATTCCGAGTCCCTTGAAAGCACTCAGCATTAGATAACATTTCCCAACAGAAATTCTTCACTGATCCCTCCCTTCTCCTTCTGTGATATGTGTGTCACGGGTCAGCTCTTGCTTCTGCTGTGGGATTAGGAGAGCTCCCAGAGGCCAGTTCGGTTACTCAGAAAAGGATCTCCTTTCACTGGGGCTCTGAGGAAAGCCGAGAATGCCACTTCCGAAGCTGGCCCAATGCTCCCCACATGCGTTCTCCCACAGTGAGGCAGAGTAAGGTAGGGCTTGTGAGCTAGCTTCAGGTCCTAGCTCCTCTACTCAGCAGTCCCGGGACCTCGGCAGGGCACTCAGTCTCTTGAAACCTGTTTCCTTTTCTGCGAAATGGAAGAATGACACCAGCTGTCTCTTAGCAACGGCTAACACACTGCACTCACCCTGGGCCAGACGCTTACCAGCTCGCGGGACCCTCACAGCCATCCTGCAACAGGGTACTGTTGTTCAAGCCCTTGTCCCCACCTTTATAGGAGGAAACTGAGGTATGGAGGTTCGGGGATGTGCCCAAGGCCATAGGGTTAGTAAGTGCCAGCACCAGGACCTGAACCCAGCACTCCGAGCCACACTCCCCATGGAGCTGGGAGCCCGATGCGGGACTCGATCCCGGGACTCCGGGATCATGACCTGAGCCGAAGGCAGTCGTCCAACCAACTGAGCCACCCAGGCGTCCCGATGATGCGGTTCTTGAACCCTGGTCAGCCTGGCTCCAAAGTCTATACTTTTCCCCTCCTCACTCCACTGCCCTGGTCAAGGTATCCTGACTTCTCTTTTCCTGACCCCGTCACTGGGTCCCCCAGCAGCCAAGTCTGTTCTGGCTGCTGTCCTACCGAATGCTCACACCACGCCATCTAAAAACCACGTGTACCTGCCTTCGATGCATCACTTGCTTGTGAAAGAGGCCTCTCTCTGACACAGAACAGGCTTTATCTACCTCTTCTTACAGATGAGCCTCCGCACAGCTACACAGCACCATGGGACCCTGGCACCGGCTCAGCAGGGCGGAGCCTCGGGCAAATTTCACCCATGTGTCTGAGATACCATTCATGTGTTTCCTACGTCCCTACTTGGAGAGTCCGCGGGCTGCAGGACCAGCAAGCAGGTCTTCACAGTCTGCACTGCCACACTCGAGCAATTCTGACCACATCAGGGAGGCAGCAACCACTGCCTTAGAATGAACAGCAGCAGCCCGCCCAAGGCAGGCAGGCAGGGACATGCAGCTTCAGGCCTCTCTGAATCATAGCCCATTTCACCCGAAGTGGTCTCAGCAGACAGCAGTCAAATGTGGAGAGGCTCTGCTGGTGGGGCTCAGGGCCCACTGGAAGGAGGCAGAAGGTGAATCTAGCAATCACACAGACGTATAACAGTAAGAGACCTGCGACGAGGGGGCACAGGGCACCAAATGAGTGGTGCTGTCCCCATTTTACAGAGGAGGAAACTGAAGCTCAGAGGTTGTAGCACCTCTGCCAACGTTCCTCCACCAGTGGACCAAAAAGCGAGGATTCAAACCCAGATCTGGACTCCTCCTACCCCAGCCCACTGCCATCCTGGATAGACACACTGGGGAAATCTTAAGAATGAATCAATTCATTGAATAGCATTCTTCTCTGTGAATTTATATAAAATACCCCAAATAGAAGGGTTATTCAGCCACTGGCAACTGGGAGTTTGTGGTGATAGATAGGTCACATCAGAAACTCATGCCAAGAGTAGTTTCTGTAAAAAACCATATTCCCTAATATTGACTGTAAACCATATGACGGATTTAACGACAGCCTGGGGTGGGGGGGCGGCAGTTAAAACGTTACAATGTTCTGTTACACGTGTCCATCAATTGTAAGACACATCCTGATCACAGAAATGTTCACATGTTGGGTGGGGGGAGTCAGACCTCTCACAATCGAGCTATTGTGTTCCGTCTGTTCTTCGGCGAAACCAACCGGCCTGTCTTGGGGCCAGCAGCCCCAGAGCCTCAGCCTCCTCCTGCTGCCTAGTCCTCCAGAAAGGCAGGCACAAGATCCCTAAGAAGAGCCCAGAAAGGGAGAGCCTGGGTGGCTAAGTTGGGCGTGTGACTCTTAGTTTCAGCTCAGGTCATGATCTCAGGGTCATGGGATGGAGCCCAGAGTAGGCTCTGCACTGGCGTCGTAACTGCTTGGAATTCTATCTCCCTCTGCTTCTCTCTCTCTCTGTAAAGGGTGGGGGGATCCCAGAAGGAAGTCTGTCCTTCTCTCTCAGAAGCACCTGAGGAACAGTTCAGTTCCAGGAAAGACCGAAATCCTGCCTGAGGCGGCCCCAGTCCAACCTCCACGAGGGAAAGCTGGTATCTCTTAGTCACTGCAGGACCTCCACGACTCGGGGCTGGGCAGAGAATGGATGTGCGGAATGAATGAATGGATGAATGAATGAAGCAAGCAAGCAAGCCTCAGACCCTGACAAACAAGCCTCTCGGTCCCATGGTGCCACACAGTTCCCCTCTGTGTTGTCGAGCCTAGGCCCCTTTGGGGTGCCTCTACTCCCACCTTGTGCCCACCCCAATCCTCACCCCAGCTGGAGCTGCCCTGCCAAGAAACTGATCACCATCCCCTCTGCTCTCTGTCCCGCCAACCACCCTGGGCCCCTTGATAGCAGGGACCTACTCTGTTCCTGCTCTGCCTCCAGCCCCAGAACGTGGCCGGGACAGGGGAAATGCTCGGGAAATACATGCAATGAATGGAATCCTTGAAGTCCTATCTGGGAATCTAAGTGCCATCCTGGCTGTTGGGTATTTGGAGGGGAAACAACCCTGACCCCACTTTAAGCAGCTCACGTCTGAGGTGCACAACCAGATGGGGTGCTGTGATGGGTGCAGGAAGCAGCCACGGCTGCTCCTGGGGGCAGAGGAGGAAGGGGGCCTCACTGTGGACGGTGGCTTCACAGGGAAGTGGATCTGGGAGGTCAAGTGAGAGAGGGAGACAGACGTGTGCCTCAGGCAAGACACGGGGGAAGGCGCTGGGGCAAAAAGAAGAGCATGTGCAGAGTGGCAGGGAGCCTGAGCGTGAGCACAGAGGCCCTGTTCCTAAAGCAGGACACCAACACGACCAGTTGGAACCTTAGAAGGACGGGCCTGGAGCCACCTGCACCCTGGAGGGCAGGGGAGCGAGGGCCCAAAGGCAGGGGGGCCAGTTAGGACTGTGTGGGTAAGAAACCTGGCTCTGGGGTAGACAAACTTGGTTCCAGGCCTGGCCTCACCACTTGGTAGCCGTGTGTCCCTGGGCAAGTGACTTCATCCTTTCCCTCTGTCTCCTCTTCTGTGAGATGAAAATAATCATAGGCCCAACTTCACAGGGTTACTGGGATCTGAGAGGTAGGCACAGAATGTGCTTGTCCCGGTGCTCAAGGGATGAGCCCATGCCAACAGGCTGAGGTGGCCTTAGGTGCCAACCGCTTGGTCTGGCCTAGAAAAGCAGTTCCAGGCCAGGCCCACAGTCCCTAGGAAGCCACCGTGGGGCAGCACTGTCTGCCCCGTCCCTGGCTTCTCCCTCTCATCTGAGGCTCGCCCAGTTCCCAGGCTCCAGAGCACACCAGGCATGGCCGGAAACGCAGCAGCCAACTCAGAAGCCGGGCTCTGACATGGCTTCTGCAGACTCTCCCCTCCTCGGCTCTGTTGGCTGGGGCTCCTGGCACAGAGGGCTCAGTGCGCAGGCTTTGGGGGAATCTCAAAATGGTTCCCAAATAGCGCACCGTGAAAAAGTAACAGCAGCATCCTTGTCCCCCTGGCAAAGGCAACTAGCTCCCCACTGCCTAACCACATCCCGCCTTGCCCTATGATCTCACAGTATGACCACAACCCACCTCGTCCACGAACTCAGTCAGCCCTCCCTGGAGCCATCTGCTCCCCAGAGGCGAGAACCCAGGGCATCAGGCAGATTCAACCCCCACACTGCTATTCTCCCTGGCAAATGGGTCGGATCCGACACTGCCTGCCTATCTGGCTCCTGCCTCTGTTCCCACCACCCGTGACAGGGCCGGACGGGGGCTGTCGCAGTGCATGATCACTGGCTGGAGGGGAAGGCTAGGGGACGGGAGGCTGGATAGACGAACAAATGGCTCATTTGAAGGTCTTATGAGAGCTGAGCTGGCAGGGTCTGGGAACTGGCTCCAGACTCCTTGGGTGCCCACATGGCCTTCTGGTGGGGAATGAATCACAGGATCCTAGGCTGGAAAGGGATGGCAGTTGGAGATGCGGCTGTTCCCTCCCTGGCCCCCAGGCTAGCGGTGAATCACCCAGGACAAGCGAGGCACAGTTCCTTCGGGTTTTCTAAGGTGAGGACGCCACTGCTCATCCTAGATGCCCATTTTGGGGTCTTGCCACTTGGATAATCAAGAAGCTGTTTCTAACATCCAACAAAACTCCCCCTTGTACTGACCTGAAAGCCATTTCTACTGATTCAGTCAACAGCAACTAAGAAGCAATCTGCATCCTTGCCGTGAAGCCCACAGACAAGCACCTGTTGTTTGTTCGTGCTGGCTAGAGAGACAATCTCGGAGGAAGTAAGGGCATGGGGACTGCAGTTGACAGCAGAATCCCATCCTGACATTTATTTCAAGGGACCTCAGACAAGGGACCTGACCTCTCTGGACCTGGGTTTACTCTCCCGCAAAATGCAGATAACATTTCTCTTCTCCTTGGTGTAAAGGGACCATACAATTTGGTACCCAATCGGGAAGGAAGAGGGGGTGCTATTCATAATTACATAAGATAACGGGCCTCAGCAGGGGGCAACCTTATGCGTGGGGCTGGAAGTGCCAGTGAGAAAGGGCACACCAGGCACGTGGTGAGTTTACCACAAACAAACGAGGACTGTTGTTATCTATGCTTTTGGTTATATGGTCAGTTGGGCCCTCTGGGGCCTCTTCTGGGATTTTTCTTGATCTGGATCCCTCCCACATCCTGGATCACCAGTTGGTTTGGGTACCACCCCACTGGTACACTATACATCCCCAACAGCCTTAGTAGGAAAAGCTGTCAACTTTGAAGTTTTGATTTTTTTCTTCTTGGTCCTGATGTTGCCTTAACAATCATGACCTGTGCTCAGGTCCAACAGACTTATTCAAGGAGAGGTCGAGTTGCTAGCTTCCCTAAAGCCAGACGCCAGGGGCCAGCCAGGCACACTCAGGGGCAGATGGCAGCTCCAGAGGCCTGCACTGCCTTGGCGGGGGCCCACTTCCCAGGCCTCCTGCACGGCCTCTGGTCTGGGCTCCTCCTCAGCCTTCTATGATAATAGGACGATGGGGCAGGGCTGGCAACAGAGGCAGTGGCGGGTTCTGAGAGCCCCTCACATGGAACTCTAGACTAGGTGACACTGTGAGAGCTGGCTTGAATCCAGAGGTTTTCCTGGGGTCAGCTCTCCTGAGGATCCCAGGAGCTCTTCTGTTCTCCCCTGGCCTGCGGGGGTCAGGGAGCAATTTCTTTTGAGTGTCCTGTCACTCCAGCACTTTTCTTTCCATATATTCAGCACGGTATATTTTAGGGTTCTGTTACTGGCTCCACTACTTAGTAATTTGGTGACTGTGGGCAAAATGACTCATGGTCTTAGAATCTCAATAGTTTCCTCACCTGCAAATGGGGGAGTTGTCAGCCCTGCTGTTAGTCTTAAAAGCATCTTTGTGGGTATTAGAAAATGGCTGTAATATAAATATTCCAAACTATAAAGATTGTTGAATGTTGAGTTGTGCTCCCTAGAGTTGCATAGTGCACAACTTGGGCCACCATGCATGGCAGCCCTGAAGTAACGGGGCTTCCCTCCTGAAGTTGTTGGAATAAATATGATCATGTTTATAAATTGTCTGAGTCACAGTGACAACTGACTGTAGTTATCCTCCTGAGTGTTTGAATTTCTGTCATTCCTAACCCCTGGCGGTACCAGCTTCTGCTGCGGGTCATGATACAAAGCTCCATCTTATAAAAACAATTCTTCCCACAAAGTGGCCCCATACCTGGGTTGTGGTGCCGTGAGTGGGACGTGGACACACGGTGTGTGGCCTCACTGCACCAGGCCAAGCAGGGACGCTCAGGGCTGCACACCAGAGGCTGGGTGGGACCCAAGCCCAGGGGAGGCCGCCTCCCCATATGCAGGTGCCGTCACGTGGCTTGATCACACCAGCTCCACTTGTAGGGAGGGAAACCCGCACATAATGGAAACTCCTCACAATACAATGTGGAAAAGCAATTTCAAGAATCGTTTTATTTTCATTTTGAAGCCAAGGAAAACAGTTGGAGTTGCTTTTCTTTGTTGGTCAGAGGAAGAAATTGAGGAGCACTGCTTTGATTGCAATGGAGTTCTTCTCCAGGCCTAAGATGGCTGGAATGCTGGGGAGGGTTATTTCTCTTGGGGTGTAATTAGTTGAATAAATATCGAGAAAGCAAAAGTAAACAAACTCATTACTGCCCATTAAGAACTGCCAAAGTAGCAGAAAACTGAAGGGGGGGGGGGGGTTAGAATCTTTAAGGAAAACAAATGACTCTAAAGCCAAGGCCAGTGCAAAGAGTACAGCCCTTGGCGTGAGGCTGATCGGAGCTCTTGGCTGCGTCAGCTCCAGCTCTTATCTGCTCCACGCTCCCGGCAAGTCACTTAGCCTGTCTGGGATTCAGCGACCCCATTCACAAAGTAGAAGTGGGGGACAACCACCTGGCGAGACCACCTGTGATAGTATGTGTCAGGCACCCAGCACGGGATCCTGTTCCTTTCCTTCCTTCTATAACCCACCTGGCCCCAAGTCACTCCTGCCAAGCCCAGACCCCGTGGAAAAGTAGCAGGAAGACCCAGAATCGTGAGCCTCACAACTGGTGGCACCATTAGCAACGCCATCTTGAGCGAGATACCAGACACCCTCCGGAGAGGCAATTTCCTCACCCTCAAAACGGCACAGCGCGGCTAACTAGCTCTGACTGTTGGGATGACTGAATGAGATGATGCACATGCAGGGCCTTGGGAACCTGAAAACCTGTACGAGTGTTAATGATCAAGATTGGTGCTCTTTTCAATTGAACAATCACGAGAAATGCTCTTTCAAGACAGCACAGCCCTGCACTGCGTCTGCCTGCCTCCTGCTTCCCTGCTCTTCCCCGGCACCGTGTAAAATACAGGGAGAGCAGGAGAGCCAGACCCAGGCTGACCAGAGGGCAGCTTTAGGCTGGATGATGAGGCCAGACACACCTCCAGCTCACAGCTCCCCTGCCGAGCTGCACAGGCACAAGTCCCGCCTCTGAGAAATGGGAGGAGCCTTGACTGTGGTCTCTCCCACAAGGGGGCGTGGTCAGTGCTCCTCCCGGAACCTGACTTTGTAGTCGGCCCTCAGGCCGCTATCGTGTTATTACCATCTCTAGTTTGGGAAGCATTTCTATGTCCCTAAGTAGTGTGTGAGGTGGGTTGGGTCGCCCCGTTTCACAGAAGAGGCTCAGCCTTCAGGATCACAAGTCCAAGGGCAGAGGCTTTGCTCAGGAAGTGTGGGAGGGGACAGGACTCAATGATAAAGAGTGCTACCCTGCCAGGTCTTGAGGCCTGGGAAGGTCTGGAAGCCAACCCTTTTCTGGAGCCAGGTTGACTCCCTGGGCCTCTGGCAGTTTCTCGGCCGAGGCAGAAGCCCGCACCAGCATCAGCACTGGCACCCAGCGCCCGGAGCATAGTGAGGTGTTTGTCACCACCACTCTCAGGTGAGCGGTGGTGGGGAAGGCACGGGCCTGCCCACCCTAGCCTGCAGCACTGCTCCTCCCCATTGTTCTGGGCCAGGCGTGGCCAGGGGCTGGCACAGGAACTGCCAGAGCACTTTGGAAACCAGGCAAACACTCACAAACTCAGCCTGGTTTCCACTAACGTCACTGTAGCCCTACCTCGGAGCCCAGCCCCCATCAAAGGCTGCCGAACACCTTTCTCTGTGTAGACCCAAAGGCTGAGGGGCCATGGAACCATACTTAGGCCTCCTCCTTCCAGCAGAAAACAATTGTGAGTGGCTCCGGGAGCCCAGGGGCTGTTGTGGGACAGCCGGCCAGCGAACCTGTAGGCTGCTCACCAGAGAAGCCCCACGGGTGCCTGGGTAAATTAACATATAGTCAGAAGGCGATCTTGCTAATCCTTTTTTTTGGACTGAAGACCAGATTAAGTACATTTCTGTGTAGTCAGTAAGAGTTCGAAGGCTGGAATACGTGAGATCAGACAAGGGAAGCTTTCCTGACCCCTCCCATTATCCCTAGTTCTGCTACCTCCCAGCTGTGTGATCTCAGGCAATTCACTTAGCCTCTTTGGGTCTCAGTTCCCTCATCTGTAAAATGGAAATGACAAGCGAATCTTAACAGTATCTACCTTGTGAGGATAAATCAAAGTAGAAAATGCTTGCAAATGTTTTGGGAAGGGGCAGGTACACAGCAGGGACTTGGTAAATAGATTCTATCGATGTTACCGAAAAGCCTAAGGAATGGCCTCTGGGGCGCCTGGGTGGCTCAATCGGTTAAGCGTCTGCCTTTGGCTCAGGTCATGATCTCAGGTCCTGGCATTGAGCCCTGTATCAGGCTCCCTGCCTGGAGGGGAGTCTGCTTCTCCCTCTGCCCTCCCCCTGCTCATGCTCTGTTTCTGTCTCTGTCTCTCAAATAAATAAATAAAATCTTTGAAAGAAAGAAAGAAAGAAAGGAAAGAAATGACCTCCTCCTGTACCTCTGGACCCCTCCAGCAATCACCTGCACAGGGGTCCCCTGGCCCTGACACTCCACAGCCCTCTCATCTGCGCAGCAGCAGTGGGCAGGCATGCCTTTTCACTCAGGCCGGAAACACTGACTGAGTGCCTGCCTGCCCAGTCCAGGCCACGTGCTTGGCACTGCAGATAGCACGGACCACCCCCTGCCCTCGCAGCGGTTCCATTCATGGGGTGGGGAAAAGGTCTACATGCTGACAATGTGGGAAGGCCACAATTTTAGATAATCAGGGTGGGCCTCACTGGGTAGGTGGTATCTCAGGAGAGACCTTAAAGAGGTGAGGGAGAGGGCGGTGAGGCAAGGGGTAAGAGTGCTCTGGACAGTGGAGAGCGAACAAAGGCCCGGAGTCAGAAGCGTGTGTGGTGGCGAGCAAAAGGACCGCCCGGGAGGCTGTGGTGGCTGCGGGCGCAGGAGCAGGGGGCCGAGGGGCATCAGAGAGGAGGCCAGAGAGGGAGGGGGGCAGATCCGGGAGAGCCAGAAATGCCTTCTAAGCTTTTTCTCCGCAATGAGGGGGCTCCCAGAGGATTCCAAGTAGAGGATCAGACTTTTTAAAAAGGGTCACTCTGGCTGCTGGGGAGGATTAGACTTTTTAAAAAGGGACACTCTGGCTGCTGGGCTGAGGACCGAGGGCAGGAGCAGGTCCAACAGCAGACAGCCAGGTTCAGGTAAGAGGCGAACGTGGGTTGTACCAGGGAGCAGCAGCAGGATTCTGAGAATATGCCCAGGATATTGCTATTACAATTTGGTGGTGAACTAGATGCAGGATATGAAAAAAGGAGGAATCAAGGGTGACTTCAAGGTTGCAACTGGAAGAGCCAAGTTGCCAAGTTGCCATTTACTAATGTAGGAGAACCCAGGCTGAGCATATTTGGACGGAGGTGTGGGGACACCAGTTCACTTCCAGACAGGTTAAGTAGGTTAAGTCTGAGATGCCTAGTGGATGGCCCAGTGGAAATGTCAAAGGGGCAGTTGGATGTATGTGTCTGGAGTCAAAGGGGGAGGTCTGGGCTGGAGAAATAGATGTGGGAGTTAGCAGAGCCTGAAAGTCACAAGACCGGATGAGATCACCGACATAAACAAGAGGTCTGAGGACTGAGCTCTGGGTCCCCCAGGACAGGAACAGGAGGAAGAACCAGAAAAGGAGACAGAAAGGGCAGCCAGTGAGAAAGGAGGAAAGGGTGATCTTCAGGAAAGGAAGTCTAAGAAGGGAGTGACTGACCACATCACCCCGTGTGGAAAGGCAAGTACTAATGAAGACCAAGAATAAGCCATTTGGCCTGGCAAGTGAGGCCACCGGTGACCCTGTCCAGAGTACTTGGAGGAGGGGAGGGGCCCGGCCTGATGGGAGTAGGCTCAAGAGAGAACAGGAAGAGAGGCACTTTCTGGAAACTGAGTACAGACAACCCTTCCGGGGGGTTTTGCTAAAATGGGGAGCAGAAAAATGGAACAGTAGCTGGAGAGGGGGATGTTAGATCAAGAGAGGATTGATTTTCTTTGAGAGAAGTAACAGCATGATTATAGGAAAAATGTGATCATGCAGGAGAGATGGGAGAGAAATGCCTGAGCAGTGTCCTTGAGTAGGCGAGAGGAGGGATCTGTGCACGTCCATCCCCTCCCTCTTGGCCCGGCCAACTCCTGCTCATCCCTCAAGGGGTCACTGTAAAGGTCACTTTCTCAGGGAAGCTTTCTCGAATCGTCCGATTAGGTCAGTTCCTTGCTCTACCCTTTTGCAGCACATGTTACTGCTGCTCTGTGGCTCTTCAGGGCTGTGGAGCATGAGGCCCGTGAGGGCAGGGCTGGCTCTGGGCTGTTTGCAGCCGTTTGTCCAGCAGCCGGCATGCTGCCTGGCACACCACATATGCTGGATGGCTATCTGGTGAAGGAACAAATGGTCCAAGAGCAGAACTGAAACAACTCCAGAGACACGTGTCTGTTTTCCGCTTCCGCCGGCTATAATCACGCTGTGACGGCAGAGCCTTGCAGTCACTGGCTCCTGCAAATGTTTGGATTTACAAGAGCTCGGTTGTTTGTTCCTGTCTGGGCTCTTTAGCTTGTCTCTAACACACAGACCAAAGCCATGTAGCTGGACGCATCCTCCCACTGACACTGTCCGCTACCAACTGAACACATTCCATGCCGTACCCTGTGATTCGAGCATTTAACAAATATTTGCTAAAAGCCTGCTTAGTGCAGCATCCTAGGGACACAGGATGGAATCAGCCACAGCGCCAGCCCTCATAGAGTGCGGAGTCCAGTAGCGGAGGATCACACAGAACCCCTATGCACACCTGTGACCGGTGCCACACCGGGAAAGCCTGGGGGTTACGAACGTGTCAAACGGGGTGGGAGGGAGGGCAGAGAAAGGAGGCGGAGAAAGGAGACCAGACAAGCCTTCCTCTGCCTCCCAGCCCTGGCTTTGAGCTGCCCTCCCGTGGCTCTCAGGCTTGGGCCAGGAGATCGCGAGGTGGCTGGGCTTCGGGGCTGGCTCCGGGAGTGCCAGGGCTGTGGCCTCCTGCCTTCCGATGCCCCGGTCCCCTCCCGTTTCCTCTCTACCTCTGCTGAGGCCTGCCTGTCTCCTCCTGCAGCTTCCGGAAGGGCTCCCTCCTGAAGCTGCGTCTTTGGAGAGATCTGCCTGGCAAGAAGGCTGAGCTCATTCGTGGCACAGGCCACTGGCAGTGACAACAGTGTTACTGAATCTCCCTCCTGTTTACTTTCAGGCTTTCCTAGGCTCTGTTCGCCAAGAGGAACCACCATTTCTCAAGGACCATGAGGCCGCCGTGCGTGACGTACTGGTGGCTGGGGTGGCTGGGGTGGCTGGCTGCCGTGGGCGCCGCTGCTGGCCGGAAGGAAGGCTTCGAGGGCGCCGCTGCAGGCCGGAAGGAAGGCTTCGAGGGTGCCGAGGAGGGCTCGCCCGGTGAGTTCATTTACCTGAACAGGTACAAGCGGGCCGGCGAGTCTTCGGACAAGTGCACCTACACCTTCATCGTGCCCCAGCAGCGGGTCACGGGCGCCATCTGCGTCAACTCCAAGGAGCCCGAGGTGCTCCTGGAGAACCGGGTGCACAAGCAGGAGCTGGAGCTGCTCAACAGCGAGCTGCTCAAGCAGAAGCGGCAGATCGAGACGCTGCAGCAGCTGGTGGAGGTGGACGGCGGCATTGTGAGCGAGGTGAAGCTGCTGCGCAAGGAGAGCCGCAACATGAACTCGCGGGTCACGCAGCTCTACATGCAGCTGCTGCACGAGATCATCCGCAAGAGGGACAACGCGCTGGAGCTCTCCCAGCTGGAGAACCGGATCCTCAACCAGACGGCCGACATGCTGCAGCTGGCCAGCAAGTACAAGGACCTGGAGCACAAGTACCAGCACCTGGCCACGCTGGCCCACAACCAGTCCGAGATCATCGCGCAGCTCGAGGAGCACTGCCAGCGGGTGCCGGCGGCCAGGCCCATGCCCCAGCCACCCCCGGCCACCCCGCCCCGGGTCTACCAGCCGCCCCCCTACAATCGCATCATCAATCAGATCTCCACCAACGAGATCCAGAGTGATCAGAACCTGAAGGTGCTGCCTCCCCCGCTGCCCACGATGCCCACCCTCACCAGCCTCCCGTCTTCCACAGACAAGCCATCTGGTAAGTTCCCCTGGGAGGGAGCCCGCTCCATCGGGGGCCTCAGAGCCAGGCACCAGGCTTCCCTCAGCTGAGAACACAAGTGGGGGAAAAGCCACGGCGAGCTGAAGCCGGCCCAACAGACTTGCGCAATCCCCTCAGCGATCCCTTGGGCCCAGGCCCGGTAGCCGCTAGGGTGAGGGGTGCCCACGTTCCTTAGATGGGTGCTCCAAAGTAGAACCAGGAAACGGGGAGAGTCTCAGAAGAGAACAAATGTTCTCTGGCTTCGGATGGGAACAAGCCCCAGGCCTGTAGTTTTCTGGGCTCTGCTGAGATGCCCTGTGCTGGCAAACAGGATGTCTCTCCTGCAAGGTGGGGCTCTTGTACCGCGCCTGGCACAGATCTGGCAATCGGTAAATACTCACCAAAGAAACAAGAAGCCAAAGGAAAGGAAAGTGTTATCATGGCACAAGTAGGACAAACACATTGTAGGGGCCGGGGGTGGGAAGGAGTACCTTCCGAAGCTAGAGTCTGCCGCTGTCTCGACTTTTCAGTGACAATTCCATAAACTCCTAAATACACGCTTCATCTTTAAATGTGGTAATTCTCACGTATCATTATGGGGGAGGATAGGGGTTGCTGGCATGTTCTGAAGCTTGACCAGAGTACTAGCACTGGGCACTCCTTGTGGAAGGTTAATGGAAAAGAAGAGCAACTTGCTCACAGGCTCAGGATCCTTAGGCCTTCTAGGGCTGGATTTGAATGTAGGGCTTCTAGGGCTGACTCCTCTGTGCTCTAGGGCTCTACAGGGAGCATGAGCCCAACCTCTTGAAGCTCAGCCACTCCTTCATCCAGGCCCCTGTGGGCCTTCCAGATGGGCTGTCAGGCGAGAACTGGACTGATCTTTGCAGGAACTAACCACATATCTGCTCCAAGTCAGTGATTTTGGTACCACTTTGTTGTGTAAGTGGGGAGATATTTTTACTGAAAACACCCTGATTTACACTTATTTCACACTTCTGAAAATAACCACAGTACTGTGAAGAGCAGCTTCTTGCTAATTCCAGAAAGGGGGTGGCCCGTGCAAAGAAGAGGGCAACACTGTTGGCAGGTCTGCGGCGGGGAGCACCCGCCTCCAGCACCTCACAGCCCACAGGAAGGCCCTCTGCTGCGTCGCGGGTTGAGAACACATGCTTTGAACGGACTGACCCGGATTCAAATTCTGATTCCCCTACCGATTAGCTCTGGGATATCAGGCAAGTCACCTTGCAGAGCCTCTGTTTCCTGTTTCAATCTGACAACTGGGGATAGATTAAAATAATGCCCACCCAAAGATGAGAGGAAATACTGCCAAAAAAAAAAAAAAAAAAGAAAGAAAGAAAAAGAAAAGTGTCTGGAGTGGCGCTGGGCCCATGGAAAGTCTCAGTACATGGTAGCTCTCAGTTTCCTTCCGTTTTGGTTTATCTTAAAGCAAGAAGACTGAAATAAATAAACAGTCCCTTTTTAGTGCTGGCATTCTACAGCAGATGACTGCCTCATCTGTACATATGTCTGTTTTAAATCAGAAGCTCCAAAAGACAGGGCAGAGTACGCTAATATGTCTTGACAGAACGCCCAGAGGGTAAGACGTGCCCTTGGGGACCAAATGAAGACTCCACTGGAAGTCATACTCCTAGTGTCTGGCAGACCTCAGTGGCTACCCAACAGACCTCCTCTCGCTTTAGCATCTCTGGATTCTGAGTCAATGATTTCAGGACATCCCTGAGCTTGGACTGAGCTGAAAGGGTAATAATAGTGTAAGAAGAAAGACCTAGCTTGGGGCGCCTGGGTGATTCAGTCAGTTGAGCGTCTGCCTTCGGCTCAGGTCATGATCCCAGGGTCCTGGGATCAAGCCCCACATCAGGCTCCATGCTCAGTGGGAACCCTGCTTCTCCCTCTCCTTCTGCCTGCTGCTCCCCATGCTTGTTCTCTCTCTGTCATATAAATAAAATCTTCAAAAGAACGAAAGACCGAGGTTTGCACCCACCTCTTAGTAGTGGTTTGCTTGTGAGGAAGTTACTTTGCTCCCCTGAGCCACCATTTTTCCCTCTGTAAAATGGGGACAGGAGTTACAATACCGCAGGGTTGTTGTGGAAACGCAGTGCAATCAGGCATGTGATATTATGTCATGTGGGGCAGCGCACCTGCTCTGTGCTGGTCATGGAGCCAGGCTGGGGGGAGCCGGTGAAAGCTCTGATCCTGACCTCAGGAACTCGGTCTGGGGGAGGTAGCAGATGCGTGAATGCACAAGGACCTACACAGTGCCTACGGGTTCTATCCCCCCAAATCGGCACATCAGATGTAACGAAGGATTTCCTTGACGGAGCAGTCATCAAGGCCAGAATTTCCAGAATGTTGTAAGAACTGATGGGACCTGCATAACAGAGTACCTGAAAGCAGGACTTCAGTGGAAATCATGAGCTGTGCAGTCACTGTGGTGACATCCCAGTGTGCTGAGGACCCTGCACAGCAGCGAATGATGGGCTGTGGGACACGGAGGTGGCACACGTGACTGAGTCTGCCTGGACAAGAGGGGAGAAGCTGGACAGAGATGGGACTCCTGTATTGCATCTTGAATGATTTTTAAGAGTTTACCGGACAGACCAAGGAGTTGGAAAGCAGGGTTACTAGCGCGTCCCCGAAGGAGAAGAGTCTGTGCAAAGTCCCCGGGTCACGGCCCTAGTCTTGGCACCATCAATGGTTTGATGCCGCTTCCTCACGGTCATAGTCCAGCATGGGCTGTGTGCATCCCAGGGGCCTGCACGCACCCAACCCACTTTCTGTCCCGCTTCAGGAAGCACCCGACATGGGAGGCAGCGGCAGTGACCTTCCTTCTATAGAAATGACAAATGCACTATAATTTTTCCTTTTCTTTTTTTTAAGCAAAGTTCTTCCAAATGTTGGTAGTGATTGTTCATTTCCTATGACCCATGTCCCCACTGAGCCCCTACCCAAGGTGTTACCAGCCAGACCTGGCCTCGCAAGCTGAATGGGCAGGGAGGGCCCGGTCCTTTCCTGGGCTTGGGACTATACTGAGAGGAAAAGGCAAACGGCCTCTCTCAGCCAATAGGCAGGGAGCCTTATCAGGCCTGTTCTGAGAGCTCGCAGGCAGGTTCTGGGCCTGGAAGACAAAACCTTCTTCTGTGCACTTACCCACAAGATCCTTTGTTCCCAAGGACATCACTCGGCCAGAAACACCTCTGTGTGCATGAGTTGGCGATTTCTAAATCTTTCATCCCAGAACCTCTTTCCCTCTTCATCTGGGCCACTCAGCCCACAGCACACCCTTCTCCACGGGACTGAGGGAGCCATGGCTGCTTATCTGGAGCTGCACTCACTAGCTTGTTCCCAGCCAGACAGTAACAGGCTGGCCCCAGGCCAGGCCCAGGCCGCCGAGAGCCTGAGGAAGGGAGGTCCAGGCAGCTCCTGGCTTCCCTGGTGTCTGACTTGGGTTCCGTCCTGCCTCTCTTGGGTCTGGCCAGACCTGGGGCATTTCAGTTAGGATGATGCTTTGATGAGGCCAAGGCCAAAGGGCCCAGGCTGTGGCCCATTCTCCCAGAGATACAGCTGCTGTCACCTGCCCTTCCTCTTTTCCTCTCCACTTATTCACACATCCTTGACCTCCTTCTCCACGTGTGCCCTTGACATACACACACACACACGCACACATACATGTGCGTCAATCAGGTCTGCTAAAGAGGAAGGCTGAAGAAGTCATGAAACGGCCCAGGAATGGACAGGGTGGGCCTCAGTGCCGGCCTTCCCCCAAGATGATCTGGGAGGCCAGGGACACCGTCCCTCGGCTCCGCACAGGCACAGCCGTGCACAGGCCAGCCCTCCTCATGGCACCCACCCTCGAGAGTGATCAGAGGAGGAAAGGCAGTATTAGGACCAGCTGCCACAGCAAGGCCCTGCCTGAAACAAATCCTTAAAAACCAAAAAGAGTAGGCAATTCTAGCTGTTTTCTCTCCTGAAAACATAATCAGCTTAGTTTGTTTCTCAGTGGATAAAGAACGGACCATAAAATCATAAAAGAGCTTATTAGGGGCCTTATCACCCCAGAGCCTGTCAGTAGCAGAGCCAGAATCAGGTAACTTCCAGGATGTCAAGGTTCAGAGAGGTTAAGTAACTCAGCCAAGACTACACAGCTAGTGAGTGGCTCAGCCAGGGCTCAAACCCAAGTCTGTCTTAACCATTCCCAGACACTGCACGTTTCCATGGAAAGGCTGGAGGGGAACTGGTGTGAAAATCACTCTATAAATGCCTGACTTGGTCTCAGGTGCCAGCTGTCTGGACGTGACCCTCCATCACTATTTCATGTACTAGGTTCCAAGCAGCTCCTTGTAAAAAAGCTCTGGGAACAGAGCTGGTAGATTTGTCGTTAGAACTCTCACAGTGCTAACAGTGTAAGACACTGTCACTGCAAACCCATCACTATCATGCCTGGGAGGAGCCAACCAAACCAACCAGCTGCCCTGGCTCCCCAGTCACACAAATGGGTTGTTGTGGTGAATTACATAGTAGACTGCATCACAACCCTGAGATCACACACACACACACACACACACACACAAAGATGGGACGTCTAGGTAGCTCAGTTGTTAGATGTCTGCCTTTGGCTCAGGTCATGATCCCAGTGTCCTGGGACAGAGCCCCACATCAGGCTCCCTGCTCAGCAGGAAGCCTGCTTCTCCCTCTCCCACTCCCACTGCTTGTGTTTCCTCTCTCGCTATCTCTTTCTGTCTCATAAATAAATAAGATCTTTAAAAAGAGAGAGAGATACAGCAGAACGGAGTTAGCATCATACCCCAGAGTACCTAAAACAATTGAGCTCTCCCACAGAAAACACAATACGCACCAAACTTCAGTAAATGGACCCAACTAAGGCTGCAGATATATCTGATTTTTAATTTGTCTCAAATGTCAACAACTTCTCTGGGTGTGTTTGTATTCAGCATTTCAATGTCCAGCAAAATCTAAAGTTCTGTAAATCAGGACTTCTTTAAAGACGCTAACTCTAAATGTACAAAAATCTGCAGATGCGATCTGTCCTTGGGGCCACACCAGGTGGCCACCACATTGTTTCACTGCAAACACAGAGACCTCCCTTACTCCCCGACGGATGCCCTATGGCCAAGGAGGTGCAGACACCTTGGACAAGAGTGTTTTCCTAGATGGTTTTTCCCTCCTATATTTTATCAGAAAACCCAACCCAGATCCCTTGCCTCCAGAGCCTGTGCTGTTTCCACTGCACTGTGCTGTCTTGTGTCTGAAATGTTACTGTGGAACAAAATAAGATGCTCAAATTCATTACAAACTACGCAATCCAGTGACATTTCAAAGAGCATTCTTTGCTAGTTTCTTCATAAACAAAAGCCGCTCGAGTTCAAGGTGGGACATCTTCCTTCTAGCTTTGCTTTCTCTTTTCTCCTCGGATACCTCAGGGAATGGATCACGGAGAGCTTTTTCAGTGTGATGGCAAGCCTCACTCTATTCCTCGGGCATTTTCCAGGGAAGACATTCAGCTAAATAAATGCTCAGGCTCTTCACAGTCCCAAGGGATAAACGATTAACTTGTTCCTATTTAAAGCGGCGATCTGGCAACTGTGGCCTGGAAATCCCAACAGTTTGGCACTTGGCAAACTGAAAGTAATCTGGAAAATCCTGGAGCTTAGGCCTCTGCAGCCGGCTCCCTAGCCACCCAGATGGATTGTTGTGGTGAATTTATATAGCAGACCGTATCAGAGCCCTGAGGTGCTCCCCCAGAAAAGGACAATCGATAAAGCAGAATGACGTTAGCATCAGACAACCCGGTGTCTGAGACAAAGGTGGTTAAGTTTGTTGAGTGCAATGGGTAGTGCACTTGCTTCTTCCAGAAGTCACATCTCGACTTGAGCCACCCCTGTGAGAACTGGGGAAGGGCACATTCAAAAGAAGCCTAACGATCCTGGCTTTGTGCCTCAGGAGGAGCCCATGCAGCCGCAGGAGCTGGACTGGTCTCACAATCCTTTTTTCAAACGAATAAGTGATTTTCCTTGAACAGATTTTTAATACAAGAATTTAAGTTAGAATTACTGTGTATACAGAAAAAATTGTGTTAAGCAAAAGATTTTCATTTGAATGACAAATGCAATGTTTTTAAAAACAAAAAACACCCCCTAATTGTTGAAATGAAGGTATCTTTGGTGGTCTGTCTGGAGCAACGTTCAAAAAGAACAGAACCTTCAAAAGAAAACAACGTGCCGATTTTCTATGAGACCGTCCAGACTCCCCAGGGTTTGGGTTTGGATCCCGATAATCCCCTGCTGTGGGGCCCCTGCTTCCAGATGGGCTCATCACTGATTCTCGAACTGGGAAGAACAGAATGAAGATGACGAAGGGCACACAGCTCCCAGCGGTGAGGAGACGGAGATGAGGGAAGGCATGTGGGACACAAAGTGACTCATTCTAGAGCAGAGACTGGCAGGACGGACACACGATCTCACCCCTGAGGCTTCCTGCCCAGAAGGATCCCAGAGACTGACGAGACAGAACCTTGAGCAATGCTGGCACGGTGAAACAGACTCAGACGGCGCGGCAGGGAACAGCAGGCCTGGAAGGCAGATGGGAGCTCGAAGCCCAGAGTCTCCCCTGTCCAGCCATGCAGTCTCTCTGGGACTTAGTGGGCTCAGTGCTGTGGGGCCTCGTGAGGATGAAATGAAAGCGCACGTAAGGCATCTGACAGGCCAAAGGCTCTAGCTACGTGGCAGTCATCATTCTTACTACACTCCAGTAGAGATAACTATATCGAGCAGTATGGGAACCCCAAGGAGAGTTAAGTAACTTTTCTGGGGTTGGGGAGGGCTTCCTGGAGGAGGAGATGAGCAGGCTGAGGGTAAGGCAGAGAAGCTCTCAGAACCTCTACCCACAATCATCCAGAAGTCAATGAGACCAGGTTTGGTGCTGGGCAAATACTCTCTTTTCAGAAAAAGGAAGGACAAGATCCTAGAAACTATGTATCAATTGGCTTAAGCCCCAGTAAAATTATAGGAAAGACTATGAAGAGGGCTTCGTGAGCATTTGAAAAACTAAAGGGTGATCAATGAAGGCCAGCGTAGGTTCTGTAAGCACAAGCTGACTGCAGTTCTTAGAAAGGTTCATAGGCTGGCAGACCCCAGGCTTGCCACCTGGCCAGTACCTGCGGACGGAAATCGTGGGTCTGATGAGCTCTTCCGTGATGTGCTTGCAGAACCACACCATCAGTCTCTGGCCCGAGAGAGGCTTGTTCATTCTCACTGCTACACCCGCGCTGCCCACCTCCAGGTCCGGGGACCTCCCTTCCGCAGGCAGCCTCAGGCGCCACTGACCACTGAACCCAGGGAGCCCCGGGGCTTCCCCCCCACCAGTCCCGGGAGCCACAGGGAGCTGTCCCATCTCTGCATACAGTGAGTCTACCACAGCCCCTGCAGAGCCAACCTATTTCTCTTTTAAATTGCTTTAAAGCCTGTATTTCCCCTCCTCCCCAAAGTTACTGGTGGAAACCCAGGAGTGGGCATGGTGCTTTTGAAAGTGTCTGTGGGAAGCAGGGCTGCAGTATCTGCTTATCTTAAGGTCAAACCGGGAGAAACAGGGCCCTTGAAGCTCCTCGAGGGCTCCGGGCCCTCTTACTCAGAAGTTCTCAGACTGTATCGCAGTATCACACCCACTGAAATACACACATCTAATACAACTTTTACTGTAAAATTTTTGAAAGGATTTCTTTAAATTTTGCTTTTGAAATTATGTGGCCAAGAGTAACACAATTAATTTACAGCTGGCTCTGATTTCTCAGCAAACATTAGGCATGTTCAGGAATTCTTGGGAAGTGAGAAAAATCTAACCTACAAATTGTTTTCAAAAGTAATAACATTTTTATGAAGACTTAATTTAACAATTAATGAAGTTGACAAGATGTTCCACTTTGTAGAAATTTAATTACATCCTTATAAATTTTGATTATGCAGTTTTCTTTTCGTATTTTAGAGCCAATAAATTTTTTTAGGCCCCAAGCACTTTCATAAACTCCTGAAAAGCCCGCTGGCCCCAGGCACTGTGCCCATCATCTGCAGACTAAAACGGTCTCAACAGCAGGCATGAGTGTTTGGACCCTTTCCCCAGAAGGACCAGAAATGAGAACCATGACATCAGCTCTCGGGCTCTATGGGAACTGAGATGTCTTTGGGAACACATCAGCTGTTCCTGTGTTTAGGTTATTGTTTTGTAGTCTGCTTCACTGCAAAGTGGTGACTGACTTAGAATAAGTATGTTCACAACCAAAATATTATTTCCCCAAGCCTTCTGGATAAACGAAGCTCAAGCAGCACACGTAATCCTTCCTCGCCAAGCCCCCTCCCCGAGCGTCTGCTCTCCTGCCCTCACACAGGACACCCAGCGAGTCCCGATGCTGGCCAGGACAGGGCTCACACCTAAGCAATCCACGTGCCCTGGCTCTTGGATGGATTAATTTGAATAGGAAATTGCAGATCCAGTTTCAACAACTAGTCATTTCTCCTGTTAGAAAAACGTTTAAGGGAGTGGCAAAAAGACTTTCTGGAGACAGATCATCAGCGAGAGTAACTGAAAACAGCACACCATTCTCACGAAAAAGCCGTGTGTCTTGGTGCTATCATAGAAGCCTCTCCCCAGTGCCCACGTCCGAGCTAAAATATCCCTAGAACATTTCCCACGGGCCACAGGGCCGCTGCACAGCCTCAGGTAGTCAAGCTCCAAGACGTGGCCTTATGAGTCAAAGAGGCCAGTCAGACTACTGGCCTGCCACATGGTCTGGTCCCAGCTGATGGCCAGGAAGGATCCTGCTCCCTCTGCATGCCTCGGGAGCAGCCAGGGAGAAGAGCCATCACTGTCTAACTCACCCCTTAGCTCCCGGCCTCCAGGGTGCAGCTCACCAGCTGGGTCAGATATTCACGGGGCCACGTTTCCCTGGCAGGGAATGAGGGCTACACGGACAGTGGATGTAGTTGGTAAACCCATTTCTCCACAGGACGTGAGTGGGCAGGTCAGGCTGAGCTGGTCTGTCCCCGACCCAGAGAGGAAACTGGGACGAGGCAGTTACACATTGGTCTGGCCTGGCTGCAGGCTCTGACCCAGAAAGGCTCTTCACTGGGAATACTGAGCACAGGATCAGTCATCTGGTTTCCTAGCAGTCTATGTTCCTTGTGTGCAAGAACCCCAGAGAGGAGGAAGGAAGCAGGGAAGGACTCAGGCACCCAAAGCCGATCACTCCAACACTCACCAGGTTTGACCTTGGGGTTTGGGGACCCAAGACCTGCATACTTTGTGTTTCCATTGCCCATACCCCTTCTTCTTGAGGCCTCCTGACTCTAGTCCTTTGTGCTCTCTGCACCCCGTGTTCTAAGGAACCACGCAGACTCAGCTCAGCCATGCGATTGCATTTCCCCTCACGTGGAACGTTCTAGCTACAGCTCTGCCCAGAATGTAAATATGGTCTTTATAGCGATGAGGTTGGGTGCTGCTCCACTAGGAGCCTTGGTGCTGCTGAGTTAGTGTTGGCCTGGTGCTCCGGGCCACGCTGCCCTTTCAGAAGAGGAGCCAAGCGAAATACTGCCGCAGGGCACTTTGCACCGTTCCAAAGGGCGAGCCCTGCCCACTGAAACACCGAAAATGCAGTTTCATTGACAAAAAAGATTTCCATTCTTCATTTCAGTTTATCGGGGGTGTCTCTCTAGTAAAAAGTTACTAGAGCAGTAACTTTTTAAATGTGCTTTGTGGAAAATATCTACCACTAAGTAAATCATCGTACATTTAGTCTTGCAAATTCAAAAGCAAATACGGTAACTTGCTTGTGTGTGCGTGGCTGCGGGTAGGTGGGGAGTGGACAATGTCAAAACCAGCAGCTTCCATGCGGCACAGGAAAGAACGAGAGAACCCGTGCTGGCAGCTGCTCCAGCTGACTTCACCCTGGGTGCTCTTGGGCTCCTGTGGTCCCCAGAACAGGTGGGCTCGTCCCGCCTGGGTACCAGAGGAGAAAATGAGGTTCGAGGAGCTTCCCAGGGACATATGGTGAGGCAACGAGGCCACCAAGGTTTGAGCCAAGGGCTCCTGCCTCCCGTATTTACCTCGGTTGCAGGTTTCTCATCAAAGCAGGACATTCTGAGTCAGATCAGGGACAGTCTTGCTGCTGCACTTTCTGCTCCTTGGTCATTCTCCCACTGCCAGCTTTTCCAGGCTAAAGATTCTGTCTGAGGCATGTTCGTCCATCATTTAGTTTTCTGACCTTCGCCACTGCGGCCTTCAGTGTAAGAACAGGGCGTGCTTCAGCGCAGAGAGGCTTGCTAGCGTCCTGCTCTGCAAAGGTTTCCAAGGAAAAACTGTCTGGACTGTGGCTGCTGCTAATAAAAGCTGATGGGTCCTGAGTATCACACCAAGTGCAGAGCGCAGGGGACACAAAGCATTTTTTTTTTTTTTTTGTAATGAGAGAAAATACTAAATACCTCCCTACTAGTTTATTCCTACTCCATGATTCTAGAGAGGATGCCATCCCTAAAAGCCTTAAAGGAAAGAACTGCCTGATTTGCCCTAAAGATTAAAAAAAGCCCAAACAAACAAAAAACAAACAAAAAAAATTCTACATTCTAAAAGATAGTAAAATAGTTGAAAATGGGCAAAGGACACCAAAAGGTAAGTAAAGGAGAAAAACAAATCACCAATAAAGATTTTGGAAAGGTATTTGTACCTTGACAAAGAAGTATAAATTTTTATTTTTTAAACCCGGCTGACTGGCAAAGATTAAAGATGGTCCTAGGGACACAGATTAAGTCGGCCTGGTCCCCCACCCTGGAGTTCACTCTGGTTGGGGAAAAAGAACAGAGCTTTAGACTATGGGCTCTGGACCCCCCAAACCCAGACCACCTGGATTCGGACACTGGATCTGTCTCCTATAAGCTAAATGACCTCAGGGCTGTCACCTAATGTCCCCATACTTTTACTTTTTCATCTGTCAAATGGGTGATTACAAGCTACCTCACATTTTAAAACACTTGCTTTTTTTTTTCCCCTAAAGATTATTTATTAGCGGGAAAGAGAGCGTGCACGAGCAGGAAGAGGGCCAGAGGGGGAGGGAGAGGGAGGGGGACAGAATCTCTAGCAGATTCCACACCAAGTGTGGAGCATGACGCAGGGCTCAGTCTCATGACCCTGAGATCATGACCTGAGCCAAAAACAAGAGCTGGACACTTAAACCACTGAGCCGCCTAGGGGCCCCTAAAACACCTGCTTTTAAAAAGACCCCTTGGGACACTTAAGTGGGCTCAGCTGGTTAAGCGTTTGCCTTCGGCTCAGGTCATGATCTCAGGGACTGAGCCCTGATTAGGCTCTCAGCTCAGTGGGGAGCCTGTTTGTCCCTCACCCTCTGCCCCTCCACCCCTAGCTCGTGCTGTTTCTCTATCTCTGAAATAAATAAATATTATCTTTAAAAAAGCTCTTTGTAGACATGTCAACAGTAAAGCTGAAACAACTGATGGCATCGCCAAAAGCAGCTCAGGCTGGGCGTCTGAGATGGACCCCCCCCCACTTCCCCAGTGGCCTCCAAAGCCTGTCCCAACACGGCGCCTCCTTCCAAGCCACACTGTCCCTCTGAGAGCCCCACCAAAGCCCCACAGCAGCCCTGCAGTAGGAGGGCTGGCTGCTCATTTTGGGGGGCGGGGGATGTTTGACAGGCCTCTGCCGGACTTTCTGTCACCAGCATTCCCATCAAACGGCCTCTCCTGCACTTCGGACTTGGGAAAGAGCCGGGTCCCTCCCACACCTGCTGCGTGCTCTGCTCCAGCTGTCGGGGACAGACTCCTATTCTCCATCTTGGTCCCTGGGGCTGGGGGCTGAACACAAGAAAAAGTTTTTTCTCTTTCCTGAATGCTATTTCTGGAGGTCCGGCTCCCCTTCCCCAGGACAGAAGAAGCACAAGGCAAAGAGGGAAGCCGCTGCTTGCACCACCATCTCCCAGGCTAGTGCTGGGGGCCCTGCCCCATCCCTTGAGGGTGAAGAGGGCTAGTGAACAGGTAAATGGGTGAGAAGCTCTCTCTGGAGAAGGAAGAAGGAGTACCTGGGGTCAACTGTCTGTGGCAAACACCTACGCAGACCTTTCCTCGGGGTGCTTCATTAGGTACTGGGAGCAGAGAGGAGTGATCAAGACCACTCCTGCCCTTCCACGAGGTTCCTGGCAGTGATGCTCACACACAGTGCAAGGGTCCAGGAGAAGCCCACCTGAGCTGTCTAGCAAAACCCCCAAATCCCAAACTTTTCTCATTTAACCATCATACATGGACTAAAACAAGCCCTACTACAAGCAGGAAGGAATCTGAGAAGTTTGATCTGCATGGGAAAAGCTGAGTACATCTGCCACTAAGGCCTCTCCCTAACACGCAGAAGAGAAAGGACAGGAATGCACAGGAATTCAAGTTGAAATAAGGCTGGCGAGAAGGTCAGCGCGCTCTTGCTGGACATCAGAGCAGCCCCCACCTGCCCTAGGCTTCCACCACCGAGCGCAGCACCTGCCAGGGCTGGCGCTCAGTAAATAGGAGATACATATATCTTCATAGAACAAGATGGAACTTTCTTAGCACTTTTGGTCTTAAACATGTTTGGTTTGAGGATTATTTTGAAGAGAGGCTGAGGCAAATTGTGGCAATTTTATTATTTTTTTCAAAAAAATATGTAGTTCTGAAAAACTTCTGAAGGTTCCTGAGATCAACAAGGAAGAACCTAGCTTCTTTGGACCTTGGAGACTCCCGTTTCAACCTTCTTGCTGGTGAGACCGACATCCAGGAAAGCACTAGGAGAAGGGGTGTGGGGGTGGGGAGAGGCTTACAGTGGCTCTCAGATTCCCAGCCGCACCCGTGCCTTCTGACCCGGCTGCCAAGCTCAGTGAAGTCCCACAAAATCACAGAACCCATCTGGTCTTAGTGTCAGAAGACAGCCATGGACCAGGAGGCTTCCCAGACATCGTCCTTCAAGTCCGTGGACCTGCATATATGACAGTGACCTCAGAATGTGTGAGCTCTGAGCCTGTGGCCCTAAATGAGCTTCCTTTGGAAAATATACAGACGGGCTGAATAGGGCTGGTCCCCCTCAGAAAAGCTGTTTGTGGAGGCCAGTGTCTCAATCTCAAAACATCCTGAAACCTCTGGCTACGTGGCCGAATTCTGGACCCTGCTTGGGCACTGTGACTCCGTGGGAGTTCATCACCAGAGACCACAACGGTCCCCGAGCACTGTCGCTGGAAAGGCAAGCGTGGAGTCAGAGCAGCGGTGGTGTGGGCCAGCCTCAGCCGTCGGGACCCAGGAGAGCAGTGACCTCTCGCCCGGCCTGGGGCGGAGCTGATCCACACTGGCATCCCTCTGCTGCATGCTGGAAGGCACACTCCTGGCACAACAGGACCAGCTTCAAAGATAAACCACTCCAGGAATGCCACACAACTGAACTCAGCCACCCTGATGGCCCAGTGCGGGGTAAATATGATGTGCCTTCTACAAGCCAGGGAAACGGAGGAAACGGAGAGTCTGGAGAGGTAAGAAAGCTTGCCCAGATCACGCTCTGATGCAGTCAGAGCTAAAAGTGGGCTGGGAATCCAGGCACCCTGACCACTTGCCCTGGACTCTTGCCTCTCTATCACATTATTTCTCAAACTTACAGAACTAAAGTCGGTCCCCTCTCACGGCAGGCCTGCGGCTCGCAGCCGGAGCCCTGCTGGAGGCTGTGCCTGCCCGGGGGTACAGCCGGCGGGGAGGGGCAGGCAAGAGTGGTACTCCAAGGCCAGGCCCCGGGGAGATCTGTGACGTGCTCCCACCTGTGTCCCCAGGCCCATGGAGAGACTGCCTGCAGGCCCTGGAGGACGGCCATGACACCAGCTCCATCTACCTGGTGAAGCCGGAGAACACCAACCGCCTCATGCAGGTGTGGTGCGACCAGAGACACGACCCTGGGGGCTGGACTGTCATCCAGAGGCGCCTGGACGGCTCTGTCAACTTCTTCAGGAACTGGGAGACCTACAAGGTGAGGACCCCGGGCCTGTCTGTGCTGCCCACACGGTGACCAGGCCACCCCCAGAGCCTGACACCCAGTGAGAGAGCCACGTGGAGGGCAGGGGCACGCTGACCCGTCGGGGCCTTGGTGGCCCCACGCAAGAAACACCTGAGGTGAGAAAGACGCTGACAGGGTCATTTTTGCAAAGCCACCAGGGATGGTGGGGAGCTGCGGCCCCTTCCCTGCTTGCCGCTGGCCACTGCTACCAGATACAACCTAGGTGTGCAGACCCCACCAGGCCCGTGGACAAAGTGGGAAAATACTGGTGTGGGGCGGCCCCTCACCCCAGCCTGGGTACGAGGATCATCCAACTCCCAGCTGGGGCTTCCAGGGGAAGACCTGTTCTCATAGCCCAGAAGGCGCAGGTCCCAAGGGCCTGTTGTAGGGAACTGCAGGAATACTCGGGCCCTAATTCCCAGGACGTTGACCGCTTGTCCTGGCGGTAGGAAAGGCTGCGGGGCTCAGCCATAATCTGCCCCCCTCCTCCACACCGAGGCGGTACTAAGGACGGCAAGAGCTTAGTTCACCAAATGCTACCATGCACCGCGACAAGTCCTCTGTCCGTTACCCGCTTTAGTTTCACACCAAGCCCAGCTCAGAGACACGAGTACGGACCCAGGTTACAGGTGAAAAGGGGAAATAACTCGCTCGGGGCCGCACAGCTACAAGGTGGCAGAGCCGTGAGCCAAGGCCTCTGACACGAAAGCTTACAAACTACCCTGGCCATGATGTCCACATGTGGCTTTGCGTGGCCCCTTCCTGTCCTGGCTGCTCCCAACCTACCTCCTGCCCCACGTGTCTGCGCTTTCTTCTCTCTCTCCTCTGCTTCCTGAGAGGTTCCCGAAGACCCACTCCTTCAGCCCTTTCTCCTCCTGCCGGTATCGTTTTTCTCTGAGGCAGCAGAGCACAGTTGTTAAAACTAGGTTCCTGGTTCAAATCCTGGCTCAGCCACGGGCTCCCCATGACCCTGGGCGTCTGTGGACCCCAGTTCACCCATTCTAGGGAGGATAGTAGTAGTACCCAGCTATGTCGCATGAGTACTAATCGAGTGACCTATGTAAACCTACGTAAGGTCCAAGAACAGAGCCAACACACTGTCCTTGCTCACTCCACACCGGCTACTATTAGCATTCATGAACCCATCTATTTTTAAGACTTTGAGTGCCACCACCTGGCCGATGACTCCTTAGCTACACGTAAAAGCAGCAACAAAACCACCAATTTTCGACCTAGAAAGGGGCCTGGGTGGATGTAGCACACACTTGCACGGCCCGTTCCCGTCCGGGGCATGAGAGCTTCCACGAGACCCTCACACACCGCACACTCCCAGAGAGGGACGCTGTCGCTCAGAGAAGGTAAGGATTGTCCAGGGAACTCATCTAGCTTGCCTACTGTGTGCTGGGCTCTCGGCTTAGCATGCTACGTGCGTTCCTACAACAGCCCCGTAGGGACAGGGACACAGAGTCCCGCGTTCACACAACGGCTGGCACACAGGAGGCACTCTTCCAACAGTCTCGAACGATGCGTGTGTGAGGCTCAGAGAGGCAAAGCGACTCATCAAGGCACAGCCAAGTACAGAAGCGGGGGTTTGAACCCAGGCTCTGGGTTCTTATGCTCTGCCCACCGCTGGCCCCCTCTGTCCCACACTGAGCACCCAGAAGCGGGGCTCTGCCGGCTGAGGGCACCACAGGCTCCCCACGAACGCTCTCCTCCGTTTTCCGCAGCAAGGGTTTGGCAACATTGACGGCGAGTACTGGCTGGGCCTGGAGAACATCTACTGGCTGACGAACCAAGGCAACTACAAACTGCTGGTGACCATGGAGGACTGGTCTGGCCGCAAAGTCTTTGCGGAATACGCCAGCTTCCGCCTGGAGCCGGAGAGCGAGTATTACAAGCTGCGGCTGGGGCGCTACCACGGCAACGCTGGCGACTCCTTCACTTGGCACAACGGCAAGCAGTTCACCACCCTGGACAGAGACCACGATGTCTACACAGGTAGGACCCAGCACAGGGCAGGGCAGAGAGGTCGGCCAAGCCAGAGCTTCTGACTTGGGGCCTGGGAACAAGGATGTCCCAGGGCCCAGTGGCCCGACCCCGTTCCTACTCCCTAAAGGTCCATGCCTCTGCCCGCGGCCCACAGGTCCCCTTCACGAAAGTCGGGTCAAAGTGGCCTTCACAGAAAGGAAAAGGAAAAAGGTACACATTTGTACAGATGGCATAACTGTGTACAAACGACACATCTGCAGGCCACTCTGGGCCAAGCGCTTGCCTCACTTCTCTGCCTGAGGCATCCGGGGTCCCGACAACACACACCTGGGAGCTAACGCGGGCCCGGCCTCCTACCAGCCCCGTGTCCTCAGACAACGCTGCTCAGTCTCTCTGAGCCTCAGTTCCACAACCGGAAACCAGGATGACACGTACCGTGCAGGGTGGTGAGAAGGTCAGAGAGAATGTACCCCGAGAGCTTTGTCTGGGACTTGGCAAATAGGGCTCAACCCAAGTGGGCAGTAGGGAGCTTTAAGAGGAAACTAGGTAGGAGACCCGAAGTAATTTATTCAGGGTCACATGTCTCAAAGCCACATCTTTACTAAGAAGCTTTTATTAAATAAAAAACAAAACATTGTGAGAGGCACAGAGAGAGTCCAACTCTGAGTCCAGATGTCAGCCGCCCGCACCGTGAAGCCTCTTGAGGCCCCACACCCAGTTTCCTGACGCGAGGGCTTCTGGGCTACCTGGCAAAGCCAGCGAGGCGCTGCCCCTCTCCAAAGAGCCAACCCTACCTCTAGGCCAAGGCTGTCTGTTCTCATGGGCAAACCTGCCCCCTCCATTGAGTCCTGGTCTGCAGGCCACTCCCTCCTCTTTAAGGACTGTCCTAGGAACTACCTGCTCTTGAGACAAGCTCTGCTACCTACGTGTGGAGGAGAGCAAGGGCCTCACTTCAAATGCCCTGGCAGCCATGTCCCAGGAGGCTGTTCTCGCCCCACGGGGGACATCCAGACAGCTCTCTTCTGACTGGCACTGCAGGGGCCCCTGAGGAAGCAGTATGTCTTCTCTGGCCAGGGCTTCCAAGGCTCCCAGGAAGAGCAGGGCAGGAAGATGACCCTCAGAGCTGGCCAGATTCTGGGGGCACAAGGGCTTGTACAGCACTTCTTGAGGGCCATCGTGAGTCACAGAGCAGGGAGAAGACTGCTCTGTGACCCCAACTGTCAGGCCTGTCCAGCGGCACTGTCAGCGGACGGCAAGGAAGTGAGCTCCTTGTCCCTGGGATCATGCAGGGCGAGCTCAGGCTTCCACTCACACGGGAGGCTGGCCATGGTTCACCAAGGGCTCTCTCTGGTCTGCACCGCCATTTGGTCCTTGTGGCCTCAACTGATGGCCTAGAGGTGCCTGAGGAAAACTCTGGGAACACCTGGGCTACAGAGGCTCTGGGTGCCCGAGCTGCGTCTCTCCTGAGCTTCTGCCTCTGTCAGCCTGCTGCCGCCTCATGTCTCCCCAAGGCCTCAGCTGGAGTGGGGCCACCAGCTCTGTTAGGCCCCAACCCCCAAGCTTGCTTGGGGCAGCCTTTCCCTGAGTGGGGGGTCCCCTTCCCAGGCCTAATCAGGACACTGGGGAACTCCTCATTTAACTAAGAGCGGCCCAAGCAGCCAATGGCTCCTCTTCCTCTTCCTTCTGGAGAAGGCCGATGCCCCTGCACGCCCGCCTGCACCCTGCCCACACTTTTACTGTTGTTCCGAACTGCTTGTCCTTGGCAGCAAAATCCAGCTTGATGTGACAGTGCCAGAACTTTTATGAAAATATCTTTCTTTTGTGAAATCATAAAAAAAACATTTGGCTGGACTGCAGGCTAGGAGGTTGAGGAGCATTTCAACTTAAACACTTCCTTTGTCATTCTATAAAAACTCTTGATCCAACAGCTGCAACTCTTAAATTCCTAAGAACCCAGTGGCCTCTCCCCTGCCCCCCCCCCCCATCATTCGGCTTCCTATTCAACCCCCCACCCCAGGTGCTTCCCGCACACAAGCCCTGGGCTGACTGAGTGACAGCGCGCCCTCGTTCCATCCCCATGCGGTCCTGTGCGGGAGGCACCAAGCTTAGGACAGTTCAGTGGCTCTGTGAGGCACTGGTCACATGGCCGAGCCTCGGAGGTCAGAGCAAACCTGAAGCCCAGGCCGCCTCTCAAGCATTCCTGTTCCAATCGCTCCCCCTACCAGAGCGGGCGCCATGAAAATCCCCAAGCAAACGGTGGATTCGGGTAAAACTGCCTCCTCCCTTGTCTCCTGCAGGAAACTGTGCCCACTACCAGAAGGGAGGCTGGTGGTATAATGCCTGTGCCCACTCCAACCTCAACGGGGTCTGGTACCGCGGGGGCCATTACCGGAGCCGCTACCAGGACGGAGTCTATTGGGCTGAGTTCCGAGGAGGCTCCTACTCGCTCAAGAAAGTGGTGATGATGATCCGGCCTAACCCCAACACCTTCCACTAAGCCAGCTCCCCTCCTGACCTCTCGTGGCCATCCAGGAGCCTGCCCCAGCCGTGCCGGCCCCAGCACCAGGAGCAACTCCCCATCAGTTCACCAGGGGGCTGGGAGGATGGGGCCCTGGATTCTGTTTCCCCAAGTCGCTGCGGCAGATAATGGAATGGAATCGACATAGTATTCTCTGTCCCTACTGCTTTTCTTCCTACCAGAGATCCACTCAGGTTTCCACACAGCACAGGACTACAGACAAATCCTTCTTTAAGGAAATCAAATCCCAGTAACAAAAGCACAACTGCACAATACCTTCATAACACACACGTGTGAGCCGACCTTAGGAACGTGTGTGTGCACCACATATACGTGCACTTGGAGATCTGCCTAGACACACACACAGCTTTGGTTACGAACCTAAACACACATACGTTCAAGTCTCAGATGTTGAAGTTGTTACAACAGCTTTGCTCTTAGGAGGAAAGCGTTACATTCACATCATGCTCCGTGAGTCTAAGAGCCAATCACAGATGGTGTAGCTCCAATTCAAAGAACAATCCCTGGTGTCCAAGTGCTGGGGTTCTTCCAGGAGTGTCCACCTGCTTATTCGCTCATGTGGGGACGCCCTCCTTCCTCACTGAAGAACCGCTTTGGGCACCTGATCAAATTTCAAAACCCCCCTCCCTCTCCATTTCTAGACTTCCTCACATTCTCAGGACTTTTCCACCATCCATCCATCCATCCATCCACCTTCTCCTTCATCCAACACCATTCAGGAAGTACCTTCCGTGTGTCGGTCTTGGCCACTCAGTGCGGTTCGAGCCACCCTCTCTGCTCTTCTGTACCCCTTGCGACCCACCCCTTACCGGTTTGTCATATCATCCTTTCTTTCCAGGCAAGATTCCTTAGCCTCTGAGTAATAAACGGTTTTGGGCTCCAGGTTTCTGGTCAGGAAAGGGAAGGCCAGGCCCAAAAGCTAACTCCCGGCCACGTAGATGATGTATTCACAGTTTTATATGTTCCATTCACACTTTAGCCTCCATGTCATTTTAACCGTCACAGAAATAATAACCTACCTTGCCCAGGAGATACTCAACTGAAGAGAAGTCATCACCCGATCGTTGGGGCCCCCGAATGGCTACAGACCAAAGGTCCCGTGCTCTCAGGCTGACTACAGTCTGCATCTCGTCCCCAAACGACACTTCTCTGGAGAACAGGTGCCACAAAAATGACAACTGGCCACTTCTCACAAGCTCCTGAACCACCAGGAGCCCCTGGAGCCCGTGGCTGGTGCATTGCAGCGTGGTGGCTCTCAGAGTCCTGTTGGCCACGAAGTGTCAGACTCAGTACTGCCGGGACTCTTGCCAAGCAGGGAGCAAGAGATGAGTCCAGAAGGTGAGCCTGCCCCGGTGGGCGCGTGAATGGGGGTGTGCGAGATGTCGGAACGTTTGGTACTGTCATGTCTGGGTGTGTGCCTATTACCTCAGCGCTCTCACGAAGTGTACCATGTAGCATGTTTTGTGTATATAAAAGGGAGGGTTTTTTTTTAATATATTCCCAGATTATCCTTGTAATGACACAAATCTGCAATAAAAGCCATCAGTGCTATTTGGATGTATTTACACTGTGTGTTACTGTCCTGGGACCCCCCTCTATCAGAGCTAGATTCAGCATCAGGGACATCCACCAAAATCATTTAAATCATACTCTCCCTACCTTTGGTTTCCACCTACACCATCAGGAGTCCCAAAACAGCACCCTGAAGTTCTCTGGGGCTCCACCTCCTCACATCCAGCCATGCCCTAGATGTCGTCACTGAACATCCTCGAAGCACCTCCTTGACAGTGAACCAACCCCTGAAACATCTTCCCCAGGTCTGGTCTTCTTTTACCAAAAGGCACCGTTTAGCAATTGCCCAGGTCAAAAACAAGGACTTCTCTCCCTGCCTTGCCAAGGCCAATCCACCCATCCAACCACGGAAGCCCTCTTCTCTGCCATTGTGCCTCTTCTCCCCTCAACTACTACAACAGGCTGCCCACCGGCCCAGGAGCCCTGTGCCTCTGTCTCCCTCATTCCAATGCGGCTTCCACACCAGCTACCAGAAAAACAAATCTGTGGGCTGGGAAGTCATCTCTAGGCATAGCAGGAAAACCCCAAAACCAAAAAGGAAAAGACTAAGGGATATGACCAAAGAAAACCCCAAATTTTCTGCCCTCTAAAAAATAAAACACGACTGAGATTGAAGGCAAACCCGAAGGGGCATGTGCACCCGAATGTTTATAGCAGCGATGTCCACAGTATCCAAACTATGGAAAGAGCCTAGACATCCATCAACAGATAAATGGAATATAATGGAATATGATGCAGCCATCAAAGACCCCAAAATCTTGCCATTTACAACAATGTGGATAGAACTAGAGGGTATTATGGTAAGCGAAATAAGTCAATCAGAGAAAGACAATTATCGTATGATCTCACTGATAAGAGGAATTTGAGAAAGAAGACAGAGGATCATAGGGAAAGGGAGGGAAAAATGAAACACGATGAAACCAGAGAGGGAGACAAACCATAAGAGACTCTTAATCTCAGGAAACAAACTGAGGGTTGCTGGAGGGTGAGGCAGGGGCAGGGATAGGGTGGCTGGTTATGGACATTGGGGAGGGCATGTGCTATGGTGAGTGCTGTGAAAGTGTAAGACTGATGATTCACAGACCTGTACCCCCGAAGTAAATAATACATTACATGTTAAGAAAAAAAGAAAAATACAGGATTAATATTCCTGCCATACCACGTACTCTCTCAAATTAGGAAAAAAGATACAAACGCTGTGATAGAAAACTTTCAAACACATCAGAGTATAAAAGGCCAGTAAACGAGACGCCAATCTCAGTAATAACCAGAGAGGGACATTAAATCAACCACAAACCATCACATGGTGCCTATCAGATGGGAAAGGTGAAAGAACCTCCATGTTGACAAGCGAATGGAGAAATACGTTCTCTGCATGCGCAAGCACAAGTTGATTCAGTCTATTTAAAGAGCAACTTGGCAATGTGGGCACCAAATATGGACATTTGTGTGCAGCAAAATTTAAAAAACCTTGTACCTTTGGACCCAGCAATCCCTCTTTTCAGTGGTCAAGAAATACTGCCACACGAGAGCTGTTTTCAGGAGAGATGCAGCTGGGGAGAGATGGATGTTTACTACAGCCTACTATGTGCTTGGACTTGGACTTCGTGTTTTCTTATGTAACCCACAGGCAGCCCTGTGAAGAAGGGACTGTTGTCACTTCACAGGAGAGGACAAAAGGAGGCTCACAGTCAGACTGCTGGTAAGAATGCTCTAGTACTGGGGGGCCCATGTGGCTCGGTCGTTAAGTGTCTGCCTTCGCCTTGAGTCATGATCCCAGGGTCCTGGGATCGAGCGGAGCCCTGTGTTGTGCTCCCTGCACAGTGGGAAGCCTGCTTCTTCCTCTCCCACTCCCCCTGCTTGTGTTCTCTCTCTCACTTCCTCTCTGTCAAATAAATAAATAAAAATCTTTAAAAAATAATAAATCCGAATGCTCTAGCAGCAGTTAATCAGGAAGGTGCTAGGTATCGGCACTAAGTAAGAGTTCGTAACTGCCTTCTCCCAAACCTCTAGCCAGTTGTTGTTGGGGTCATCAGCTGTTGTACGCTCTTTGGTGAGACTATCTTGACCTGGGCCCACACCACAGCCAGGCCTCCTCACACACCTCAAGTGCAATGTCCAGGACACAAGGATTGATGGTAAAGGAAAACAGGGTTTATCCGGCCTTACTGGTCACAGTCTTAGATCCAAAACCCAAAGCAGAGTTCTGGAAAGCCATGTTGGACAATGCAGAGTAATCCCTTTTCTAAACTAGTTGGGACCCAAACAAAAGCAGGCCATGCTACCAGCTGTTTCTCCCAATCCCCACCCCAAAACCCAACCCTGTTAAAGCACACGCCGGCTATATGGAAGGAGAGAAAAAAATAAACCCATCAGACATGCGGAACTAGTTCTCCTTGGTGTGAAATGGGGGTATGACCAGCAGCATCCAAGAAGAGAATGGTGGGGGCCCAAGTGCCAGACGCCTTAGTGCCTGGTGTGTGGCTCCACCAGCCAACAAACACAGAAGTCTACCCAGCTCAGACCAACACGCCTCCCTTCTCTCCCATTCCAACCAGTGGCCCTTTAAGGCCTGCAGTCGCAGGAGCCCTACTGTCGCGAAGGCCTCCATGGTGAATGTACCCACAGACCACAAGGAAGTCGGCAAAACCCAGACTTTCTCCTACCCCAGCCAAGCCCCCACATTCCAGTTTGGGCCAGTACCTGGGTCACTGGGGGCCAATGACCTGGCCTTATGAAGAGAACATACCCTTGTGGGGCAGGCAAGGGTATGGTCTCCTGGGAAGCGGAGGGCAGCAGGGGGCATGGCAGGGTAGAGGCGGTACAGGAGGCCCAGGTGCCCAGAAAGGAGCTGTAAGTGGTGTGTGGATGTGAAATATCCCCCATCACGGCAGCTGAGTCCAAGGTGCCCAGAAGGGAAACTGTCCCCCTGCCGCTGCCGCCAGCGAGCATGGGTGCCTGAGCACCTGGCACACCTACCATATCGGCCACGTGGGATGGGCCTTGACCCCTCCCTCTTCCTTCTCCCCTGGTCCAACCCCAAGGCTCACAAACCTCGGCGGGCAAGCGGGAGGCAAGAGGGGTGCGGGATCTGGTGACAGCACTGAATGGGAGCCCGCCCCCACCCCAGGTCTCTGAGCCCGGTTGGGCTCTCCAAGCCCAGACCTCTGATGGCTACACTGGACTGTCTGCGGTGGCCGCGCAGTTAGAACAGACGTGGCTTTTTCATGCCTGACAGCAGAAAGATGAAGGGGCTTGCTAGGTTTTCAGCACCGTCTGGGGAAAGAGCTAGTGCACAGGGTAGGCTGGAAAGGACACTGGGGAGAAAAGTAAGTTGGTTTCTTCTTCCACCTGACTGAGTCCAGCTCATTTAATAAGCTTGTTACATAAGGACACGGGGTATCTCCCGGAGTCCATGAGCAGGGACGCAGCTGGGCCTCACGAGGGCCAGAAACCAGAAACTGCCTGGAAAGCCGTCAGGAGGCAAGGCAGCAGCTTTCCCATCTTCTCCCCCTTCTTTTCCTTTTCCCTTGCTTGCAGGTCTCTCTGTTTCTCATTGTGCATCCATCTGCTTTTCCCAGCAAGGAATTCCTGAGCTCACATGTCCTCCTGGTCTGAGTGCCAGCAGAGACTTACAAGCACCCTCCCTTCCAGTGCTCACTCCCGGCCAGAGTCTCCGACGGGCCGCTCAGGCTGGGTGTCCACCTCAATCCTATCAGCTCCGGCTAGGATGAGTGCTGCTGCTGGAGTTCAGTGCTGCGGGGGACAGGCAGGGGTGGCTCCCAGGGTCCTAGAGAAAGGGGGTTTCAGCCTAGATCTATAACCAAGAAGGCATCTACTTTAGCTGCTGTCCACCTCCTTCCTCTCTGCGGACCGCACTTTGCTGGCTGGTGGAGTCTGTCCCACTACCCATGAGATGGTGTCTGCTCTTTAGCACCTCCTCCTGCCTGCTCCTGCTCTGCCCCACAAAGCACATCCAACCCTGCCAGGCCCTGCTGGGTCATTCACTGGGACACCCAGCTAGGCCCGGATGGGCTCTTCCTGTCCTTCTGGATTCGCTGAGTTTCTCATTAGTCTCCGTGGATACAGGAGGCCACAAGGTCCCCACTGCTGGAGTCCTGGCAGTATTTTGCTCTAGATTAGACTCATGCCATCTACCATCCACAGGGGGCTCTGTGTGCCAGGCACCATGCGTGTCTCTTTAAATCTCATAACGACCTATGAGGTGGGTGTCCTAATTATATTTCCTCTGACAGAACAGAAATCAAGGCTCGGAGATGTAAGTGACTTGCCCGAGAACACAGCCTGAGCCGCTCGGGATTTGCACTCCTGCTTCTGCAGCATTAAATCACTGCTTGTGAGTAGTGGGCAGAATGAAACAACTAAGGGCCCTCTCTCACCCTGTGACCACCCCCTACACATCTGAGAAGCGTGGTGGTGGCCCGCCCAGAGCAGCAGTTTTGTGAGTGAGCCCAGCACCCCGTGTGTGCAGAAGGAGCTGGAGGGACAGTAGGTCCCCAGATGTCAGGAAGCCAGTCCAGGGCTATCTACCAGGGTTTTGCCAGGGCTAAAGGTTGGGCCTGGCCCGTCTTACTTCCACTTATCCTCCAACTGACTGACTCAGCCCCATACTTTGGCCATCCCAGTGCTCCCTCATGTGCCAGTACTGGCTGGCCCGAGCCCTGGGCCACATCATCCGGTAAGCTGGCTCCCTGTCTGCCATCTCCATGCCTTCAGGCCCGGGGCTTCCTCACCTTGTCTCAGGTCCAGAGGCAAGCCTGACCCAGCCCGCATCTGGAAGTCTGCCACTTGAGGACAAAATGCCTTGGTACCAACCATCACCAAGACTTTTGAGTATCTCTGTCCCGCCTGACATGCGGAAGCCTGGGGCAGCCCCGCCACACATGGCAACCCGGACACAGATAATCCCCGTCCTCTGTGTGGCCATTCCAAAGCACTTCCACATGTGGCAATTCCTTTCCTCGTCCTCAGTGTTCCAGAAATTCTCGGCAGGCGAGGAAAGGCACACCAGTGAAGATGTTCTCCATCGCACTTCCCGTCGCAGGGAGAGCACAGAAGGCACCCGCCCGCTCGTCCGTCGGCACACGGATGCACGAGCCAGCACGCAATCAGTCCCAGCTCAGCCAACCACCCATGCACCTGCATGGGTGCCACGGAGCCACCGGACAGAAGGAAGAAGTTCTGTATGTGCAGCCACCAAACATTTGTGACTCTTTGCATGGAACAAAATATAAGGTACAAAACAAAAATGAATAAAATGTCCCCATTTTGGTTAAAAAGTGAAATATTATTTGCATCCTTCCCCTGCCCCGCACACACACACACATGCACGTATGTTAGTGTATGGGGATTAAAATGTCTGGGAGGATACACTCCGATCGTTAATTGTGGTTGCTTTGGGGAAGTAGGTGAGGAAGAAGGGGTTTCTGCTTCTTATTTCACAGACTTCTTTTTAGTTACTTTTATCATCTCAGAAGTTTCTAAGGGAATGAGTGGCACTGAAGGCCCCTCCCCAGCACAGCTCTCTGGGTGGCCACACAGAACAGCTGTCTTCCAGTTTCCTGAGCAGGCATTCCTGGACCTCTGAAGGTCTGCACACATTACCCTCTAAAGCCCAACATACACCTGAGTAGGGAACTAAAGCCTTTCATGGGGTAACTTTCCAGGCCCTTTTCAGGCACCCTTCTTCCTTACAGAACTGCAAGAATTCATTACCTCTCAAAGTGGCAACCACCCCTGGTCCTATAGAATTTCATCCCCTCAACATTAGCTTCTGAGACAGACCTAGAATTTCCTGCTGCCCTAAAGATTACTCTTATGGTCTTTCATGTGCTCAGTTTTACAGCTGGGGTAACTAAATAGTAAGTGTGGGGTAGTGATCAAGGTTGTGAGGTGTGTTAGTTACCCACTGCTATGTGACAGATTACCCCCAAACTTAGTAGCTTCCTCATGTCTTACTTTACAGGTTCCCTGGGTCAGGGAGTAGGGGACATCTCAGCTGGGCGCCTCGCTCAAGGAGTCTCAGTTTTCAGTGAAGCCATGGGCTGAGGCTGTGGTCTCATCCGAAAGCTCCACCGAGGGGGACTCTGTTACCAAACTCACTCACCTGGTGGCTGACAGGGCTCAAACCCTTGACAGGGGCACTGATGAGCACGGGGCAGCTGGATTCCCCCAGAATCCAAGGGATAGGAAGAGATCCAAGAGACAGACAGCAAGAGCAAGCCCCTCACACTGAAGGCACGGTCTTTTGGTAATCTGATCTCAGATATCCCTGAGGACATAATGGATGTCTCATTATTTCTGTCACATTCTGTTTGTTAGGAACAAGTCAGTATGTTCTGCCCATGTTCAAGGGGAAGGGATTACACAAGGACAGGAACACTGGGGGTCAGGGAGAACTGGGGCCATCTTACAAGCTATCGACCACTCAGAATCTTTCAGGTTCTCTGTGTCAGTTGTCTTAACTCTCCCTTCAAACCAGCAAGGAGATGTACAAGGCACCAGGTTAGTCCTGAGGACAGAGAAACTCACTAGCCCTTCCTCCACCACCAACATCTGTCTTGCTTAGGGCTTGCTGACCTGGGGGAGGTGATCCTCAGTCCCCCATCTCAAGCCTCCACTCCACACAGGACTGTCTCCAGAGCCGCTCCTTCTCAGTCCACTGTCTAGGTTTCCCCAGAGCTTGAAGGTCTTTTACAGGGACATGCAGCATATTCTTGAGGTTTCTGGCTGGGCACTGGGTTAGAATGGGCTGGGCACTGGTCTCACCACTAGGAAGTGGCACCGCAAAGTGGTGAGACCTTTAACATGAGTCCCATTTGGCCTCTGCAGCTGTGAAATAAGTAAAAAACAGTGCCTCCCTCAGAGCATCAGGAGGATTAAATGAGATTAATTCTCATAAAATGCTCAGTGCAGTGCCAGTCACGTGGGAGAGAATAACCAAGGAGTTGTCATTATTACTATCATGAGCTTCTGGTTGGAAATCCGGAGACAAAAGGTCAAAGCAAAGCAGTCATCCTGATGAGGACATGGATTCCTGCTGTGAAAACACTTTCTCTTGCACAAAGTGGGCTGTGCTCTCACCTCCTTTTGGGGACCAGATACAACTTCTTGATGCAGAGAAATACAGATTACAAGTCCCCCCCTGTGCCCCGGAAGGGGCACAGGTGACAAGGTGCTCTGGGCAGCAGAGCAAACGTCTCCCCAACATGCTTTCCTCCTGCACTATTTCTCTCCATGGAGACAGAGGCACTAGATGGACGATGTGTGAGTTAAGGCTGGGTGGAGCCCCAGCCAGAGCACGAGACGCTGAGTTGCACTTGCTATCCGCCTGGCATATGACACTGGCTAAGTCATAAATCAAATTGTGGCTTTTCTCACTCACAAAATAGGGGTTTTAATAAGATCCACTGGCTTTTTGTAAAAATGGAACATGACTGTGAAGTTCCAGGGGAATATGAATTTTAAGGTAACATATCTTCAGACTGCAAAAGTAAAGGCAAAATTCTCTTCTAGAAGGGAGAGATTTAAGACAACATGCAGCTGTCCACTCTACAAAATAATGGGAAAGGTTTCCTTCATTTGGGATGCTAGTTGTCTTTGCAATTCTTCTATTGACTCAAAAGCATGTCTGATATGAATCAGAGGCCAGCTCTTCCCTGCCTGCTGGGCCTCACAGAGGATGGATGTCTCCGTATGAGGACACGGAAGCGTGATCGAGGCCTCTCCTTGGCTAGAAAAGGGAGGGCAACAAGGTTGGCACTGAAGCATGTGGCCATCAGGCAAAGAGGAGAAAGGGCATGGCCCAGGAGCTCTAGGAGCAGGCGTTCTAGAAAGCAAGCTTAAGCTTTTCTCTGTGGCACTGACAACCCCTGGTCCATCCCCTTCCCTAGGGGAGGAAGGAGGAGCCTGGCTCCACATGGGTCCAGCCGCAAGGACAGGGCAGGAAAGGCAGAGATGCTGGAGGGAGGGATCAGAGGTTTGGATCCAGGCAGCCCGCTGAGGCACCATGCAACCACCAGGATGATCTGTGGAACAAATGAGTATTCCTTGGGGATCCTTAGACACACATGGAGGGGAGAACTGAAAACAAAAAAGTCTGGATTTCCTGCATGTGGAATGGAAAGTTTTCAGCTGGGCATTAAAGGAAAGGATTACCCTTAATGCTGGCGAACCTGGGGACAGCTGGATAACGATGTAGTCACCCCCAAACTGGGAGCCCGTGGCCTTGGTCCTGGGGTGCTGGTGGCCACACTGATCCATGTTCTGGGAAGCAGAGGTGTTGCTGGCATCAGCGCCCCCCCGCCCCAGTGCCACCTGCCTTCTGCGGGTAGCGGGAGAGAGCACCGTGCTTGCCCTCCGTCTCCACTGTAAGGAGGCCACAGCTCAGTGGATTTTTTGAGCTCATGTGGATTCTCAAAGTCAAAGCACAGGGAAATGCCATTTGTCTCCATCGGGTGTAAGGGATGTGCTCACTGACAACTGTTTCATGTCTTTCCAAGGCTCTGCTCTAAAATGAACCGTTTCTGGGGGCGCCTGGGCAGCTCAGTCAGTGAAGCGTCGGGCTTTTAATTCTGGCTCAAGTCACAGTCTCAGGGTCCTGGGATGGAGCCTCACGTCAGGCTCCATGCTCAGCACAGAGTCTGCTTAAGATCCTCTCCCTCTGCCCCTCCTCCCCCTCCTCGCACACGTACACACTCTCTCTCTCTCTCAAAAATAAAATAATAAAATGAAACGAAATGAAATAATCTGAACTGTGTTTCAAAGGCTTTCTTTCCCTCTCCTTCTAGCCATTCTGAAGTACAGTGATGAAGCATGGGCTCCTACACGGTCCCCTACCTGGGCTTCCCTCCTCCAGTCTGACCTCCTCAAAGGTACTCACATGCTGCAGGCCAGGTGGCGTGTGTTAAATGCAAGTCCTCTCTTGGCCATGCCCCTGCTTTGAGCCCTCCATGGTTTCCCACTGCTCTTAGGGGGATTCGGGGCCTAAACTCCCCACTCACAGTGTCTGGGCCCCAGGCGATCTCACCCCCTGCCTTCCACTCCCGCGGCTTCTCACAATACCCTCCCCCTCATTCCCTACTCTCCAGCCAGTTTTTCCAACAAACATGTTTTTCCCTACTCGGGGCTCTTGCACAAGCTGTTGTCTCTGTCTGGCTGCTCACCTCCCACCTCCTCACCCGGCTTATTCATCCTTCAGGGCTTTGCTCCAGAAAACCCTCCCTGGTCCCCCAGACTGGGTCAGGGCCCCTTTATCTGCTCCTTTGCCTTTCCCTTCATAATGCTCAGCTTACTTTCAGTTTCTTGTTCACTGCCAGTGACCAGACCTGGGCTGTGAGCAACCCCAGAGCAGAAAGTGTGCCGGTCTCGTCCACTCCCTAACAAGAGTGCTCACCCGTCATTCGGCGGCGGGCTCCGAGAACACCCCATCTCGCTGCGGGCTGGCACATGCTGTCCTCCGACTCCGAGTGTGAGCCCCTCACTCACCCTGCTGTTCTGGGGGTTTTGGGGCCTCAGCACAAATACTTCTTTTTGAAAGTCCTTTTAGGCCTGTTTGTTCTCTACTCAGAAACAACTTACCTTTTCTTTAAACCGCATAGTTGAAAATAAAGGCTTCCTTTATCTATGGCAGTGTTTGCTTGTCTGAAGGAATGCCTTAGGTTCTAGAAATTTCCTTCATATATCAAAAGTCTGGGTACATTTACAAAGAATGTCTAAATGTTTTCTTATAATTCAGAACTGTCAGAATGCCTAATTTTTGTTCCTTGAGAGATCAGGATTTTCCACACTGCCTAGGGTTACTTTTAGAATCAGCTCTAAACCTTCTAAAAGCCATTACATTCTTCATTTTACATAGCTGTTTCCTGGAGGGGATTATAGGTAGTGAAAACCAAACACCCTCTCAGTCAACAAAGCTGTTTAGAAATAAACAGCGGAGCCGTTCTCCACAGCTCTCGCCTGCTCGTATTATCCCCACAGTCTGAACTGGATACGAACAAGGAGTTACCATCGGATCAATTTAAGCTGCAAATAAGTGACCTATTTCCCACTGCTATTTTTACGCTTTGAAGTAACTGGGAAGAAACCTTTTCAGACAGCCTTATTTTTAAAATGTAGTAAGTTTTTCCCTCACTGTTTTAAAAATTATGTTTCACAAGAAAACAGTGCAAGCAAGTGTAGCCAACTGGCCCTAAAATTTGCATGCGAAGGGGCTGGACGACACACGCACACGGTTACTAACACTGGCCAGTGCTACGCGAGGGCACCTCTACCGGCAGTGAGGGGCACACGAGTGAACAGAACTGAACAGTCCCAGGAAACCAGATAGCATAGAACACTCCACAGACGTTTAAGAGAATCGTTACAAAAATAAACCCCGCTGCTGCCATGAGAGGCAAGTCTCTGTCGGGGAGCGGCCATCCGTCCAAGGTCTCTAGCAGCGGAGGCAACAAAGCAGGAAGTATCAGGAACCGACCTGAAGTCTCTCCCAGAGAATTACTCCCTCTCCCCGAGGGAAAGACCTACAGGGAGGACTCTGCCAAGGGAAAAAGAAATGGTTTCAGACATTTTTTCCCATATTGTACTTTCCAGGAATTATGTAACTATTCCTCCTTCGATAAACGAATCCAGCCCTGGGACAGGATGGGTTTCCAGGAGGAAGCAGTACTGCAACCACAGTGGACGTGGGCAGGGTCTGCCCACGGTGGTCAGACGGGCAGGCAGGGCCCCAACTGCTCTCACGATGGGCCCACAAAGCCTCAGAATGGCATCTTGCCTCCTTCTTTTTAAGGAAATTGTGGCACCCACCCTGGAAAACCCTCACATACAATCCCGAGAACAGAAAGCACGTTGGTAACACCTCCTGTTCTCTCCCTCTAGCGTGTCAGGAATCGTTTTCTGTATGAGTGTGAGAAATGCAGCCCGACTGTCTGAGGGGGAGGGAAATTGCCGTCAGGCTGGAAGCACAGAGCAGAGCAGCTAAGCTGGACTCTCGGAGGTAGAAGCAGGAGCACTGAGCCACACTGAGGCCTACGCAGCACCTCTGCTACCTAATTCCAGGGAGAGGCCACCGAGATGAGGCCATCGAGGACAAGCCGTGGCTCCAGAAACTCAGGGCTGGCACAGGCCACATGTCCACTGCAAGTACAGACCTGTCCTGTGGCCTCACGAGAACCATCGGGTGATGCACAAGGGGCCTCTGGCCAGTGGCCTGAGGAGGTGACTCAGACAGTTGGTCTGATTACAAGGGACAGAGCTCAGAAGGGGGAGGCAGTGTTAGTCCACTTTGCCCTCAGAAGCCCAACACACACCGCCCTGCGGTCCAAGAACAGAGAGCGTCACAAGAAAAAGTTAAGACAATTCATCCCACTTCATATAGTGTCTGATGGAGGCCACCTGCGATTCACAAATGGCAGAGGGCAGACAGGTGATAACTGCAAGGAAGGAATAGGAAAATAATGACCTGCACAGCGGAGGCGGGGCATCAGGAGAGGGCAGTGTCAATAGCTTAGGGCTTATGGCCAGACCATGTGGGCCAAGTCCACTCTCTAGTTATGTAACCCTAGGCAACCTCTCAGCGCCTGCGTATTCACGCGGCCATTGTCAGTATTCATTGAGACAGTGCTTAAAAAGCCTAGCAGAGTAGCAGAGTGCCAGGCCCAGAGAAAGCAGAGAATAAATGGCAGCTCTCATGACCACTCTTAGGAACAGAGAAGAGGCCGTCCCTAACAACCTGGGAGCACCTCTGCTAGTTGAGCCACTGGGCCCACAGTAGGCAACCCTCACCCTAACACTGTCTCATTCCATCCCTCAGCTGATCAGCCTCAGGCAAAGCGGGAATGTGTGAGCTGAGAGCATCAACATGCCCTCCCTCCATGATGTGAGGCAGTGATTTGCATGTCACGTAGAAAGACACTGTAGTAAGCCTTAAGAGAAGAATAAGGAAAGAATAAGAAAGCACAAAAAAGTAAGCACAAAATGACATTCGATTCAAAATATGGCATAAGGCTAAAAGTATGTGGAAAGAACTCCTTTACTAAAAGGCAGGATCTCTCATTGGACCCAACTAAGTGCAGTTTTCAAGAATCATGCTTAAAGCAACTAAAATATTCAAACCCAAAATATAGTCAACAGTTTATAAAAGGAATGCAAGTGAGAAATAAAACAGAGTTCACAGAATTAAAAACAAAGAGGTAAATGAAATTAACAAACAGAACCAAGATCATTTTGTATGGGACACTTCACCATAAATTTACAATTGTTACAAACGTCTATACACTGAGTAATTAAGGCAGAAGCTATCAGAGGTACAAGGGGAGTCTAACAAATATTTCTGTCCTTGATACACTAAGTTGTCACAAGTTGATCATTTAAACATTCCAATACCATTATAAGGGTAATTTGAGAGGTTTCACCTTCTTTTCCAACACGCATGAAACATTTGCAAAAAAATGATCTTATATTAAACCACAAGACAAATGTCAAACATTTTTTTAAACCTAGAAATCATATATGCCACATGGCCTAAACTCATGTAAAAATATTACAGAGAAGACTATGTTTTTAAAAACCAAATAGCACTGTGACGCATGATAGCCAAAAAGTGAAACAATTCAAATGTCCATCCAATAAATCAATAAAATGCGGTGTTTCCACACAATGGAATGTTATCTGACAATGCAAAGGAATGAAGTAATAATTCTGCTCCAACATGTATAAACCTTGGACACAAGATAGTAAAGGGAAAAAAGCCAGTCATAAAAGACCACATACTGTGCAATTAAATTTCTATCAAATGTCCAGAATAAGCAAATCTATGGAGACAGAAAGTAGACTGGTGGCTGCCAAGGGCTGGGGTGAGGGCAGAAGAGAGCTGGCCAGAAGGAAAATGGAGTGACGGCTAACGGGTGTGGGGTTTGTCTTAGGGATGATAAAAATGTTGCAAAATTGTGTTGATGGCTGCACAGCTCTGTGAATGGACTGAAAATCACTGAACTGGACAATCTAAATGGATAGGACATAAATTTTATCCCCATAAAACCATTTGAAAACAAGAAGAAAATTCAAGACCTTAAAAATTAAAACAAAATAAAACAAAACAAAACAAAACCCACTACCTTAACTATTAAGTGGATAAAAGAAAAACTGAAACCATAAGACAGAACATTTAAAGAATACCAATGAGAACACTGTATCACAAAACATGTAACAGCAATCAGAGCAAAATGTATGCCCTTAACTGTTTTCCAAATTAAAGTGGAGAGAGAAATATTTATACACATGAGTCAATTAACAGAAATAACAAAACAATGTAAGGAAAACAGGAGAGATGAACTATAAAGGACAAAAGCAGAATTCCATATTTCATCAAATATAAGACATCATTATAAAACACACTGTTATGTTATGTATAACTCAGAAAAAATGCCGCCAATTAAACAACGTCACAATGCTTTGTTTGCCATCAATTAAAAGATGCATCTCAACTTCAGAGGTGCTGACATGTGGAGACAAAAAGCAGATCTTACGATGACAGAATATAGTAAACTAGAAGGTAGAAGAACACCATGACTGATAAATACAAAGTCTAATTCTCTGAAAAGACCAAAAGACACAGCTCTGACAAGCAAATGAAAAAAAGAGAAAACAAAAATGCAAACTATCAGCAATGCAAAGCAAATACAAGCATCCATACATGGGAAGCTAAAATATATAAGAGAATACTATATAAAACTATGGTCAAAGAAAACTAAATGAGGAAAAGAACTCTGTGCAAATAATTTTATAAACTTGTGTTAAGAGGACATTTTTCTATGAAAACTAAATTTCCCAAACTGACTTTAGAAGAATTTGAAAATAGGGGCGGTTCAGTCAGTTAAGCATCCGACTCTTGATTTCGGCTCAGGTCATGATCTCAGGGTCGTGGGACTGAGCCCCATGTTGGGTTCCACGCAGGGCATGGAACCTCCTTAAGATTCTCCCTCTCCCCCTGCCCATCCCCCGGCTTTTGCTTTCTCTCTTTCTCTCAAAAACACCAAAAAAAAAAAAGGGTATTAGAAAACAATGTTCAGGGGCACCTGGGTGGCTCAGTGGGTTAAAGCCTCTGCCTTTGGCTCAGGTCATGATCCTGGGGTCCTGGGATCAAGCCCCACATTGGGCTCTCTGCTCAGCAGGGAGCCTGCTTCCCCCTCTCTCTCTCTGCCTGTCTCTCCACCTACTTGTGATCTGTCTGTCAAATAAACAAACAAAATCTTAAAAAAAAAAAAAGAAAACAATGTTCATGGAAGACATCTGTAAGCTATAAAAATATACCTCCAAAAAATTAACACTAGATCTCTGAAAATATTAGGGAGCCACTTCTATTAAACCTTAATTTTCCTTATTATTAGTATTATTTTTAGGTCATAAAAAGACATAAATTTTTTTCATGAAATTAGCATTAGCATGAAACCCAAATTACAAGAAGTATTTTTTACCTCTCAGATTGGCAAAGAAAAATAAAATGAGAGAGAAAGGAAAAGAAAAAAACCCACACAGACGAAAATACACAGTATTTGTTTACCTAGGAAAAACAGATCATTTTATCCCCTTGCAATAAAAATGTAAGTTGCTACAGCCTCTACAGAGAGCATTTTGAAAACATACCAAAAAAGGCAAAATTCTGCATATGTTTTGACCCAATAATCACACTTCTAAGAATTTACTGTAAGGTAATAATCTTAACTATATGCAAGAGGTTTTTGCAGTAAGGATGCTTGCTGTGACATTTTGATAACAAAAATGAAGAATCAACCTAAATGTTAATGTTAGCAAATGCAAGTTTGGCAAATCCATGCAATGGGCTTGAGACACAGTACTGAAATACAAGTAATGACATTAAATGTTCACTGTAAGTATGGATTTTTTATATGCACCCAAACAAATGAGAGGATATGATGCAAAACACTGAAAATATCTACAGGGGGTGACAAATGATACTAATTTTCTTCCCCTAATCCCTTACAAGGAAAATGTATTATTTTCTAATCAGAAAAATCAATAAACATTATAATTTTGTTGGTACAAATCTTACAAAATATGTTAATAATGTCCGGAGAACCAGAACAGAGGAAATTTGTGCCTGAGTTCTACTAGCTCACAAGGATGTGGATGACCCAGTAAGTCTTGTGACCCTTCTGAGCTGGGGAGGCTGGGGAGGTTGGTGACGACTCATTCACAAGTTACTTATATAAAAGCACCATAGCCCTTGTTTCCAGGTGCTCAGCAAGGTTCCCATCCTTGGGAACTATCAAAGGCCTGTTCTGATCCGAGGACCTCACCAATTACCTTTTTATCCATGGCCCATGCTGCTTCTGGAAACTTCTCAACTAGAAGTTTGGCACTGAGCAGGTTTCTTAATAAATAATAAGCCAATTCAGACTCCTACCTAGATAGGGAATACTGGGAACCATCTTCAGGCTTCGGATATACTCCCGGGTCCGCTTGTAATTATCTTCTTTAGACATCAGGTAGTCCAATTTCTCAAAAGTGGTCTTGTCTTTTCGATTCAAAAGCTGAAGTGAGAAGAAAATATATAGAGTATGAGAGAGAAGAGAAATAAACCAGGGGAAAAAGAAAAAAGGCGAGTTGTGCACAAAGACCGAGGGAAACGTCCTAAATGACATGTCTGCGGTGTACCAAGTCCTGGGTACAACTGAAGATTTTAAGAGGCTGTTACATGCAGAGATGAAAAGTTTCATGGCCTCGATTTTGTCACTTGTCATGGAATCTCACATTTGGAAGATATCTTCCAAAGCCACCTAGTCCACAGTTCTAAATGATGCCATGACACCCTGAACGGTAGTTGCCTCCATGGATGCACAGATCCTACAATACCAAGGGGCTCACAGAGTGATGCCCATTCCACACAAACGGCTCCCCAGAGTTTCTGCACCACTACATCAGGTCTCTCCCTGCACCCACAGCTTCTAGCTCTTTCCTCAAAAGCTTCACCACTGCCGAAGGCCCCAGGAGATCTGACAGGGTCCCCTCGTGCGTGCGTGTTGTGCCCAGAGGCAGGCCGCCTCTCCCACCCAGGCTCTCCCACATGCCCTGCAGTTGATGGCTGTGTCATGTTTATACTGCTACAGTGTTTTACTCCAGAGAAGCCAAGCTTCTTCTCCACAGGCAGTCATCTGTAGGGGGACGACCCTTTATGACTGAGATAACCACCCAGGGAGGAATGGTCCTTGTAACTGAGGAGGCTTCTTAGAAGGAAGGAATAGAAATCTGAACTCCTGGTTTTCTAGACTGGATGCTAAGGACTCATGTTGTGGTTGTCCTGCAAGTCCCAGGTTAAGACCCAGTACCAGGAAATGGCAAGAAGGCCCCTTAAGTAAAACGGCTTTGAGGAAAGGCGTCTAGGCTGGGAGATTTGGTTTCGCAAGAGGATTTAGGGGTCACTCGGAGAGGGCTGGCTTTGGCACAGCATGTGGCTGACGTTGGGAGCTCCCCTAGCTTTAGCTTCCAGAGCCCAGGGCCTCCGGATTTGAGATCAGCAGCTGACACAGCAGGATACCTGGGGCACTGCCGGTCAGGCCTGATCTCGGGGCCCTGATGGTCCGTGCAAGGATGTGGGACTTGCAGCGCTGCCACAGCCATCAGACTAAGCAAGCTGGCGTTCAACTGCCTGTCAGGCAGCAGGGAGAAGTGGCACAGTCACTGTCCAGCACAGGGGAAGCAGGCCTTTTGCACCCAAGTAATGCCTTTGGGTTTAGTACAAACACAGTGCAGTTCCTAGGAACTGGGTCTGCAAAGCCCAGACTCAGGCCGCGTCTGTTGCATCAGAGAACCCAAACTGTTCCGGGCAGGCCCTGCCCACATCCTTGACCCTCAGCCTCCAGAGTCACAGAAGATGCAGCCGTACGATGGCCCAGCTAAGCAGTGACAGCGTAAGGGCTTCAGGGAAGAGTGGCAAAAGATTTAGCTGAGAAAAAAGGTCCCAGTGCTGAAGAAGTTGGAGAGTGAACCGCAAACTTTTTCCCCCCACTGAGAAATTCAGGACATAGGAAAGCAGAAATGCTGCACAGATGCGAGGGGCAACAGCTGCTTAACCGGCTTGCGAATCTGAAGCTGCTACCTGGACTCATGTGAACAAATGCACAGGAAATAATAAGACCTCAATTACCAAATTTACAAAAAAAAAAACAAAAAAACAAAAAAACAAAAACCCACACAATTTGTTTTTGGTACACCATGACATATGCCTCATCTGGTTTCCACAAAGCCCAGCGACAAAGACGGAGCCAGAAGCAGCAGGTCCAACAGCACAGAGATGAAGGGACCTGTCTGAGAATCCTGGAGGAATGCGACTCGACAGAGACGAGAAACATATATTATAGCAACGTGGTAAGCAAATGGAGACCAAAAATCCAGACAAATTAGGAATAAATTATGGGCAAGGGAAGCATCAAAGAGAGCTCTGCATGGAGAGGAGCATTTGAAATGAACATTTAGGGATGAGAAATTCACTACAGAACAACACACACCCAGATCAGAGCCAGACACTCTGGTGGTGACCTGCCCCACCGTAAGGCTGAGCAGACTCCTCCCTCTGTTGGCCGGGAGGTCATTTCTTTACTAAATGCAACCTAGAACCCCACAGAATTCTTTGGCAATCAGCCATGTTCATGCAACAGTCAAACAATCCCTGTTACCTTCACACCCTGCAGCTGAGCCCCCCAATGTTTCCACCACTGGTTCTCTGGACTCGGCTGGAGGACTGCCCATGTCCCCCACCAGGCCCAGCCTAACTGCCTAGCCCATCCAGGACCTCTAAACGTGGTACCACGTCAGTGATCAGCCTGTCATCTGTGTCCTAGATATGGACAGATGGACAGGACCAGCCAGTATGAGGTTAGAGAGGCCTGTGGGATGTTCCTGAAAATCACCCTAGAAATTGACTTCAAACCAACAATTGGGGTTCTTTAGCAGAGTGAGACAACCAAAGACAGCCATATTTGAATGCTTCCTAAAATTAAAACCAGGCTCCTCCAGGTCACATCTCCCTCTGTTAACCTTGCCTCTGTAGACATCCGTCCTACCAATCCCCTCACCATGTCCCCCCACCCCCGCCAACTACACACATTCACACACACATCCAGAAGGGCTGGATCCGGTTAACGTCACTCGTCTGCTTCATTCTGTGCCCACAAATGAAATTCGGGATGGCATCAGCTTTCTGAGTAGTAGTGCTCAGGATGCCAGAAGACTCAGAACATCTATTTCCCATGCATGTATTTAAAAACTACTTAAGAACTTCCTCTAGCAAAATAAGGGAATAAACCAAATACAGGAAGAGATGGGATACAGGAAACGGTGGATCCAATCAATCCAGGAGTAGTAAATGGAGGCTCTGGGATGACAACAGGCCTTCAGAGTGACTGGCTCACACACTGTCAGCCCTGGAAGAGAAGTCTCCAGAGAAGGAGAAGGCTCAGTAGAAAACCTGCTAGGATGGCATGTTTGTTTGGGGAGGAAACAGATCTGGTTTGTTTTTAAGATTTTATTTATTTATTTGACAGACAGAGATCACAAGTAGGCAGAGAGGCAGGCAGGGAGAGAGGAGGAAGCAGGCTCCCCACCACAGAGCAGAGAGCCCAATGCAGGGCTTGATCCCAGGACCCCGGGATCATGACCTGAGCTGAAGGCAGAGACTTTAACCCACTGAGCCAAGATCTATTTATTATACATAATAAAAAATTAAAATAAAATACTTTAAAGATTTTTATATTATGTAAAAGTCTCATACTATAAAATATGATTCTATATAATAAAATAATCTAAAAACTACATATTTATAATATATAATATATATGTCGTTGAACCTTGAACAACGCAGGGGTTAGGTAGCTGACCACCCACACAGTCAAAAATCGTCATGGAATTTTTGACTCCCCCAAACCTTAACTATGAACACTATTGTTGACCAGAAGCCTTACTGACAATATAGTCAATTAATACATATTTTGTGTGTTATATGTATCAGACACTGTTTTCCTATGGTAAAGAAAGCTAGAGAAAAGAAAATATTAAGAAAATCGTGAGGAAGGGAAAATACATAAACAGCACTGGACCGTATTTATTGAAAAAATTCTGTATGTAAGTGGATACATGCATTTCAAACCCATGATGTTCAAGGGTCAAAAGTATTTTATAAAAATCTGATAAAATATACATAATAGTTTATATATGTATATATGTGCATGTGAATCTACCAGATATACCACCCATTATACATCTATCATGTAACATTATATAGTCACTATTATATATTATATATACCATAACACTGTAATAGATACGCTATAATATTCTATTATAATTATGTAACACTGTAATACTGTATTATGTAACATTACATATTTTATCTGGTAGACAGACGGTAGTTAAAGTAAGAATTTTTTTTTAAGGGAATTAGAAATTCCAGGGAATCAAAATGGTGTTCCAGGAAGGACACGTTACTCATAGTTTACTAGTTGACTCTATAGAGAAGCGTATTTACACATTCCTACTAACTAAAACACTAATATTCCTTTAACAAGAGTGATTTAACTATAGTAACGTGAGTGTTTTGTTTTGTTGTTTAAGTTCCATGTCCAGTGTGGAGCCCAACCCAGGGCCTGAAATCACGATCCTGAGATGGACCTGAACTGCCATCAAGAGTCAGATGCTTGGAGCGCCTGGGTGGCTCAGTGGGTTAAGCCTCTGCCTTTGGCTCAGGTCATGATTTCAGGGTCCTGGGATTGAGCCCTGCATTGGGCTCTCTGCTCGGGGGGGGAGCCTGCTTCCCCCTCTCTCTCTGCCTGCCTGTCTGCCTGTTTGTGATTTCTGTCTGTCAAATAAATAAATAAAATCTTAAAAAAAAAAAAAAAGAGTCAGATACTTAACCGATGGAGCCATACAAGTGCCCCAGTAACGTGAATATTTTTGAAGAAAGAAAGAAGGTAGTTCGAGAAAACTAAACCAAAATCCATCATACAAAGAAGTCACCAATTATTACCTAAAGTGAATGGATCAGGAAATTGTAGCAAAAACACATCGGTGGAAATGTGACAGAAACTACCAGAAAAAAATCACTAAATAACTCTAAGTGGTTGCCTCTGGGGAATGGGATATGGGGGACGGATCAATGAGTCTTAGTTGTTTCACTAATACTTTCTGTACTTAGTGAATTTTAAAATTAATATGCATGTAGTATGCTGAAAAAATTCTTTCAAGACTTAATTTTTTAAAAGATTTTACTTATTTCTTTGACACAGAGAGAGCGCGAGAGAACAGCAGCAGCAGCAGCGAGGGAGAAAAAGAAGCAGGCTCCCCACTGATCAGGGAGCCCAACGTGGGATTCAATCCCAGGACCCTGGGAACATGACCTGAACCAAAGGCAGATGCTTAACTGACTGAACCACCCAGGCGTCCCAAGACTTAATTTTTCAAATGTAGAGTTTGTTTATTCAAAAAATAACCAGGATTTATTCCTGCATGTTTCAAACTTTTATTACAACTAGAGCCATAAACTGGAAACCTCATACTAATTGAGGGTTCTTGAGATTTCAAACCTTAAGGGAAGCCTCAAGAAGGAGGCACCAAAACTACATACAAGAAAATAAATTACTTGCCTGCCACAGTCAAACAGATACTGAAAGTACTCATGCATAGGAAAAGAGGTAACAAAATAAGATCAAGGGGTGCCTGGGTGGCTCAGGGGGTTAAGCGTCTGCCTTTGGCTCAGGTCATGATCCCAGGGTCCTAGGATCGAGTCCCACATGGGGCTGCCTGCTCAGCAGATAGCCTGCTTCTCCCTCTCCCTCTGCTGCGCCCCCTGCTTGTGCATGCTTGCTCTCTCTCGAATAAATAACTAAAATCTTAAAGAAGGGAAAAGAAGGGGCACCTGGGTGGCTCAGTGGGTTAAGCCTCTGCCTTCGGCTCAGGTCATGAGCTCAGGGTCCTGGGATCAAGTCCCGTATCGGGCTCTCTGCTCAGCAGGAATCCTGCTTCCTCTCTCTGCCTGCCTCTCTGTCTACTTGTGATCTCATTCTCTGTCAAATAAATAAATAAAAATTTAAAAAAAAAAAAAAAAGGAAGAGAAAAGAAAAGAAGATAGGATCAAGAGTTTACTAAATACAATAGGCAACTTCACTTCTGGCAAAGCTGAAGCCATGAGGCACCCTGAATTTCTTCCACAATAATTCATAATGACTGGGGTTAACTGTGCAATTAACACGTGTCTCCCTCAGCAAACAGCAAATCCCATGAAGCAAAGAACAGCCATGCTGGCTGTGTTCACACCGCCACTTCCTGAATCTGGTACAGTTCCCAACACAGAGAGTACACTGCCTAAGTATTTGTTGAATAAAAGAATGGAAAAACTAACAATGATAACTTAAAAATCCAAATGCTTGGAAAACTTTGAAAACTCCAATAACTCTTGGGTAAAAGAAAAAAATAAAAGCCAGAATTATGGACTATTTACAAACCACAAACAATGAGAAACCATATGTTAAGTTATACGATTGAGGCCAAAACTGTACTGAGAGGAAAATGCATGGTTTTAAACTCTTTTCAAGTTAAAACAAGTGAGATTATAAATAAACTAAACATTCAACTCAAGAAGGTAGGAAAATAGGTAGGGAATAAGTAAGGGAAATGGATTAGCAGATAAAATTATAAACTGGTATGTTCCAAAACTAAACTAAATGCCAAGCCTATAGAAATGATAATTAGACCCAAGAACTACTTTTTATACCAACAAAACAGGTAAACCCTCTTTAAAATAGGGCAAAAAGCAAAAATATACAAAATTAGGATTGAGAAAGGGTCTGTGACCATAGAGGCAAAGTATACTAAAATTACAAAGTAAAAATCAAGTCCCAGAATAGTGATATTACACAATTTTCATGATGTCAAGTGTCAGCTGCATGGGATAAATGGGAATCATAAACCTCAGGGTCAAAAACCAGGAAGATCACAAATCTTGGGTCAAATAGGTTGCTTCTGGAAATTTCCCTTATCACACATGCTCTGAGAATCTGCATGTGGCACTTGCATTTGACTAATGACGAAAACTTCCCTCATCTGGTAAATAGTTCAAATCTGGAAAATGTTTCCGTGGAGGGAAAAAGAAAAAAGTCCCTCCAAATCCTCTTTATGAGGACATTGGTATCTTGTTCCCTCGTCTTGAGAGAAGAACTTTTCCTGATACGTGGAAATGCTTTCCAACAGAGTAACAATTCTTGATATGTGGAAATGCTTCTCAACAAAAAGTCTGTGGCTCCAAATACGTTAAAACTGGCTCAAAATTCTATTTCAATTCCAGTGTCTACTGTTGGTATGGAAAGAATTTTTAGTGCTGTGGGCACTCTATGGACCAATGGATCGAGCAGACTGAGTGCGGAGTGAATGAGGAGTAAAAGGAGGGCACTTAGAAGTCATTTTTACTTTTTTTGATACAAACTATCAGTTTCTGAAAAATAACTAAGCTACAAAGTCCTGTATCTAATGTAAACTATTCGCAATGGAGCCTGTCATAAGTAAGATAAGGGAACCTTGTGACTTGGAAACTTCGGAGGTTTCTGGGCTGCCTATCCCCATTTGTCTGTGACGAAGGCCTTCTGAAACTCTGTATATACAGAAGTTAACTTGTGGAAAATGTAGTCATATCCACAGAAAGGCAAATTATGTATCAAGAAATGCCACTGATTATCACCCTGGGAATGGTAGTTTCGTAGCCATTGAAAAAATTATTTTGGCATTCTGGGATGCCTGGGTGGTTCAGTGGGTTAAGTTTCTGCCTTCAGCTCAGGTCATGATCTCAGGGGCCTGGGATCGAGTCCCACACTGGGCTCTCTGCTCACCAGGGAGCCTGCCTCTCCCTCTTCCTCTGCTTTCCACTCTCCCTGCCTGTGCTCTCTCCCTCTCTCTCAAATAAATAAATAAAACCTTTTTAAAAACTATTTTGGCATTCCTTGTGTAACTATGGAAGTCTAGTACTCTGGATTCCCTTTTGATAATATCTCACTGGTTGTAATATTTTACTAGTTCTCTCACTAATTAACGACTTAAAATCTTTGCAAGTTTTCATTTTATATCTATATGAGTCATGAGTTCACCTTTTTTTTTTTTTTAAAGATTTTATTTATTTATTTGACAGAGAGACACATTGAGAGAGGGCACACAAGCAGGAGTGGGAGAAGGAGAAGCAGGCTTCCCACTGAGCAGGGAGGCCCATGCAGGGCTCAATCCCAGGACCTAAGCTCATGGGATCATGACCCCAGCTGAAGGCAGACGGAGGTCTGCCTCAGGGCAGACCTTTGTCTGCCTTCAGACTCACGGAACGCCTCGGTGGCTCACGACTGAGCCACCGAGGCGCCCCGTGAGTTCACCCTTTAAAAACATTATCCTTGAACAGTTTACATGTACACACACATATATACATACATTCACATGCATACATACATAATGTATAATCTTAAAGGATAGCTTTTGCCATGTGTTTCCAATAATTTTACTAAATTTTTAAAAATTTTGCTCCTAGTAACCGAGGGAGACATTCTCACAAAGCCCCCGAGGGTTGAGACTCATCCCCAAATGGAAGCTTGCAAAGGGCCCATCCTGGCTCCAGACTTGGTCTGGGTAAGTAAGGAGTCAGGTATCCAATGTGTGTCTCCCTTTGTCCAACCTGCTTGAACAATGAAAAAGGCTAGCCGAGACAGGAAGGGTCAGAAACAATATAAGAGGGCTCTGGAGAGAACGAACTCTGTTATGGGAAAGAGGACCTTCAGAGAGAGGTAGTCATAGAAACAAGTGTCTAAGGGTTTCAACCAGCAGAGACAGGGCTGGGGAGGCCCTCAAGGCCAAAAGAGAGAAAAAAAAAAAGGCTTGAGCAGTGGCCTGGAGGTAGGAATGCACAAGGATGCTCAAAGGAGCTCCAGTTTGGCAGAAATGTTGCTTTGGACAAGACTGGAAAGGTAGATGCCCTCCTATGTCTACGTGCAGCATTATTCACAACAGCCAAGATATGGAGGCAACCTGAAAGTCCATCAGCAGACAAACAGGTAAGGACAATAAGGTATTCATATACAATGGAATATTACGCAGCAATAAAAAGGACGGGGTCATGCCATATGCAACAACATGGGAGGGCCCCCAGGGTACTGTGCCAGGTGAAACAAGTCAGACTGAGAAAGACAACTGCCATATGATTTGACTCAAAAACCAAAGGAAGAAACATTTAAGAAACAAAAAGCAGAATCGAACCTATCAATACAGAGAACAAATTAATGGTTGCCAGAGATGACGAGGATGGGGGGTAAGCAACATGGGTGAAGGGGAGTGGGAGATACAGGCTTCTGGTAATGGAATGAGAAAGTCAGGAATAAAAGGCCCAGCATGAGGAAGACAGTTAATGACACTGTGACGGGGTTCCGTGGTGACAGATGGCAGCTATACGGTGATGAGCACAGCATAATGTATAAACTCGTTGAATCGCTACGGTGTACACCTGAAACTAATGTAACACTGTGTGTCTGCTACACTCAAATAAAAAAGAATTAATAATTTTAAAAAGACTGGAAAGGGCGTAGAGAGGTAGAAACTTGCCACTTGGCAAAGTATGTTTTTAGTCTTGCCATCTGGCAATCACGGACATATCATGACCATTTTGGCTACTTGTTCTACTCTTCTGACACTTCCACTCAACTTGCTACCAGGGCACCAATCACAAGTAGCTAAGCCTGAACAGCAACTACTAACCAAAGGGGGACAGAATGAGCTAACTGTGGCCGTGGATGAACAAAAAATTCCTTCAGCCAACTCTTGCATCTCTTCCACACATGACTCGGGCCTATGTTGCTGGTGGAGGCAGACAATCTACTGGCCATGGTGGAAAGGTTTATGATTTGTTTTTTGAGGTCAGGAAGTAGGTGTGAGGTAGGTATGAAACCTTTTGGTACTTGCTGCCATTGCCAAAATGTCTCTGCTGTGTCCTCTACACTCTGCTGTAGGCTCTCTACCTGTGTGCACTCTTTAAGCACCACACTCTCCAACACAAGTTTCCCCCCAAAACACCAAGACATACCGATCCTCTTATCCCAGCTCTGCGTCTCCCCTGACTCTCAGGGATCACTGGAGTCCAGGGTTAGGAATCCAAATGATGGCTAAAAACTGGCTGACGATATATGCACTACTATAAAATGGGGGGTGGTGAGTGAAATGTTCAAATGGCAGGTTAAAGAATAGCGTTCACAGGGTTAGATCCAAATTTCCCACTTTGGAGGAGCGGGGCGGGCACAGAGCCCCCAACCAAGCAAGAGGTGGCAGAGTCTGAAAAGCAGTCTTTGAGGAGGAAAGCGAAGACGCTGGAGCTCTTCTGGGTCAATCACTCCAGTGGTGGTGTGAGGGAGGGTCAGAGAGACCAGGAGCACTGACAGCAGCCCGAAGATGGTGATGATCTCAGGTCAGAGATAACCGGGCCTCGCTCACTCAAGAACAGTCAAGAAGAGTCCAAAATAATGCTAACAGCAGCAGCCACGGCTAATACTCACCCAACACACTTTTGATGTGCCAGACACATTTCTCAACATTTTTTCATATATTTACTCATTTAATCCTTACCACAGAGGCGGGTCTGAGGCTGAGCCCAGGTATCTGATTCAAGAGCCTATGCTCTTACTCTCCATGGGACACTCCCCCTCACTGCTTGGCCTAGGGTCCCCACACAATCTCAGGTCTTGTGTCCTCGGACTCCACAGCTGCCTGAGGTACAGGCTGGGTGACAGTTTGCCATAGGTGACATTCTGTACTCATGCTTTCAGGGGGCTCCCCCAGGCTGGACAGAGACATTCTGATGGGTACACTTGAGGGGTTCCAGGTTCCTGCGGGTAGCTGAGCTCCAGCCTCCCATGTGCACGGGGCCTGCAACCTAGACAGTCCTCCCACACATGAGAACCCTAGTGCCAGCCGCCAAGCTGAGACACAGCGGTTTCCTTTCAGCTGTGCTCACGGTGCTGCCTCTGAGAGCATGCTTTACTTGTAGTGCATGGTGACTCCCCTCTCTTGGCTGCTGGTTCAGCTGTGCTTCTTGGGGTTTTGATTTGGTTGTATCTTATCTGGCATTTATTTGTGTTTGTGTGATTGGAGCAGGCAGGGGCTTATTCCCCATCAGCTCCGTCTACCATATTGCCTCAGAGTCCAAAACACAATCTGCTAGGAGAGTCTTCTGGCACTTGTGATCACTTCCTGGAAACCAAAGCTTGATTTCAGACATGCCAAGCATGAGCTGTCAAAGGAACATGCGAGCAGAGGGCTGTGCGGAGCAGGCGTGGGAATGCGGGTCCAGGGCTGCAGAAAGAGTCTGAGCATGAGCGGAGCAGGCTGCCTCCACTGGGCACGGACGTGCTGGTGAAGCTCTCCATGCCGTGCCGACGGGGCCCCCAGGGATGAGAAGCGGATGAGAGGGCGGGATTTGGGGTCAGAGCCTCACAGAACACTTACATCCAGTGGGCGGGAGCAACGAAAGCAGTCAGGGAGGAGCCCGCTGTCCGAACAGCAAGAAGAGGACTAGGCCAAGGGCAGGAGAGCTTTTGAGAAGGGGGTGATGAAGTGTCCACTGTTGCGGCAATAAAAGGAAGAGGAGGGTGACAATGTCAGCAGAGCTCATGACTGGGACTTTCTGAGAAGCAATGCAGGCGCGGCTATGAGGAACGACAGGGGAGCGATTCACACAAACGTTGGTTTCCTCTGCCCTCCATCTCCTCACCCCCCTCAGCCGTCTTGCCTCCCACCTGAGCCAAGGCTGAGGAAAGCCTGAAAGAGGCAGCCCATGCCTATCACCACCTTCTCAGCAGCATCAGAGGGGGTTCCCTGGGGCACGACATCAGACATGGGGAACAGAGGCACTTCCTGAATAAAAGACTCGAAAGTCCCAAATAGGTGCATGCCACAAATCTGCCTTCTCAGGACGTTTGCAAAGTGGCTGTCCAAACTGCAGAGCTTGAGGACCCCGTTCCCCCAGGTGTCTGCAGTGAGAGCGCCCCCTCCCAAGAGGCTCCCTTTCCAGGTCCCCACCCTGCAGACCAGGCCTCCTGACCCATTGGCCATGATTTCCCCTTGCTGCCGCAGATGAGGCAAACTGCCTGAATCGATTCAGTAGGAAAGAGCAAATCATGACAGGAACATGCAGAGCCAGCAGAGTGTGTGTGTGTGTGGAACACATGACTATAATTACTGTAAAGAGTGACTCACCCAGACTCCAGGAATTCTATACCCCCAGGTGACTCGTGAGTAAGTCAGTCTCCTCCTGGGACCACTCTGACCAGAGAAAAGGTTTCACCATCGTCCTAGTTGCTCGAGCCCCAAACCTAGAAATCCTCTCCATTCCTTTCTTTTCCCCCTCTCCAACACCCCACCACACAAACCCACCAGGTCTGCCTTCAGAATGCCTCCCCCGTCCGTTTCCTCCTCTCCCGTGTCCTGCCTCTCGCCAGCCCATGCCACCCCGGCTCACTCCTGGATGCTGCCCGACCTCCTGATCAGGCCCCATTTCCCATCCTGGCCCCTGCACTCCCTGCCCAGTTTGTTTTCCACACAGTAGCAACCGTAATTTAAAAGACAAAAAATGAAAAGCAGCTGTAAGCCAGATCATGTCCGGCTCCGGGCACTCAAAACAGAACCTAACTCCTGTCCTGAGCTGCAAGCCCTTGGCGATGGGCCAGAGCCCACCCACGGCATCTTGCATCAATCTCCCGGCCCACGGTGCCCCTGCCACACCAGCTCTGAGTTTCCCGATGGCACCCCGTGTCTTCCCGCTGTGGGTCTTCACACTGGCTGCAACCCCACCCTGGCATGGCCGGCTCCGTGTCACTCAGGCCCAACTTAGCACGGCCTTACTTCTCGGAAAGGCCTTCCCTGATGCCCGAGGCTCCAGCACACCCCAGTAGCTCTCTCTCACACCCGCCTGTCCTGGTCTCCTGTGTCACTCCTATTACCATTGGACAGCTCTTTGCTCACTGCCTCACACACTCAACAAATGTTTATCCGTCACTTCTTACACCAGCAAGACGGGACACAATAATGTGTCTGTCTCCTCTGAACAACCCAAAAGCCCATAAAGACGGGGCCCTTAACCATAGCCTTGAGGCCTGGCATGGAGGAAGCATTCGGTAAATATTTGATCTGCAGAATGAGTAAGAGCCGCACGGTAGCACGTACTCAGGAAACCAGAACTGACCGTTTCTGTCTTGCTCACGTTGCGTGGCCTTGAGGCAGCCAGTACTCTGGAGAGGCCCCAGTGCTGGGATGAATCAGACCCTAACTGTGTTTCTCTGGGCCAGCAGAAGGTGACTCCCTCGCTGTTTGCACACGAGTCAGCATTTACTAGGGCCTACTGTGTGGGAGCCTGTGCTCAGTGTCGGTCTCCGACCCATCCCTAGTCCCTCAGCTGCGGGCACCCTGCAGCCAGCCATGGATAGGTCAATGGGCTGCCCTGCCTACAGCTAAGGACCAACTGGCCCTTGCTCAGGTCGTCCATGGTGCAACCAAGGGGCGGGTGTCTGCCCACACCCGGAACTCCCTTCTGTCCAGGTTTTCCAGGTTTTCCAGATTTCCAGGGCTTCAACCACCCCAGGGACAGCACTCAGGGCATTAGTCACACGCTGCCTCTGAGGGCTGGAGTGCCAGCCCCATTTCCCAACGTGTGTGCCTCTTTCTCCCTGCTCTGGGCCCCGCCTGATTCCAAGATCAGGCTCTACCACCAACAAGCCATCCAGCGCACTGGCCAACAGCACGGACTCTGCACACCGGCAAGGCACGGTGCCATCACACCAGCTCTGGCACTCACCAGTCCTGTCAGGCCTCTGTCAGGCCACCACACCTCCTAGAGCCTCAGCTTCCCTCTCTAAAAAATGAAGACTCGAGGGGTACCAGGATGGCACGGTCAGTTAAAACGTCTGACTCTTGCGGTTTCGGGCTCAGGTTGATCTCAGGGTCACGAGACCACGCCCCACATCAGGCTCTGCACTCAGCGCGGAGTCTGTTTGGGTTTCTCTCTCCTTCTCCCTCCACCCTGCCCACCTCCTCCTCTCTCTCTCTAAAACAAATAAATCAATTTTTTTAAATGAAGACTATAAGAGCACTAACGCTCTGGGCTGCGATGGCAGTGTCTCCTGTGTTCCTGCTCCTCCCTGCTCTGTGGGCCCCTGGGGTCTCCCCAATACCAGGTGAAGGGAAAAGTGAGGAGAGGGGAAACAGCTCTTTTCTGGCAATACTTCAATGGCCGATCTCAATACCAGAAATAATGGCAAATGAAGGAAAAGATTCAGCGCCCCAGACGTAGAGAACGCAAACAACAAGCAAATACTCAGCTGGGCACCAGGGATACAAAGGAAGATCAGACCTCACCACGAAAGAAGGCATTCGCAGCAAGAGGAAGACAGGGGACAGAAGCACAGAGTAGAAGTGCTGGGGGCTCGTAACAACAGGCACGGGGAGAGTGTCGGGAAGAGATGCAGCCGCCTCCGTCCCCTAGGCTGCAGTGATCAGGATGAAGGTGATAAAGGGGGAGCGGGGCCCCTCCATTTCCCACTGCTCTGTGCCAACCACTGTCCTAGGGCCAACAGGACAGGTTGGGCGAGGGGTGGCCTGCAAGACTCCCTTTCTGCCCTCACCAACTATACAGCTTCTGTGGGTCACGGAGGGTCGCCACATTGCTGACGGCGAGATTTGTGCACGCTGAGATTCATAATTCATCTGAGTCCACACGCAGCTCCCAGCAGCTCAAGAAACAAGAAGAGCATCTAAATAATGGAAAATTCATTTGAAAAAGACTCTCTAGGCAACTTTTGAAAAAAAGCCTCATGGCTCAGATGGACGCAGGGACTCACAGGCCTTGGCAACAAGAGGAGAGACCGGCGGCTTCCAAATTTGCTTTCAACCTCGCAAGCCACTGCTGAACTGAAATCCACCCCGGAGTCCAGCCCATCAAACCGAGGCACACAGAGCTGCTCTGGTGGAACCAGCCTCCTCTTCCCCAGCCCCTGGGGTTCCACAGAACCCTTGGGGCTCCACAAAGCACTGACATAAAACCACTCCTCTAGGCCAACCTCTGAGTGCGCAGAGGGAAACAAGTCCCACAGAAGTCACGCTCTGAACAGTGGCTGAGCGCACCCCCAGTGTCTAACTCCAGGCTAAGACGTCTCACTCCACTTTGCTAGAGCTAAGTCTATGGAAAATAGCAATTTAAAAAAACAAGCTCATTTCTGATCACCTACAACATAATCCCTAAGTGTTTTAAAGGCCCCTGAATTAGCCAAGTGTGAAACTGAGCCCAGCCCCGCAGACTGGCAGAAAGAAGTTCGGAAATGAGTTGCAGAAGCACAGCTGACAATTCCATATAGTTCCCTTCAGTTCTGTGGGACATAAACAGGTCTTGAAAGGCTTGGGCTGTGTGGCTGTGGGAGACCCTGGGCCAGGCGGGCCAGGAGGTGAATGCTAATGAGCTATGGAAACAGCAATTACTTCCCCCATGTCAGGCACTGTGCCAAGCTAAGGAGGATAAAGAGGGCTGAGATATTTTTAAAGTATTTTTACAGCAGAAAAACTTTCCTACAGACTCAATTATATAACTATCAGACTCCACCTCTAAGCTGAAATTATCCACGGCCTTCAGGAATAAAAACAAATCAAAACCCCACTTTTCTCTACAGGAGGGCCACAGGTTTCTCCCAAGGGCAGTTTGGAGCCTGTCAGAGAAGCATGCCAGCCAAGTGGAGGGCAGAAGTCATGTCACTGACCCAGCCACTACACGTGACGTTATTTGTCCAGGAAGATCCACTCGAGGGGGCTCGGGCCCCAGCCATGTTGGCACCCTCCTAACTTCCTCATCCCAAAATGGGGCTGAGGTCCCTGAAGGAGACAGGAGGCCCAGGGATCCCATGGTAATCCTCTGTGACCAGCAAAGGGCAGACAGTCAGAGAAAGCCTTCAGGGGCTTGAGGAATAAAGGATTTCACCAGAGAAATGAGAGTTAAAATCAAAGGCATTAACTTACAGCCCAGGTTTTTGTCAGCCTGAAGATGGGTGCACTTTGTAATGCTGATACCACAGACATGAGAGAATGAAGGTTGTTGAGTTCTAGAAGTTTCTGAAAAAAAGATATGGAATAGATTATTTTGCTGCTATAAACAACAGAACAAAAACATGCTCAAGTGTTACCAAATGTTGTCATATTTAGGAAATTCGATTATACTTGAAAATATCTCATGTAGAAAATATAGTTCTATGGAGTTCATAGAAACCATATGCTTTTTTTCTCAAGTTGTCAAAAGGTGAGTTTGCATCTAGAACACTTGCAAAATTTTATAAGCTGACTAGTCTGGCTGCTGGACAGAAACGTGGCTCGGGATAAGGTTTGATAATGTCCTTAATGTTCTTTTTTTAGATGAATCGGAACTGTCCCAAAAGGCTTTTATAAACTGAAGCCTCGGCTGTGCCAGCAATATCCATGTGGGTCTTCTATGACTACCTTACACCCAGAACAAGAGGGCCCGAGGAAAAATGTCACCAATCTGCATGGCCTCCACCCCCTACATTAGGAAGACAGAGCTCTGGCTTCTTAGTCACTTGACTGTGCTCCTTTGAGCCAGACCCCACGCTGGTGAGAACATTTGGATTCAATTCAGTCTCACATGAGCTCCTGACCATGGAAGAGAAGAGCAGGGGACACGGCCAAGAGGAAGTACAGAAAGACGTTCTAGGTTGGCACTGAGGGAAACCTGGTAACGGGACTGGGGTCCCCTTCTCATTCTTGGGAGCCAGTGAAGTTTGGGCCAGAGAGCAGGCTCCATAGAGCCAGGAGACCTGGTTCCAATCCCCGCTCCCAATCCCCGTGTGTCCCAGCGAGCTGCCGAGCCTTGGCATGCCGGCGCCTACAAGGAAGGTAACCAAGGCACGTATGCTATCTGGGATGGTGTGTGCCAAGTGCCAGAGCAGCACCTGGCTCTGGGGGAGTGCTCTGTGCCTGTGGGTAAGACTCCCCCTGCCTGCCCCCTCACTTGTCTTGGGTACTACCAAACACAGATGCCTTTCCTCTAGTATGACTCTCCTGACCCTGTTCCCAAATCTAGGGAGCTCGGGGCCCCTGCCTACGTGTTCCCACAGCAGTCTGTGCATCTCCTTAGCACACTGGCCTGTAGTCACTTTGACCTGCTTCTCTCTCACCCTGGACCAGGTGTTCCCCGAGAGCAGGGGTGAAGCTGTCCCTGCTGTCATATCCCTAGTGCCGCATATGGCGCACAATAGGGCCTAGTGAACGAACGAATAATAAAAAGCCCTTGTGTCTAGTCCTCGCAGCTCTGTTCCTCCTCAGATCTCTCCTTTACCACACAAGTTAATACGTCCTTTCATACATCTTGTAACAATCTCTAATTGTTTCCTATGTGTAATAACAGATTCTCTGAGAGGACTGAATTTCATCCTATGTATCTGAAAGGCTATGCCTGTCACATAATTTCTTTCCGAGCTGAAGGTCCCGTGGGAGGTCCTCTGGGAGCTGGAAGGTCCCTCTAATCCAGCCGTCTCATTTTGCAGAGGGGAAACCAAGGCCCCGAGGAAGGAGGGGTCTGCACAAGAACAGCCTCAGGGCACAATGCCAGCGTGATGAGCCAGCACTGGAAGATGGCAGAGGTTAAGGTGGGACCGGCTTGGATTCCTTGGACAGGCACCGCAATCTCCATTCCAGAAAGCACCAGTGGCCCGGAACTTCACCCCACTTTCTCTCCTGGCCCAGCATGAACGCACTGACAGTAACAAGCGTCATTAAGCCCAGCCCCAGCACAGTCCCAAGCGCTTCCGAATGCACACGGCATGAAAGTTAACTGCTGCCCCTGACATACTTCTGGATGGATGCCCTTAACTTTCTCATGAGGGCGGCACAGCAGCTCCCCTGAAGGCAAAGAGACATGCTGCAGCTCGCTCGCTACAAGGCCCTGGGCATGGCCGCTCAACTCTCTAAACCCCTCTTCCTCCTCTAGAAGTGGGAGAATAACAATGTGAACATTGAACACAATCAGTTCAGTAGAGCGGCTGCTGTGATGCCTGGCTCATAAGGACATCAGTACAGGTCAGCGGGCCCAGAGTCTGGGTGGGAACACAGCACGTGCACACAGCACACGGGGAACCAGTCAGAATAGCAGTGTGCCGCCCGGCTGCAGGCACGCCCTGTGGTCGGCCGCGGCGTAAGGGGAGGAGCTGGCAGAGTGATGAGAATGGCCAGCATCAGGGAAGAGGAGGGAAAGGCAGGATACAGACCTAAGCCCGGGGCTCAACAGCTGGCAAGGACAGAACCTATCAGGGCAGGGGGTAGGAGTGGGGATGGCAGTGGGGTGAGCTCTGTGGATCATGGACAAGACTGCAGGAGGTGATGGTACCACAGAGCCCGGCAGGGCCCCAGACCAGCTGAGTGTGAAACAGGAGGAGGCATGGACCCCAGAGGGAGCCCCCAGGGTCTCATAGAGAGTCTGAAGAGCCAGCTAAGGAGAACGGTTGACTGCCATCGTAACGGGTAGAGGGCCACAGGGCCATGCGTGCAGGGGGGCGGGGATGCCGAGCAGGCATGTAGGCGGGTCTTCCAGCCTAGAGAAGTCAGGTCACAGCTTCTGTTTGAACGCAGTCCAGTACCCCCAGAGCAAGGCAGCTCTCAGAGTACTAAGGAAACACATTCCGCAAGAAGGATGGAAGGAAGGGAGGGAGGGAGAGAGGAAAACATAATAACGAAAGAGCTTACCTTGGCTATTTTCACAAAATGGCTCAGGATTTCTGCCCTTATTTTTAAAGTCTGTGCTGTTAGAATTTCTCGAACAACCCAAAAACTGACCTGTAGAGTCAAATACACACACACACACACACCAGAGAAATGGTTAAGCCCTGGACCACCCTCATCACCCTCGCCCACCGCGGGGGGTCAGGAAGCTGGAGGAGCGCAGCCCGGGGTTGCAGGTGGCGGAGGGGTCCTTTACGACACCCAGCCCTGCAGGTGGGGCCCTCCTTCAGCACCCCTCTCGAACACACACAGCGATGCCGAGAGACAAGTACTTTCCTCATCACCCGGGGGAATTACTGGGCCTCCACAACATATGAATCTCTCTGAAGCTGTGGCAGGAAATTTTGAGATGATTCGGACAGATCCCTGCTCAGAAGGCTGTCAGCTGTGGGGAAACCATGGCCAGGGTGTTGGATGGATGGATCGACAAATGGCCAGACAAACACATATGTTCACTGGCTGTACCACTGTGAGATCTATATCCCCAGACAGACCTCAACTGAGTAGGATTCACCAAAGTTTGCACAATCATAACAAATTTAATTTTCTAGGAGAGGTTCACCCAATAATTTAAATGATATGCAAGTGTCTTTCAAAGACCCATAAAGCAAGGCAGGTGAAGGGACATGTTTTTCTGGAGACCACCGATGCCAAAAGGACATGACGGTACTTTGGGTTCAGAACATTATTCATGCTTCAAAAAAAGAAAAAAGAAAAGAACATTATTCATGCTTGACCTCTCACAGAAATCAACATCCCCAAGCCCCTGAATCCTTTTGGGAACAAGCAAGTTGTCTCCCAGGGTATAGCAGACCCACATGACACCTCAGTACAACACAGAAGGGGCTCCGTGCCAAGAAAGTCTGGGAAGTGGTTACTTTCTTGTTTATGTCTCGCTACTGTAACAACAGTGCTGGGTGACCCACGGATGCCCAAAGGCGGGAGGACAGCACAGCCGAGAGAGAGAGAGAGCTAAGCCGAGTACAGGGAGGTGTGGAGTTGAAAGGAAGGCAAAGGCATCTAAAACCTCTGAATTTTACAAATTAAAATAAAGATAGTCCAGAGTTAACAAAGCACCTTTACTGCGGCAACTAGATTTTTTTCTCTTTCCTGAAATAGTCACTTTTCAACGAGAAAACAAGAATAACCAAGAACCAAAAATTTGCTTTTTATGTTAAGTAGGAATATTATAGAAAAGTTTTTTCCGCGTAATTATCTGTGGTTGCCTCCAGGACATGCCTGGGTTTCCATAGAATCATTTTTTCCAAGGAATTACCTAAAATTAAGTTCAGTCTCAAACGTTTACTAGCCAGTTACGGAAGAAAGATTTTTCTGGACATCAAATGATATGCCCATAAATGTTATATTTTAATACATGCACATTTTTATGCCACAAAAACTCAAGTGTGATAGTTTATATGTATAATTTAATAGATTCCTGCATGCCAAAAAATCACACACGTTTAAGGCATAATTATGGCACATGGCAGGGTCGACACTGATCTGCAGCACACGGGTGCGGAGGCAACTCCAGGTCAATTCAACAGACTTTTGTGAAGCCTGTTCTGTGTGCAGGCTCTAGGCACCATGAGTCGACACTTGGCCCTTGCCTGATACAGGGGTGACCAGAGGAGGCAAGATCCTCCCGAAATCCCATGGCAATCCTGGACGCAGAAGTTGTTCAACCGAAGCGGACTGGAACACAGGAGAGTTAATGGTAGAGGAAGGTCTGCTGGAAGAGGCAGGCCTTTAAAGATGGGTGGACTTCGAGCAGGTAAAGATAGGATTGGTGTATGGCTATATACACCACGACCAGGGAGGGCTGAGCAGACCGACTGGTGTGGTGTTGCAGGTGCTCTGTGGGGTCAGGGTAGAGGGCGAAATCAAAGCTAGGAAGGGCACTGAAGGCCAGATGATGTAACACCAAAAACTCAATCCATGAAAAAAAAACCTGATAAGTTGGGCTTCATTACAATTGGACATTTCTATAGTGCAAAAGATGCTGGTAAGGAAATTAAAAGATGAAGCACAGCCTGGGGAAATACTTGCAAAACACATATCTGATGTATGTATTATATTCAAAATAGACACTTAAAACTCAACAGCAAGAAAACAACCCAACTGAAAAATGGGCCAAAGAGTGCTCGCTTCGGCAGCACATATACTGAAAAATGGGCCAAAGATCTGGACACCTGACCAAGGAAGTACAAATAGCGATAAAGATGAAAAGATGCTCAACATCATTTGTCATTGGGGAAATGCAGAACTCTGTGTATGTGTTAGAACGGCTAACATGAAACGGTCAGTGAAGGTGCCAGCTGCTGGCCAGTACCTGGGGCAACACACACTCTCGCTCCATTACCGGCAGGAGTACAAAATGGCACAGTCCAGCACTTGCACTCCTAGATATATACCCAGCTTCTTTGAAATCATATGTCTACACACACATGCGTGCACACACACATGCACGTGTTTCTAGCAACTTCGTTCATCATTGCCAAATACTGTCCTTCTTTCTTTGCACAGGCAAATACCAGTTAATTTTTAGGAAAGATCTATTGTCTATGTCTAGGTCCACTTTCTTTTTACATACATAAAAAAGTTCCAATTGTTCCAGTACCATTTTGTAAAATGTCCCCATTGGGACAAGTTCAGATATATATATATATATATATATATATATATATATATATATATATGGTCAAATTCTCAAAAAAAGACATAATCCAAAAAAAGGCTGAGCATTTCTGAGCTCTACAGTGAACTCCTTGGTGTTGAGCTACAAGCCTGGCCCATAACACATGCTCAGTGAATTTGTCTGGGTCCTTCCATCCCTCTATGAGCTAGATGAACAAATCCCAAGGGACTCAGATCCCACAGAGAGGCAAGCAAGTCCACAGAGTCTGACCAGGACCCTGGCTACTGGGTTTCTGGTTTGGCCACAAGAAGCCTCAAATCTGCGGGCAACCTCCTTCCAATCAGTTGATCTTCACGTTCCCTCTTATTTTCCCCCAAAGCGTTGAATGTTTACTCCATGCCAGACACTGCACTAAGAGTTCTTCATATACCATTTCACTTAATCTCCACACCAACTCTGCAAGGTGAGTCCTATTATTATTCTCACTTACAGATAAGGAAACTGAGGCTTGCAAAAGGTAAGTGACCTGTTTTCCTTATCTACAGGCTGATGGGGAGCCTTGTTCTCACAGAGAAAAGTCTGCCAGGAAAGGATGCCGATCAGTTCATCTCAGAGAAAGCAGCCCCAGTGGCTGGCCAGTTTCCAAAAGAGCTGTGGCCAGGAGCTGCTCACTCGGAGTAGCTGACAGGCTGGCAGCAAGACCATTTCTCGAAGCATTCTGTTTGGGAAAACGCGACTGCACTTCTGGCTCACTTCACCCACTTGGTCTGATCTGGACACAAGGCAATCATGCGCAGAACGAGCTGCCCCGCCCCTGCCAAGCTGACCTGGCCTCAGCGTGCAAGGCAGATTACATCAGAGCCCCCAGCAGCCCTCCTTCGGGAGCTCTGCGGCTGGTCAGAGGTGGGACTGAGCTGGCTCCCAGTCAAATAGTTTTGTGAAGGAAACTCTGAATCCTCTGATAGCATGTGCACATCTGTTTTATTTTTTAAAGCCTAAGCTTGGTTGAAAAGGGAGATTTTGAAAATAAAGAAAAAAGAAACAAAAGGCTTCAGAACTTCTCTTTTCAAAACAAATAGGTACATACAGCCCCTACTCCCAATGCATCTAGACCCTTCCTAGCTCCTGTTATAGCAACAATAATGCTAACTCCAGTGTCAATCTTCAGATGAAAAGCTGTTGCCTCTTTGAGGCTCCCTCATCCTTGGGTGGCAGCCGAGGCTGGGGAAGCCTGGAGAGGGCTGGACAGTGGTGATGCACAGGGCCCGGCATTTCTGAGCAGCGAGGCCCCGCTGCAGGGAGGGCCCAAAGGGAACCTAGGCCCATCACCCCAAGGTCCAGTCACGCACACTACACAATCTTGAATCCACTGCCCTCATTTGAAACCAGAAAAAAACAAGAAAGATGAAAAGCTGTCAAAAGCATCATTTGGGGATTGGCCCACCCAAAAGGGGTTACAGGGTAGCTTACTAGCAAAGATCACGTTCTGGCAGACTGGCTAAGAGGCCAGAAGTCCACTACCCTTAGTTGGCCCAGGCCCCCATCATTCTTCCCTTAAGAGGGGGTGTGGATCTTCATACCTAGAGCAAAGGCTCTGGTTGGAACAAGTCAGTTTGCAGCGGGATGTGTGAGGCCAGGGGCCTGGCTGTGAGGCACTCAAAGAAATTCAACTCAACAAGCGTTTTCTGAGTATCTCATTGATTCATTTCACAAGCATTTACTGAGGGTCTCTCTTACCCTGAACATTAGGCAAGGGGGTGGGAGGCACAGTGGTGAACAAGACAGAGCCCAGAGACTGGCATAGAAGGGGGAGGAGGAAGAGCTCCACAGAGTGAGCAGAGATGAGCAAAGGGCCACACGGAGACAGAAGCACAGGGTTCAGTGAGAGAACGTGTGACAGCAAAGACCTCACACAGGCTGGGGATTCACAGAAAGCTCCCTGCAGAAGTGACATTCAAGCTGATCAGACTGGGAGCTGAACGGGGAGGAAGAATTCTGAGCTGAGAAGACGGCACATCTGGGGGCCTGAGGGGACAGAGATACGGTGCATCAGGAAGAGAAGGAAGGCCGGCCAGGATGGGCTGGGGAAGGGACAAGGGGTGGGGCGAGAGGGGTGGATGAAAACCTGACCCACTGTGCAGGACCCTGCAGGGCAATTAAGGTGCTGGAGCCTCAGCTTGGGTGGAACTGGAAGCCAATGAAGAGATTCAAACCCTCGAAAGATGGTTTCAGTTCCACCTGCTGTGAAAAAGGACTATGCAGGCAAAGAGGACTGATGGGCAGAGTGGGTTGGGAAGAAGGGTTTGGACCTGTGCCAGGTGCCTGTGACTGAACCCTAGCAGGGTGCCCAGTCCACAGGGGACACCTGTGCTACCTGCTCAGGCACATGCAAGGGGTACTGCTCACCTGATTAAACCTCCGGGTAAAGGCCACGACGTTGGGGGCGAGACTATGTTTCTCCTTCTTACTCCATCCACAGCTGGCAAGTTCCTAGGAAGCACAGAGTCAATTTCAGCAGTGATTCTTTCTAATCGGGAGGCAAAACACAGCAGGACATCTAACTGGAATGTGGACACGGACGTGGGGAAGGGCCGAAGCTCTGGCCATCCTTTTCTTCACCGGGATGGGTGAGGTTCTCCTCTGGAGAGAAGGGCTGGATCTGGAGATGGAGGTGCAGCCTGGGAACTCCACTCCCCAGGTGAGGATGGGAGGTCGGATAGTCTTCTCCATAACCCCAGCCACATTTCTCAGGATTTCTGTGCCAAAAATACCCTTAATGACAAACTGCCTCTCTGCCAGCTCCCCTGAGACCAGAAGTCCCTTCTGAAAGCAAACTGTCCGAGAGAGGGCATAATGTGTTAGCTAGCAGGATCCTCCCGGTGAACTTAGAACTTAAAATTAAAATATGGCTAAAGGATCTCAGAGCTCATTGGCCATGTGACAGCCTCCATTCCTAGAATCAGAAAATGTCCTAGCCCAAGCCCACTGCAGTCAGAGAAGCTTCTGGAACTACCTCACACCCCTTCCCAAAGTCAGCCCCTCCCCTATCTTGTACAACCAACATTTGACCAGAAGGAGAGGCTGCCTTTGACATCTTCTTCAGGGGCTTGTCTCTTCTTTCTAGCAGGTTTAACGTTACATTCTGAATCACCAAATTACCTAAGTTTTACCTATCAGTGAGGCTGGTTCCTACCCAAGGGAGCTAATGGGAGCACTTCACCAGGACCACTTGGGGTGCGTAAGGGAACCAGGGAAAACCCATTACCCAACGCCCAGCATGTTCAGCTTGTGGCATGGGGGCCCTGGCAAAGAATGGAAGAAAGGAGGCAGATTAAATCTCTCCACTTCTGAGTTATAAGCCCTCCTTTTTAATTCATATCAGGCCTTGCTATTATTAACAGCACTTTTTTGCCACACACCTGGAACTTTATTTAATAAGGTCATTAGTGAGAGCCAACTGCCCACCAGCTGGAACGGGGGTCTACTAGCAAGTCTGGGAGGGCAGTGGGAATGGCCAGAGACAAAACCTGCAGGCTGAGCAGCTGTGCCCAAAGCACAGTGCCCTTCGAATGCTTCTCGGGACCCAACTATAAGCCTCAGACAGGCGGGTGCTGTGCGAAGGCTGGCTGGAGGCAGTGGGCAGCTCCCGACACAAGACCCCATGGCCTGCACCTGGGAGCTCTTGGACCTGGGAGCTCTCGGCCAGGAAGCCAAGGCTGTGCCCGCGGCTTCTCCCGAGACCGCCCCCTTTCTGCAAATGCACCATTCCTCCTCCGGGCCACCCACATGGAAGACACGAACATCCCGGACCCTGCCAAGTCCTTCGCACCTTCAGTGTAGACCCTAAGTAACAGCAATGACAAGGACGCCAACGAGGGCTGCCATTCAGCAAGAGCCCCGATAGGGCAGTTAGGCGCCGGCCTCATCACGCCTCCTGTCGTCTCAAGCCACTCTCACCGTCTCCGGTTAGCAAAGAGGAAGGGCTCAGGATTTTTCCTCTCGAAGGAATACCTTGACCTTATTTCTTTTCTAATGTAAGCATAACTCTCTTTAAGATGTAGGATTTACCTGTTTACCATGATTCTTCCTGTTTTGAAAATGTGTATTCAACCTGACTCCGTTACACTGACTTCTCTCTCCCCTTTAGAACATACACTCAATTGCTTCTGCAAATGGGTATCGATGCCCTTTCCAAGTTAAATTATGAGAACAAGAGCAGTCTTCCTTGTGAATCCCAGAACCAGTCCTGGGAAGGTATGGGCTACAGTAAGATCGAAAAAAGAATTCATTAACCTGGCAATCAAGGACGGGGGCATGGCTGTCGCCCAGTTACTGGCTGATAGTTGCTCCTTCTGTTTTTTTCCCCAAATTCTTTAATACCCAGCAAAAGTTATACACGTATGTGTGTGTACACATGCACACATTTTAATTATAAGTACACAGTTAATTAAGAGTCTGTAATCTTACGTAGAATTAGACAGACTCTGCCTCCACACACCAGCTGTGTGATCTTCTCAGGCACTGTCTTCTCAGAATCTCAATTTTCACATCTTAAAACGGGTATGACACTGTAATAACTAGGAAGCTCAACACGACGATTAAATGAGATTAAGACATTCAGAGCACATAGTACAGAACAAGTCCTCAGTAAAGGTTATCTCCCCTCCCCTCCCGAGGGTCCCACTGCTGTCAGACTCAGCATGAGCTCCAAACAGCCCTTCCTTCCCTCACACAACGCTCTCGTTGGGATCATAAATTATTAATAAAATCGATTACTGTTTCTCTCTCACTTTGCTGATGTCATGCACACAGGAACCAAAGCAAGAACTTAATACATCTGCCCTACATTTATTTGATTAGAACATTTCCAAGACCCTGATTCATAAATTGCTTGTACACTTCTTGGGTTTTGACAATTCCCTAAAGAACCTTTTGCAGTGAGAGACACGTAATATTTAAAATTAAAGCCTCAACAGAGTAAAACATTATGTTTGAGGGGTTCTTTGATGAAATGGATGGAGCAAAGGCCTTAAGAGCCAGAAGACCCCGGTCTAAATCCCAGCCCGGCCACATGATTCCCAGGTGACTCCAGGCAAGTTAACCTCTGGGGCTGCTGGTTTCATCACTCATCAAACAGGGACACTGAAATCAACTCCACAGACTGGTGCTAGCGACTGAAAGAGGGAAAGCCTGGCAGAGGAGGTGACACGCAGGGCACAGGTCTGGCCCCCAGCGGACGGCAGGCAGCATTTGTTGAATGAATGGCGTAGGAGCGTTCCTCATACTCCCAAATTCAGGGCAGAAAGATTTATCAGGATGTCAAAAGAAGTAAGACCATTCTATCTGCACTAAAACAAGCCCTGGGCCCAACCTCCTTGGCCCTGTTCCTCTTCTGTGTTTGGCCTTATAGGATTACAAGAGATTCCATCTGTGTGAAGTGGGTTTGGAAGATGTGAAGTAATAGAATAAAACTCTTCCAGTCACTAATGCCTAAAAAAGGTCTATGCTATGGAACTGATCTGAGTGTAATTAAGTTCAAATTGACCAGAGGAGACAGGGCTGGTTCTAGAAGGAGCCAAGGGGCTGGGCTGAGGCTGGTGGCCCCACAGCCCTGGTGAGTGGGCTGCCACACGCCCCCTCCCCCGGGCGCCAGGGCCCTGATCTCACCCAGTCTGTCCTCGGCTCTGAGTTCTCTGCCGAGGTCAATGGGATGTGAAAGCAGAGGAGTATGAGCCTGTGTGTCCTTTGCCAGCTTCCTCTGGGGCCTCTCTTCTTTCATGCGGATGCTCCCTGGCTTCATCAGGGACAAAACAGAAGCTGTGAGAAGAAAACTCTCTGCTACCAAATGTGCAAATTCACCTGTGCCCTCTCCCTTCCTCAGCTTCAGGGGAAGAGAGACCCTTTCCTCTAGGGGACCTGCTCTCCTCCTGGGCACTGGATCCCATCGCATCCCCTGCTCAGAAGCCTGCCCTCCAGCCCTCTCTCCCCCCTTCACCCCCTTCCTCTCCGTGGAGAGCAGTAACAGGAGGATGATAACAGCGAGGGCAGTTACGATGAAAGACATCTTTTCCAGGCCTCCGGCTCCTCTGGCTCCTACTCTTTCTTCTCCTTCCCAGTGAATTTCCTGAAAGGACAATCCGTACCGCTTCCTTCTCCACCTTCTTCCCTTCCCCTTCTCCACGGACACTGCTCGGTCCTCCACGGGTGACAGCCTCCTGGCTGGGCAGCCGCCCGCCCCTTCCCACTCCCTGGCCCTGCCCTTCAGCACCGAATTCTCTGGCCGCCTTCTCACTGCCTCACGATCGCTGTGCCCAGTCCCATTTTCTGGTTGCTTTCTTCTGTTCCGGCACTATCCACCACTTCCACCGAAATCTGTCCACGGTCTTCTTCTGCCCTGTTCTATGTCCATACTCCTCCCCGGGAGCCCACCTTTACTGCCATGGCTTCCACCGCACGTCTGTGCCCAGCCTGGGGTTCTCTCCTGAGCCCCAGACCAGGATATTTAGCCGCCTCCCGGCCACACGCTCATTGGTACCCCATAGGAACCTCAGCGTCAGTAGGCCCAGAGCGCAAAGGAGTCTGACCAGCTGCCTTAAATTTAAAAATGTAACATGTGAGGGGCGCCTGGGTGGCTCAGCGGGTTAAAGCCTCTGCCTTCGGCTCGGGTCGTGATCCCAGGGTCCTGGGATCGAGCCCCGCATCGGGCTCTCTGCTCAGCAGGGTGACTGCTTCCTCCTCTCTCTCTCTCTCTGCCTGTCTCTCTGCCTACTTGTGATCTCTCTCTCTGTGAAATAAATAAATTTTTTAAAAAATCAAAAAAAAAATGTAACACGTGAGATTCAATTAGACACTCATTCTGGGAGTTGAAGAACAATGTTTATTACAAAGAAACTGGAAACAATTTCTAACAGATACAAAAACTTTTTCTTAATGCAAGCATTCCTAGGTGACAGCAAGAGTCACCACTGCGTTAGGCTCTCCCTGCAAGCTTCTTGGGGCCACACTGCCAGGAACGCCCCCAAGAGCTGCCAGTTTTGTGTGTAGGAGTTTGGCGATCAGACCGTGTCTGGGGTCCATGAGGTAAGGCCCTGGAAGAGGAGACCGGGGGAGTGGGCCAAGTCCTCCCTGAAGACACTACAGGACCCAGGCCACAGGAAATTGGTGCTAACACATGGCCCTTCCACACAGGTGCTTGATCCTGACTGCAATCTTTTCCAAATCACATTCTTGAAACACGTTCCCGTGGAACATGCACCACTTTAAGAAGTCCCTATATGTGACCTTACAGAATACGACTGGCGGCCGCCGGCCAAGGGCCCCACATCACCATTCTTACTCCCTCTTCCACCCTCCATGTTTCTCCCCATTCCTCCTGTTCTAATATCTAGAACAATCTTCAGAAGAACTGGTGGGACAATCACACGTAGCCAAAGAAGCTCTAAAAACATCCCAGGGAGTAGATGACCCACTGAGGCAGTCAGCGGGGACAGTGCCAGTTCCGGAGCTAGGGGTGGGGTCTAAGGAGTAAGGCATCTTAGGGCCTAGACTCTGGTGACATGATTAAGAACAGGCAAATAACAGAGTGGCTGCCATGTCCTTCAGGGCCTGCCAGGCCTTGTCACCCTGCAGGAAGCCACAGTAGCCAAGGTGTGTGACATCCATAGGCTCCTAGCGTGGAAGTGGGAGTTCTGGGGCTGGAGGCAGGGATGACAGATCCTCCATGGGGGCTTCCGACCTGGAGCCCAGCAGTGGGGCTGGCGCTGGTCTTAGGAGTGAGCTGGCAGGGCACAGTTGTACAGAGAGAGACTGCGGAGCCCAGCAGTTGAGGAGGCAGACGGACCACGGCTGACCTACAGCCACTGGCTCTGGGACCCTGAGCAGGTCACTTCCACTCCTAGGGCCTGACCTTGCTCTTCTGAAAACTGGCAGGATCTCACCTCTCCCAGAGAAATTTTAAGGGGTAAGTGAGGAGATATTTGCGAACTGCTTAGCATGATGCCTGATACACTGTAAGTACTTCCGATGTGCTTCTTAAATAAATAAAATAATGCTCAGGGGGAAAGGCAGCACAGAGCGGATGGGAGCAGGGGCAGGTGATCCAGGCCAGGGGAGACCCTGCAGTCTGCTGGGGTAACACCCAGGAGAGCAGTCCCTGGGCAGCAGGACTCGCAACTAGGCCAGGGATGGGGGTCAAGGCCCAGCCAGATAAGCACAAACAAGATTTACTGAATACGAACTTTGTGCCAGAAACTGTGTCACACCTGACGCGCCATCTCATGTCATCCTTACAGGACCCTCAGAGCAGGTGCGGCTGCTGCCACCTTCAGCTTCTAAACGAAAAGCAACATCGCGAGTAGGTGTATTAATGTGCCCAGGCCACACACAGTCGGTGACAGTGGCAGCATGAGCCTGTCCTCGCCAAAGCCAGGCCAGAGCTATGGGCCTCACGGGGGACTCCAGCAGGCTCCCGGCCTCAAGCAGAGTGGGCGGTGTGCAGGAGCAGACCAAAGCAGAGGCTGGGCTGAGAACAGCAAGGCGGCCCGGGGGGCTGGAGCGGAGCAGCGGAGCAGTGGAGCAGCGGGAGGAGAGGTGGTAACAAAGGAAGCAGGCTGGGGGGTGGGGGGCTGGTCATCGCCTAGCCTGGAGGGCAAGAAACGACTGGAGTTTATCTTACCGGGTGGGGTGGGAAGGCAGTGGAGGGACTGGGTATAGGCAGCTCCCAAAGCCTCACACACATGATAGGTTTTATTGCCCTGAGAACATGAAGGAGAGAGTGGCAGAGTGGACGTAAACTCGCTCTTCCGCTAGGCTAGAGTCTAGTCCGCGCTATAATCTCATACGCGGGGTATGGTTTTCTCACAGGAGGGCAAGTCACTTCAGTAATTTGAAATAAACACCAGCAGGGGATGATGTGTGTATGGAGGAGGGAGGGAGGCAGGGCCCCAGGAGAAATGAACACGGGGCCCTCCAGAAGGCTTCAGAACCCTGGCTGGCCAAACCACAAGAGCAGGAAGGAACCACTGGGGACAAATGGGCACCTTCTTTGGCATCAGAGCGTGTGTCTCGTGGGCAGAGATCACTGAACAAGTACCAGCAGGTTATTCTTCCTCAGCTTGCAGTCCTACTAACGTCTACAGAATAACAACTCCCAACCACCGCTGTTTCATCAACTCCTCAAACTACTGTCTGTTCCGGACACATGTAGATTAAGGGTCATGAAGATGATGCAAATTTCCAAAAACATTCCCCCGCCAGGGCTAGTACTGGGCGGCTCTGCACAATTAGAACCAGCTGTCAACGCAGGGCAGCAGCCAACTGCAACCCTGCGAACAGTTCCCCGTCCACGTGACAGAGAAAGGGACCCAGTGAACAGAATGGAAAGCAGCCACTGGCAGCTCTGCTCACCCGGATTCCCAAGCCCGACAGAAGGCCCACAGGGCCACCTGCTCCTTTTCCACTCTTACGCTGGGGACTACGCTCAATTCCCTTTCTCCATATTCTCGGGAAATGCTTTTCCCAAGTAACAGTATTCAGATGTTCGCTTTTAAAAAACAGTACACTTTGGCTTTTTTGATTAGGGACCGAGTAGAAAACCTAGACAACACAGAAAGCTTAGAAGAAAATGTAAACCATCCATTAGCCTAAAACCCAGAGAACACCGGAATTGAGACTTGGACAGTAAGAACAACAACTAATATTTACTGAGTGCTTTACTAAGCGCCACATATGCCACACCATCCATCTGCTTGTCCACTGTGAATCCTCACAAGCCCGGGAGGTAAGTACCATTACGGCCCCATTTTGCAGATGAAGAAAGGGAAGCCTAGTTGGAAGCATTAGGCAATTTGCTCCAATCCTCACATATGGTCAGTGTGAGAGGCAAGACTCAAAGCCAGGTGTGTCGGTCTCCCAAGCCTGGCCTCTGAGCCACAGAAGGTCCCTGTCTAGAGGGCGGCAGCCATGACGCAGGGGCACACACACGTGCGCACACACCACTTGCTGTCCCGAAAATCGATCTTCTGCCACGTCTGTGACTCCAGAGCCTGCCGCCGTCCTCACATCTTCCCGTCCCTCCATTTGCAGAGTTCCTGCGACACGCATGACACCTCCTAGAAACAAGTCATCCTCATTGTCCCCTGTGGGTTTCCCTCTGAGTTCTAGATGGAAATTTTAGCTTGTCCTTTCACTCTGCTTTGGTTTTCCATCTCCTCTACTGCTCACCATTCCCACAGCAGTCTGAGTTCGGGAATCACGTTTTTCGGCACAAACAGATCCTTCCTGTGCCACGGGGTCACCCTGAACACTGCTGGGAAAGCGAAATGAAATTTCTGGAAGTACCTGCTTCACGGGAAGACATAGGCTCAGACCTAGACTTCGTACTGCCTTCCATTTACTGGCCAACTAAAACTTTTCTGTGTCTGGTGAGTATGTTAAATACCATGTCGGAAACTGGAAAAGTTAACTCAGACAGTCCGGGGCCACATGATTTTACCAATGAGTCCTCTCAGACTTTAAAGGAACACCAAATTCTCATGCTAAATAATTTATTTAAGAGCACAAAAAGTAACGGGAAGCAGCCCCAAACCCTGACACGAACAAATACAGAACAAGGGGTGGGTAGAATGAGCCCCACATGATCTAGAAGGTGTGTCTAAGAAATACAAGAACAAGCTAATATTTTGAAGACTATTAACATAATAACAGCACATCAATAAATCAAAGAAAAAAATGTGATATAATCCTCTCAGATATTGAAAGGTAATAAGTAAAATGCAACATTCCATTTGAGATTTTATTTTTTTTAAGATTTTATTTATTTGACAGACAGAGATCACATGTAGACAGAGAAACAGGCAGAGAGAGAGAAGGAAGCAGGCTCCCTGCTAAGCAGAGAACCTGATGCAGAGCTTGATCCCAGGACCCTGGGATCATGACCTGAACCAAAGGCAGAGGCTTTAACCCACCGAGCCACCCAGGCGCCCCTCATTTGAGATTTTAAAAAGAAAAAAACCAGTCAGCTGGTTAAGCTGCTGACTCTTGACTTCAGCTCAGCTCATGATCTCAGGGTCGTGAGATGGAGCTCTGTGTCAGGCTCCGTGCAGGGTGCGAAGTCTGCTTGAGATGTTCTGTCTCTCCCTCGGCCCCTCTCCTCCATTCACAGGAACTCCCTCTCTCTTTCTCTCTCAAATAAATAAATAAACCTTTAAAAAGAAAAAAAAGAGTCTTAGAAGCTCAGTAATATGTATCTCAAGCCAACAGCCATCATTATAGCAAAGAGAAGAGAAAGCCTGCAGGAATTTGAATTACAAAGAGAAACAGGTGGTACGGGAGGTTCCTTGTCTGAACCACAGAACACAGAAGATGATCTGAGCAGCTTTCTTCTTTCTCAGCAGGTTGGTACCTTCATTACCTACAATGGACCTTCAGGCATTAAGCTTGACTTTCTCGTGATTTCTGGTTGAGGAAGGCCTACAAGCTATAGCCCAGCACTCGTCAACAAAAATGTCACACAAGCCATGTATTTTAAATGTTCTAATGCCATATTAAAAAGGAGGGCGTGGGGGAAAACAGGTGAAAATAACCATTTATTTTGTCTAACTCAATACATCCAAAATACTTTCTGACCTGTAATCAGTATAAAATATGACAAATTATGATGAGATAGCTTGACCCTTTCTTTGAAATCTGGTCTGGTTTTTACACGTATGGCACACTTCAGTTCGGACTAGCCAGATTTCAAGTGCCCAAGAGATGCATGCAGCCACCATTTTGGTCAAGAGAGTTCTCACCAATGTACAAAGGCACTAAATATATACAATACAATGTACAAAGACACTAAAATATAAGGTTTACTGGGGTGCCTGGGTGACTCATTCCGTTAAGTATTTCAACTCAGCTCATAACCTCAGAGTCGTGACATCAAGATCCATGTCAGGCTCTACACTGAGCGTGCAGCCTGCTTGAAATACTCTCTCTCTCCCTCTGTCCCTCCGCCCCCCACCATGTTTGCTTGTGCTCTCTCTCACTTTCTCTCTCTCAAAAAATAAAATATAAGGTATACTCATTGAAAAGGAGGAGTCAGGGCAGGAGAATGGAAGACAAGCCGAGAAGCCCCATCAGTGGGGCCAGGGTGAGATGGGGAGCCAAGACAGACAGCTGAGAACCACAGAACAAGGTCACCCCAGGACACGCAGGGAGACTGAAGGGGGTGACGACCTGCACATGACTGCCCCAGATTCTTTATGCCTCCCTTACATAAGGTCTGTCCCCACCTACACTCTCCATCCCCCCAAAGGGAGCTGGGGCTTGTTACTAAGCAGCTAGATAGGTCCGGCCACAGCTGTTAGAAGGACTCAGGTTACAGACGGAACGACATCAATTCAAAAAAGGCAGAGAAAGACACATGCAGTTCGCGCAGGTCATGTCGTGTGTTCATGGGGACTCTCGAAGTCAGGAGTGCTGGGTTCTAATCTCAGCTGTGCCTGAAACCCCTTCGAGACTCCGGGCCAGTCCTATCCTCTGTGGAGGCTTGGTGTCCTGTTTATAAAATGCAGTGGCACCGGATGGTCTGTAAGTTCCTCCCAGTTCTCCCATTCTGTGAGCAAAGAGAAGCAGAGGCCCATGTCTGGCTTGATATAAAAACACTATTAAGTAAGACCTGCCTCTGGAGACTGCGTGACTGCAGTGGTTTTCCTTCTCCAAGTGTTCGGAGGGGGTGTGAAGAGGCTGAGGCTGAGAGGCAGTTCTGAAGGGGTAGGACGCTCTTGGCCCCACAGGGACGGAGTGGACATGACAATGTGGTGAGGCAGGAGACGGGAAGCAGCTGTGGGGGAGGCGGGCCGGGAGCAGATGGGGGCTCACGCGCAGAAAAAACACAAATGACCAGTGCAAACGCGGGTTCCAGAAAGACAGAAGGGGAGGGAGCAAGAGAAAGGGGAGAGGGAAAAGGGAGGGGAGGAAGGAGAGGAAGAAGGAAAGAAAAGAGAGGGAAAAGACAGAAAAAGGCATTCCAAAGCAGAAGGGTTCAGCTGCAGGCCGTCTCTGGAAGTGGGGTGTGGCCGGCGAGAGGTGTGCACAGACGGAGCAGGGGAGGTAGAGCCGGCCAGCGAGCTGTGCAGGCAGGAGAGAACTCAGGAGAGGGAGAAACGAACGGGTAGCACACGTGAAGCATCCCACATGTTTTCCATGCCCCTGACAAAAAGCAGTCTCGGGGCGCCTGAGTGGCTCAGTGGGTTAAAGCCTCTGCCTTCGGCTCAGGTCATGATCCCAGGGTCCTGGGATCGAGCCCCGCATTGGGCTCTCTGCTCCACATGGAGCCTGCTTCCTCCTCTCTCTCTCTGCCCTACTTGTGATCTCTGTCTGTCAAATGTTTGGAAAGACTCTTTAAAAAAAAAAAAAAAAAAAAGCAGTCTCTGAGGGGCGCCTGGATGGCTCAGTGGGTTAAGCCTCTGCCTTCAGCTCAGGTCATGATCTCCGGGTCCTGGGATCGAGCCCTGCATCGGGCTCTCTGCTCGGCAGGGAGCCTGCTTCCTCCTCTCTCTCTCTGCCTGCCTCTCTGCCTGCTTGTGATCTCTCTCTCTCTCTCTGTCAAATAAATTTAAAAATCTTTAAAAAAAAAAAAAAAGCAGTCTCTGAGGCTACACGTCAGGAGCACTCATGACTGGCTGGTCGGACACCGAGGGGCCAACCCTGGCCACCTAACACCTGGGACTCATCTCGGGAGGCTGAGACCTGCATCGTGTGGCCCCGGCTCTCACCAGACAGGAAGAAAACACGGCGGGAACAGACTGAGCTAAGCGACCAGGGGCCTCGCGGCTCCTCCTCATTTTACAAGGCAAGCAGGGTCCTTCCAGACAAGCTCAGTAACATCCCCAGCCGGAGAATAATAGTAATAAAACAACAATAATAATAGTAGTGAACAGCCTGCTGACTGTGTGCCAGGCACTAGGCTAAAAATACTTTCCTTACAGCATGTCTGTGCTCTTGAACGATGGCACCCATTGGTGTCATTTTTTATTTCAATCATTTCTACACCCAGTGTGGGGTTCAAATTCATGACCCCAAGATCAAGAGTCACATGTTCCACTGACTCAGCCAGCCAGGGGCCCCAGAAAGGGCTTTTATTGTCCCCAGTTTACAGGCAAGCAAAACTGAGATTCAGAGAGGGTAATTAACTCATCCAAGGTCACATAGTAAATAAATGACAAGACTAGGATTCAGATGGGGTCTGCATGACTCCAAGACCCAGACTCTTAGCCACTGTGCTCTCAGCCTGGCCAAGCACTGTTACCATGATCTTAGGCCAACACTTTGAATAATCCTGACTGAGGATCTACAAAGTGGCCAGCACTACAGCGGTTACAACATAAAAAAGACGGGAAGAGAACTCACTACCAGGTACTGCTGTTTCCTAACTTCTAGGTAGTGTACAATGTACTTTCACCTACTTTATTTTGTTTAAGCTTTAAAACCATTTTTTAGTGTTCTCCGGGCAGTGTTTAATCAGGTATACTCGAATGTAAGACAAATTTCTTCACAAAACAAAATATTTTTATTTATTTGACAGAGAGAGACACCCCAAGTAGGCAGAGAGGCAGGTAGAGGTGGGAAGCAGGCTCCCCACTGAGCAAAGAGCCCAAGGCGGGGCTCGATCCCAGGACCCTGAGATCATGACCCGAGTGGAAGGCAGAGGCTTAACCCACTGAGCCACCCAGGTCCCCCAAAACAAAATATTTTTATATGCTTAGAGGTTTCTAAGCCCCCTTGTTCCAGACAGCAACAGAAGCAGCTCCTTCTTAGCACTCTGTCAAGAAGATAATATTTTAAGCTCTGCAGAACTGTGATTTCTTTTGTTATTACTAAAATTAATTTCATGTCTGTTTTTATTTTCTTATTACTATAGCTGACATATAAGGTAATATTAGTTTCAGGTGTCTAGTACAGGGATAGACAATTCGACACATTCTACCCATCACTCAAATATACATCACCATGGTGGGCTAGTCACCATACAATCTTGTTATAATATTACTGACGATATCTCCTCTGCCAAACTTATAGTTTTCACTACTCCATTTTATAGATAAACCCTCTGAGGCTCACAAAGATGAAATAATTTATGCACATTCATCTAGATAGCAAACGACAGACACCAGAGCCTGAGCTTTTAACACAAAAAGGTCCCAGAGGGAGACTGAGGAATAAGCTAAGACAACCGGACAGGGACAGGGGCTGGACAGGCTTCATTCAAAAAGGCTGATGCGGGTGGGAGCAGCTACTGTAGAAAATGATAAGCCTGGAGGTGGCACAGGAGCCCAAGGCTGTCCCGGGCCTCAAGACATCCCCCCCCAGCTCCTCGCGGCGCCAGGCTGACTGCAAAAGAGGCCATGGGTAAGCGTTCACTCACTTGCGACTTTTTTTTTCCAAGCCATCACACTGAAACAGTCTTCTCCCCCACCCACAGTCACTTGCTTTTTGATCACAAGCAGCTTGAAGCTCCTGGACAGAGCAGGATTTGGGGAAACAAACCAAGACTTTGATAAATTCCAGCAAGGCGACACAGCGCAATGTATTACAGCGGTGCCGGGCTGTGCTGACATTCCAGCCGTCTGATGATGACCACAGACGGCTGCTGCACAAGGAGACCGGGAGGAACCAGGAGGAACGGCTCTTTCAGAAAGCTGTTTCCTCTCCTGAAAGGCTAAAAGGAAAAACCAACCTTTCAAATGTTTGATCTATACAGGGATACTTATTTAAATTAAGTGTGAGGAAACCTTTCAGACACTAAAGCCACAAGCAAGCCTCTGAAGGCATGAAACCACCTTTTATAAGACTGGAGTGAGACCGTGGCTTTGGTCCCACCCTCAGGCCTGGCCAGCCTCTCGAAGCTGTCCCCAGCCCCCATCTAATCAGTAACACACAGCCAGTCTCACCCAATGCCTTCTCCGTGCCGCGCACTGTGAAAGGCTTGGGGACCGGGTGTTGAACGGGCATGTGCCTTCCAGTAGAGAAGACAGACAGTGATTATGAACATGTTATAAGGCACCTAAGGACAGATCAGAGTGCGACAACCATGTACTGGGAGCTGGCTTAGCTGAGGAGCAGGGACTCGCACTGAGTCAGTGACAGAGAGGACTGTCACAGAGAAAAGCAGGCGCACAGGCCTGGGGGTAAAGCCAAGGACCAGGGCAGAAACCAAAGCTGGTCTGAAGCAGAGGAGTGAGTGGGGAGGGCTGGGAGAAGGGCCGGGAAGGGACGCACCGGGCCTCACTCGGCCTGTACTCCCATCTTACAGACGTGTTCTGAAGAGGCTCAGTGACGTCTGAAGAGGTTTGAAGAGGGAGAGGTTTGAAACCTGCAGGCTGGCCGGTAGAGCAGGATGGGGCAGACGTGGGTATAGAGCTGTCCTCGGGGGCATGAGCGTGTACAGGGAGGACGCGCGGCAAGAGGCAGCCCGAAGCTGGGAGGCAGCACTGGGGAGAGAGACAGGAGGCTGGGAGACGGGAGCGGAGAATGTGAGAGACAGAGGTCGCCCACGACAGACACCACGGTTTTGGCCCGACGGGTCAGGCCCCAGCAGGGTTCCAGGAAAAGAAACAAAGGTCTGGTTTGGGGTACACCATAGCCAGACTTTGGCTGCTGCTTCTTCAGTTTCTTGAAGGAAGCACAGCTCTTCCAGCCTTCTGACCAAGTCCCAGGACTGGGCATGGCATTCACGGCTTCCATACTTCGGCCCCCTACCGCCATTCTAACTTTCCACACACCCTTCCCTCTCCTTTGTTCTAGCCAAACTAACCTGCTACTGGGCCCTGCACGTGGCCACTTTCTTCCCAATGGCCTTACCTGTGTTCAAGCTGCTCCATCTCCCTCGAATGCCCTTTCTCCTGATCTTGTGTCCAAATCCTACAAATCCCTGCGGGCCACAAAGAAAGAGGACCCCCTCCAGGATGCTTTGCCCACTGCCCCAGCTAGAAGGACTGGCTCACTTCCCACATACCACTTGGTCTATCCCCTTTAATGTGACCCTTAAAATTCTTTATAGAAATTTCCCACCTTTCCCATTAGACTAGGGACTCCTCATTCATCCCGAAGTCCCTGAGAACACCAAGCAGGGAGCATCACGTGTGGTAAGTGCTGGACAAGTAAATACTAAGCATGGAGCCCGCTAGCCCCAGCAGGCCCCAGGATGCCTCAGCCAGCACAGCAAGGCTGTTTGGAAGAACACCTCTTCTGACTACATTCAAACCTACAGCTCCATTCAGAGACCTGAGCTATGTGGCTCCCTCCAGCCACCACACAGATTCAGCACCGCAGCTGGGACCGCCCAGTCCTACTCTGGCCACCCCCACATCAGAGGGCAGCGGCTTGGCACCTCCCACAGCCTCACCGTCACCTTCAGGGGTCACCTGGGGTCTGAAATGGACTGTGGGGACGCTGCAGGCAAGGGCTGGCCAAGAGGAGGAAAGGGAGGCCGAGGAGCAGGGCTCTGCCCCACAAACTGGGGCAGGGCTGGGGAAAGACGGTGCGAATCTGCCACACAAGGAAGGGCCCGGGGAATAACATTTTGAGAGCTTCCTCTCTCCAAAAAGTTTATCCACAATGCAGAGGGGAGGAAAAGGAAAAAAACCAAGAGATCACTTCTCATTTTATGAGTAGGTTTTATCCAAGAACCTCATATTTTCCACTGAAGGAAAAGCCAATCTACATCTAAACTTTCAAAACTTACACTCAAGAGCAAGAAACAATCTTCAGCCATAAATTAAAAGCTTGCTTTAAACTCTCATTTCTCAAGAGAGTCAGGGCTTCACAGCCCTCCATGCCCCAGAAGTTGGGCCCTGCCTGTCCGCCCGTCTAGTCAGAAAGCAAACAACACAGGCTATTTGTAATGACAGGCAAACACTAATGAATTTCGGAGCATGTCTGGTGCTTGCATTTATGGATCATAAAATCATCTGGCTTCTTCTCCCCCCGTGCTGACATGCCAATGAGGCAACCCTGAGTATTTACAAGCAGGAAGGGGACTGCCAGGACCACTCTGTGAGAGGGAGGCTGGGGGTTGAGGGGGATGGCTTGTTAACCTTCCCATTCCATACAAACCCATTTTTATGCTCTTACAGTCACAGCCTAAACCTTGGCATGCAAAATCCCATTAAATGCTATTTATTTTTTTAAACATCTTGAGGTGGGAAAGAGAGTCAACCTAACTGTCTCAATTGCCTAAGGTATAAACCCAGTCAGAAGTTACCAAAATGGCTTTTTAAATACCAGCTAGATATAAAGAAAGGATTTGAAATGCAGTTAGATTTTTCCAGTTAAACATATAATTTGTCTAATACACCCTACTAAATTCTAAGTGTTTAGAAAAAAGGTACTTCCATAAAACATAGGCTTTCAGTCTAGGAACACCACACACAGGCTCAGCCCCCAGGGTAGAGCCCCTCATTGCCCAGCCAAGGCGGAGTCCCGTTCCGGCCACACTGCCATGACCACCTGGGAGGAAGGGACCGTGGTGGCTTGGGACTCTTTCCATTGACAGGAGGTCTGGGGGAGCCTCTACTGAACCCAGGTAGCCCAGACAGGCCACAGTTTATCTGGGGCCCTCCAGAGGCTGACGCTCATTTCTCGAGGAGGTGCACATCAGAGACCATAGGAGGAGTTCTATGATGCAGAATGAGCCCCTGTATAAGGGGAATCTTTCTTGACTCCAAAGGGTTGTGTGAAGTTCACTTCCTAACAGCCAAGTGTCCCCACATCTGACTTAAGCTGTGAACAAGCAAAGACTGCCCAAACATGGACAATTCAGAGCCACTAACGGGCAGGAGCCATCATTCACTCAACCAACTCCCCCTCCCCCGGCCCCGCCCCCCTTCTCGGGTTCAGAAACCCGGCACAATATGAATGTGAGAGACACCGACCAGAGCAGATAGGTCAGAACCAGAAGGTCCCCAAGAAACAAAGGACATACTAGGACAAGGGGACACTGAAAGACACTGGTTCCCCATGACTCGCATTTTGGGGGTGTCTGCCCAGCTCTTGACCATTCGGGGAACTGCAACTTGTCCTCAACCCCATCACAGGCATATCACTTCCAGGGACAGAAGCCCGACCCCCACTGGGCCATTAGTAATTCCTTGTATATGGATCCGGAATCCAGAAGGAGGGAAAGAGAAAAACGTCAGCATCTAGGGCTCAGGAGTCCTGGGCAGCCACGTTGTGCCCCCCTTGCTGGCAGGGAAGGGTCAGAGGAAGCCAGAGGAAGCCAGAGGAAGCCCCAAGAAAAAGAGAGGAGAAAAGGGAAGAGATGAAAGACTAGAGCCTGCCCAGACTTCCAGGCCCAGAGTCCAGCTTCTCTTTACTTCCAGGTTCCATCAGATACCCCCGGAGGCTTACAGCAAATTCCCCTTTTGTCAAGCTGGCTTGAGCTGTTTTCTGCTATTTAAAACTAAAAACATCCTGAATGATGTTGTCTCCCACCTCTTTGTTCTCAGCCCATCAGCCCGGATGGTCTCAATGAAGAAAAAGGCAAGGAAGGGATGGGAAGGCCTGATGGAGGCCCCTCTCTCAGGGACACCAACCAAACAGGAGTCCACAGACCTCCTTCCCAGAGGCAGGAGTCAGGAACCATAGACCAGGGACATGGCTTCTGAGGGATTCTAGAATCTGCTGACACTCCGGATGTACAGTTGCTTTCCTGCCTCCCTCCAGAGGGGTTAGCAGTTAAATTTCAACAAAATCAGGGCTGTGGGCAAATCCTTTAGAGAAATGGGAAGGGTGGAGGTTAAGTGAGTATCTTGTCCCACAGACGCCCTGGAGGACTTTTGCTCTAGGGTATGAACGTTCCAAGAAGGGAAAGCTGGCCTGAACCCTGAGGCTCAGAGACTCAGAGAAGAGAACTGCAGAGGCTGCCCAGCAGCACCTGGAAAGGCCGAGATTACAACCTGAGTAGGCCACACACCAAAGTCCATGCTCCCAACCCAACTCCTTTAGAAAATTTCACCTGCCAACTCTTCTTTGCCTGGGGCCTTGGGCAAAGAATTTAAGACCACCAAGAAAATAAGAATAATGAAGTTGGACCTCTTCCCCCAACCTCCCACCAGAGAGGCTATATTGGTCAATGAATATTGACACAGTCATCAATGAAGGGTGGTCCTGCTGAGCGCCTTGGTGGATTTGAGAATGACACTGGGCTACAGGTGCTGGGGCATCTGAACTGCTCTGCACAGGGAAGGGAAATGGATGGTCCGGAGAGAGGAACGCAGAGCTAGGAAAGCCAGGAGAGGTTGGGATCAGCGAAGGGGCCCACAATGATGGCATAACCAGTGGGTGCTTTAGAAATAGTGGTGCCTACAAGGCTTGCCAAAGCCTTGGGAGCCAAGGTTCCCTTCCCATGGGTCTCCATGGCTCCCTAGCACTTGAGCAGCAGATCACTCAGGAGAGCTTGCGGGAGTGGCTGCATCACTGTGGTCCAGCATAGAAATGGTGTATGTGACAGAAGTAAGCCTCTGGGAACTTGTATGGAAAGAAAAGCTCTGACCTTCTTAAATCTGTAGAACTGGGATTCAAGATTCAAGACCAGTTTATGTCCCTGTCAGAGAGACATCTGTGTGATGATGATGGCAATAACAACTGAGGGGAGAAGAAAAAGAGGAAGAGAAGGAACCCCAGCAGCAACCCTGAACTGAGCATTGACTACATCTGTCCCAGCCAGAGTGCTAAGTAAGGATCTGAATGCATTATCAAACAAACCCTCCCAGTAACCCTATGGAGTAGCTACTGTTGTCCTCGCTATTTCACAGATGAGATAATGAAGGCTTAGAAGGAACCTGCCCAAATTCACACAGCTGGTTTGCGGTGGAGGCGGGATCTCGAACTCAGCTGTCCAAACCATAACTCATGCTGCTAACCAGTATGCCACAGAGTCTCCCCTGAGATACTCTGCTTGAGCCCTGACCCCTCCCTTTCCCTTCTGGAGGGTTCCTATCCAAGGGATCCTATCCAAGATGCTCCTCTCCACACGGCGTCTCCCCATCCAGCTGCTCTGGTGATCACGAGAGCCATTTCTCTCAAGACATCCCCTTCAGCAGCTTTGCATTCCCAACTTCAGGAACACTTTGGCCTCTAATGAGTCTCCAGTGGCATGACAGCCCCTCAGACCCATCTATTAGCTTAGGGGTCCTCCTATAGACAGAGCTGGGTCAGCAGCCCCTAGGAACCTAGAATTCTGCCGGAGGGCCTGCAGATCAGGTCCACAGAACAGCCCCAACCTGTACCTTCAGGCACTGGGCACCTCAAATTCAATACGCACAAAACCACATCCTCTGAGTGCCCCCCAACATCTGCTTGACTCCTGGCTATTCAGTTGCTCGGGGGTCTCTGCACGTGACCCAGCCAGCACAGCGCTCCTGTCAGGCCTCTGTCCTCCCTGCCCCACTCTCTCACCTAAGGCCTTGGTACCTGCCGCACCCTCCGCTGGAAAGATTCCTTCTCCTCCCCCTCATTTGACCAACTCACGTCATTCCTCAGGTCTTGGCTCCTAGATCATCTGTCCTGACGCGCTTTCCTAAAGCCCCTCCGCCACCCTGAACCGAGTCAGATGCTACCATAGCACATGTATCTCCCTGACAATAGCCCTCACTGTTCCTCACTGACGTGCATCTTTTTTTTTTTCTTTTTGAAAATTTATTTGACAGACAGAGATCACAAGTAGGCAGAGAGGCAGAGAGAGAGAGGAAGGAAAGCAGGCTCCCTGCCAGGCTCGATCACAGGACCCTGAGATCATGACCCGAGCCGAAAGCAGGGGCTTTAACCCACTGAGCCACCCAGGCGCCCCTGACATGCATCTTGAATAGGCTGTCTTCCCTTCCTAGACTACACGCAATGTGCAGGGGAATCACCTCAAGATGGAACACGCTCACCTTTGTGTGTCCGGCTCCCAAGTCAGGACCTGGCCACGGCAGGCCCTGAGGAACTAACTGCTGACTGAACGAGAGGTACCCTCTATCAACCTCCAGGAAGTCAAGTGATTTAAAAAACTGAGTTTTCCAGACAGCGGAGGTTGAACTCTTCCAGCACAGCATAAATATTCAGTGAGTCCGTGAAAACTGACTGAACGAACACTGTGTCCAGCACTGTGCCCAGCATCCGAGAGACAAAGACACCAGATGTGGTCCTGCCCTTGAGCTGCAGAGTCTTTGGAACCTAAGGAAAGCTATGGGCTCCCTCCCCAGTAAAATGGGAATAACACAATTGTGAAACTTTGTACGTAATTTATCTTAACATAAAATCTAAATGGCAAAATATTTTCATAGATTATTTCTCTCTGATTTTTTTAAGATTTTATTTATTTATTTGAGAGAGAGAGAGAGAGAGAGAGGGAAAGCACAGAAGGAGAGTAAGAGGGAAAAGCAGAATCCCTACCGAGCACAGAGCCCGATGCGGGGCTCCATCCCAGGACCCGGAGATCATGACCTGAGCCGAAGGCGAGGCTGAACCTATCGATTCACCTCTCTCTGATTTTTTCAAAGATAAAATAAATACAAAAGTAATGCCAATATCCTGAAAAGAATCAAAAGAAATTCAAACTGTGCTAAAAGGGCAAACATGAGCCACAATGTGGTTCTCGCCCGCAGCCCGGCACGAGAAAGGCAGTTTCCGGGGGCTGACGTGTGGACCCTTGACCCCACCACTGGCTCTACCCCTGACCAGCCCTCTGATGCTGGACACATCGATTAATCTCTTTGGCCTCAGTCTTCCCATTTGAAAATGCAGATAATAAAGGTGCCTACCTTATAAAACCATTGTGAAGACTCAATGGTTCAGTTTATGTTAAATTATTAGAAATAGTGACTGACATATACTAAGCATCCAAAAAAATATGGGTATACTATTACTGAACTTAAAATTATATTGTGAAGCATTCTTTCACATCCAACACACATGATCTTGACACATAACACACTGACATCTGGTCAAGTTGACTTTTTTGTTTACCAACAGCTGCTAAGAACCCTGACTCCCAAAGGAAAGCAGCGGCCCACTGACTCCCAAAGCCTGCTGATGAGAGTCTGCGAGTGTCAGGACTAACACCATTCTCCACGAGTGTTTCAGCTGAATCAATGCCCCAGCATTTTCTCTTCTCTCGAGCCGCTGGGGACAGCAATGTTATAAAGGTCTCCTTCACTGATGGGCTGTCCCCAAGGAAGGACTATGAATCCACACTCCCTCTGCATGTTTGGCTGAGCAGCTGAAGCCTTCCAAAGAGAAGGGCAAGGCTTCCAGGTTTCTCCAGATCTCTGCTGCTGAGGGCTTAACATGCTTCTGCCACGCCCAGGCTGCACAGACATTTCTTCCAGCAAGAGAAAGTTTACAGACTTGCCCAGCCCGGTCTCCTCTTCTAGAGGGCAGCATGGCCCAAACCACCCATTTTTCAGAAACAACTATAGTGGTGAATTGATTTACCTCATACACAGGGCCAAAAATATCTAGTAAGGAAGCCAAGTCATGAATGAATTCCTCTTTCTCTGTTTTGTGTGTTTTCCTTTACTTTCAAAGAAAAAAAAAAATAGAACTTCAGTTTGAAGTTCAGTCCAGTACTTCAAGACCTGTCCTTTGCAGAGCCAGCGAACTCCTGCATGGCGGGAGCAGCTTTCTGTTCTGCTCCATTTCACAGCAAAATGTCCCGAGAAGGCTGGAGCTCAAGGCCCCAGCACCAACAGAACTGCAGGCTTTCAAAGCAGGCTTTCAGGACCACTGCAGTCTTTGACATCGATGCTGGCACGGGAGGTCCCAGCCGCAGTGGCAGGTGGGCCTCCGCGCATCATCAAAGCTGCAATGCCAGAGGTGAGGCCAGACAAAGCAGATGCTTCATTCAGGCAAGATAGCCTTGACATTCCTTTCAGTCAAAACTGAGCTTAGCAAAGAAACAGACTTCCATTTTGAAGACTTGGAAGTTTCCCAAAGGAGCTCACAATCTAAGAATTCTTTCTGGATGTTGGCAACATACAGGTAACAGAAACCAACAGGAGCTGGAGGCACCAAGATTGCCATGAACAGTCTGTGCACCGAATTTCAAAAGAAATGGCACAGCTGCTCATTCTTTCCATGACCTACTTCAAAATATTGGAAGACAGGTCAGCTCTTCTAGAAATCATATCAGTTGACACAGAACTGCTTTAATCTCCTTCCTCTGCTCTGAGTCATAGCTCAGCTCGGTTAGGTACAGGTTACGTGGCTTCACCAAGTTCTCTCCTGTCGGGAGTGACTTCTTTGGCAATTTTGAAGGCTGTTTCAAAACAAGGCTTTTAGACAAGGATCCCATCAAAAAAGAGAGCTATAGACCAATATCCTGTGTTCAATATCCTGAACACAGATGCGAAAATTCTCACCAAAGTACTAGCCAATAGGATTCAACAGTACATTAAAAGGATTATTCACCACGACCAAGTGGGATTTATTCCAGGGCTGCAAGGTTAGTTCAACATCCGCAAATCAATCAATGTGATACAACACATCAATAAAAGAAAGAACAAGAACCATATGATACTCTCAATTGATGCTGAAAAAGCATTTGACAAAGTACAGCATCCCTTCCTGATCAAAACTCTTCAAAGTGTAGGGATAGAGGGCACATACCTCAATATTATCAAAGCCATCTATGAAAAAGCCACCGCAAATATTATTCTCAATGGAGAAAAACTGAAAGCTTTTCCGCTAAGGTCAGGAACACGGCAGGATGTCCATTATCACCACTGCTATTCAACATCATACTAGAAGTCCTAGCCTCAGCAATCAGACAACAAAAGGAAATTAAAGGCATCCAAATCGGCAAAGAAGAAGTCAAACTATCACTCTTTGCAGATGATATGATACTATATGTGGAAAACCCAAAAGACTCCACTCCAAAACTGCTAGAACTTGTACAGGAATTCAGTAAAGTGTCAAAATATAAAATCAATGCACAAAAATCAGTTGCATTTCTCTACACCAACAACAAGACAGAAGAAAGAGAAATTAAGGAGTCAATCCCATTTACATGCACCCAAAACCATAAGATACCTAGGAATAAACCTAACCAAAGAGGCACAGAATCTATACTCAGAAAACTATAAAGTACTCATGAAAGAAATTGAGGAGGACACAAAGAAATGGAAAAATGTTCCATGCTCCTGGATTGGAAGAATAAATATTGTGAAAATGTCTATGCTACCTAAAGCAATCTACACATTTAATGCAATTACTATCAAAGTACCACCCATCTTTTTCAAAGAAATGGAACAAATAATCCTAAAATTTATATGGAACCAGAAAAGACCTCGAATAGCCAAAGGGATATTGAAAAAGAAAGCCAAAGTTGGTGGCATCACAATTCCGGACTTCAAGCTCTATTACAAAGCTGTCATCATCAAGACAGCATGATACTGGCACAAAAACAGACACATAGATCAATGGAACAGAATAGAAAGCCCAGAAATAGACCCTCAACTCTATGGTCAACTAATCTTCAACAAAGCAGGAAAGAATGTCCAATGGAAAAAAGACAGCCTCTTCAATAAATGGTGTTGGGAATATTGGACAGCCACATGCAGAAAAATTAAATTGGACCATTTCCTTACACCACACATGAAAATAGACTCAAAAATAGATCAAGGACCTCAATGTGAGAAAGGAATCCATCAAAATTCTTGAGGAGAACACAGGCAGCAACCTCTTCGACCTCAGCTGCAGCAACATCTTCCTAGGAACATCGCCAAAGACAAGGGAAGCAAGGGCAAAAATGAACTACTGGGATTTTATCAAGATCAAAAGCTTTTGCACAGCAAAGGAAACAGTTAACAAAACCAAAAGACAACTGACAGAATGGGAGAAGATATTTGCAAACGACATATCAGATAAAGGACTAGTGTCCAAAATCTATAAAGAACTTAGCAAACTCAACACCCAAAGAACAAATAATCCAATCAAGAAATGGGCAGAGGACATGAACAGACACTTCTGCAAAGAAGACATCCAGATGGCCAACAGACACATGAAAAAGTGCTCCATATCACTCGGCATCAGGGAAATACAAATCAAAACCACAATGAGATATCACCTCACACCAGTCAGAATGGCTAAAATTAACAAGTCAGGAAATGACAGATGCTGGCGAGAATGCGGAGAAAGGGGAACCCTCCTACACTGTTGGTGGGAATGTAAGCTGGTGCAACCAACTCTGGAAAACAGCATGGAGGTTCCTCAAAATGTTGAAAATAGAACTACCCTATGACCCAGCAATTGCACTACTGGGTATTTACCCTAAGATACAAACGTAGTGATCCGAAGGGGCACGTGCACCCGAATGTTTATAGCAGCAATGTCCACATTAGCCAAACTATGGAAAAAACCTAGATGTCCATCAACAGACGGATGGATAAAGAAGATGTGGTATATATATATACAATGGAATACTATGCAGCCATCAAAAGAAATGAAATCTTGCCATTTGCGACGACATGGATAGAACTAGAGGGTATCATGCTTAGCAAAATAAGTCAAGCAGAGAAAGACAACTATCATATGATCTCCCTGATATGAGGAAGTGGTGATGCAACATGGGGGGTTAAGGGGGTAGGAGAAGAATAAATGAAACAAAATGGGATTGGGAGGGAGACAAACCATAAGTGACTCTTAATCTCATAAAACAAACTGAGGGTTTGCTGGGGGGAGGGGGGTTGGGAGAAGGGGGGTGGGGTTATGGACATTGGGGAGGGTATGTGCTATGGTGAGTGCTGTGAAGTGTGTAAACCTGGCGATTCACAGACCTGTACCCCTGGGGATAAAAATATATTATATGTTTATAAAAAATAAAAAATTTAATTAAAAAAAAAAAGAAAAAAAACAACAACAAGGCTTTTGTGTTTGGGTAAGTCCAACTTTTGGAAAATGGCAGGCCTTTCCAAGTCAAGCCTCCTTCTCCCCAGTAAGGTTTCTTCCCCTGTTTCCCCGCCCCACCATGCATCTTTGGGAAGTGGGTGCTCCATCCCCCTTCCAGGAGTCACGTGATCACTGCAAAGCATCCTATCCCTACGGACTGAATTTCTGGTTATGAAAGTAAGACCAAAGATTATGTAAGCTTCACTGTACTCTTTTATTTGACATTTTCCAACTTAAGCTAGGATTGATGTAAATGTAAACAGATGTACATAGTCATAAAAGTAAGGTACAATTTTATAAATTCTTTTCCCAGGGAAAATGTTATACAGCAGAACACAGTGACAGTGAAAACTGTCATTGCCCAGATGTATGTGGTGCAATTTTATGCCATCCCACACGCTTTCAGAGTAGAATGACACCTTAATATAATTTAAGAAAAATAACTTTTTTTCCTCCACAGAAGATGGTTTTCAAAATAAAAAAAGTTTTCAAAATAAAGAAGGAGGCTTTTGCTTCTATTTATGACAAAATAACTAGTATCAGATTAACTATAAAAATTGCATAAACTGGGGCACCTGGGTGGCTCCATTGGTAAAGTGTCTGATTCTTGTTACAGATCCCATAGATATAAAAAGGATAAGGCAATATTATGAAAACGCCATGTGAATAAATTTAATTTAGAAAAAATGGACAAACTCATTCAAATAACCTAACCAAAGTTTACTAAAAACAGAAGCAGCTTACCTGAGTAACGCCATATCTATTAGAGAAATTGAATTCATTTTTTTTTTTAAGAGGGGGAGAGAGAAAGACAGACAGTTGAGGGGAGGGGCAGAGGGAGAGGGAGAGAGAGAATCTTGAGCAGGCTCCACACCTAGCTCAGAGCCCAATGTAACAAATGTACCACTCTAATGGGATGCTGATAGGGAGGCTGTGCATATGGGGGCAGGGAATATGTGGGAACTTTGTGCATTTTCTGCTCAGTTTTCTGTGAACCTAAAACTGCTCTATAAAATAGTCTATTTAAGTGGAAAAAAACAAAACTCTTTCCACAAAGAAAACCCCAGGTCTTCACAGCTCTGCTGGCCAAATCTACCAAATATTTAAGAAAATCATACCAATTCTACATAAACTCTTCTGGAAAACTGAAAAGAAAGTGCTTCCCAACTTAGTTTAAGAGGTCAGCATGGGGCACCTGGGTGGCTCAGTTGGCTGAATTTCCAACTCTTGATTTCAGCTTAAACTGGATCTCAGGGTCATGAGATTGAGACCTGAGTCAGGCCCCACACTCAGCATGGAGTCCGTTGGTGCCTCTCCCCCTCCCTCTCTCACCTACCCACCACTGCATGGGCATGTATCTGTGCACACACTCTATCTTAGTTAGACAGATAGACAGATAGACAGGTAGGTAGGTACGTTGGTCAGTCGAGCAGCGTTACACTGATACTAAAACCAGAAAAAGATACTTTACATGAAAAGAAAAATATAAACCAATATTCCTCATGAACACTGATACAAAAATTCTTAACCGAATTTTAGCAAATCGAATCCAACAATATACAAAAAGGATTCTACATCATGACCAAGTGGGGTTTATCACAGGAACGCAAGGTTGGTTTAACATTCAAAAATCAATCATGAGTCCCACAGAGGGAAGCCTGCTTCTCTCTCTCACTCTCCCTGCTTGTGCTCCCTCTCTCGCTGTTTCTCTGTCAAATAAATAAAATCTTTTCTTTTAAAGATTTGACAGAGAGAGACATAGCAAGAGAGGAAACATAAGCAGTGGGAGAGGGAGAAGCAGGCCTCTTGCTGAGCAGGGAGCCTGATACTGGGCTCCATCCCGGGACCCTGGGATCGTGACCTGAGCCAAAGGCAGATGCCCAATGACTGAGCCACCCAGGTGCCCCTAAATAAATGAAATCTTAAAAAAAAAAAAAAAAAAAATCATGCAATTCTCCACAGTAACAGACCAAAAAAGAAAAATCATGGTTATCTCAACAGACGCAGGAAAAACATTTGATAAAACCCTATATCCACTCAGAAAAATTCTTAGCAAATTAGGATCGGAGGGGAATAACCTCAACCTGATAAAGCAAATGAAAAGGCAAGGCAAATGAAAGACATACAGTTGACAGCTAACATCATCCTTAACCACGAAAGACAACTTTTCCTTCAAGACCAGAAACAAGCCAAAGATACCTGCTCCCACCACTTCTAACCAACAGTATGGCCAGCAAATAAGGCAAGTCAGTGAAATAAAAATCACCTAGTTTAGAAACAAAGAAATAAGACTGTGTGGCTCACAGAAAAATCATCTGTGTAGAAAATTCTACAGAACCTACAAAAGAGCTAGTAGAATAAGTGAGTTTAGCAAATTTGTAAGATATAAGGCCAATTAAAACATTTCTCTATTTCCATAAACTAGGAATGAGCAGTTGGAATTTAATTTAAATAAAATAACATTAATAGCAGCATAGAAAATGCAGCACTTAGGAATCAATCTGACAAAAGACATGTAAGATCTGTATAATGAAAACTACAAGATTACTAAAACAAATTAAAGAAGATCTAAATGTGTGGATACACACACTGTGTTCATGGTTCAGGGAACTCAGTATTGTTAAGATGTCAACTGTCCCCAGACTAATCTACAGATTCAATGTGATCATATTCAACAGCAGGCATTATTTTTTTTTTTAAGATTTCATTTACTTATTTGTCAGAGAGAGAGAAAAAGAGAGCGCACAAGCAGGGGGAGCCCCAGGTAGAGAGAGAAGCAGGCTCCCTGTTGAGCAAGGAGCCTGATTCGGGACTCGATCCCAGGACCCTGAGATCATGACCTCAGCTGAGAGCAGAGGCTTAACTGACTGAACCACCCAGGCGCCCGAACACCAAGCATTTTTGTAAAGCTAACAAGCTGATTTTTAAATTCATATGGAAATGGGAAGAACTAGAATAGCCAAGACAATTTTGAAATAGAAGAATACATTTTAAGAACTGATTCTACTTGATTCCAAGAAGACCGTGGAGGGAGTGGGAAGGGAGAGAGGGATTGCAAGGAGTGTGAGAAAACTTTCTGGGGGACAGGTATGTTTACTGTTTCAATGTGATTGGTTTCACAGATATATACATACAAACTCAACGAATTATTGGCTTTATTTATATATATCCATTCCACCTCAGTGAAGCTGGAAAAAATCTCATTCAGTTCTCATGTCCAATTTTTAAGGTAGTTATATTATCATCTCCATTTTAGAGAAATGAAACTGAGGCTCAGAGACAGTAAGTGACAAGTGTGGTCACACAGAAACACACCTAATCCTTCTCACTCCAGACCCCAAGCTCTTAAGCTTTGGGCCATACAGGAGTACTTTTCTATCTTCCTCTCACTCATTCAACAAGTATTGACAATATTGATCTTATAATGTGGCACCATGCCGGAGCCCCTAAGGTGGCTCAGTGAGTTAAGCATCTGCCTTTGTCTCCGATCATGATCTTGGGGTCCTGGGATCGAAACCCGTGTTAGTTCCACGCTAAGCGGGGAGTCTGCTTCTCCCTCTCTCTGTGCTTACTCCCTGCCACCGCAACTCATGCTCTCTCCCAAACAAAAAAAAAAATGTGCCTGGAGTAAAGGACCACAGCAGTGACACAGAGCATCCTTCCCTCGGAGAGCCTGACACATTGCTGGCCCAAGATCCCTCTAAGCTTGACTTATTAGCGCTGCTGTTCCTTTTCTCCTTGCCACATCCCTGACTTCTCTCAGAAGAGAAGAAATACCTTGTGAGTTTCTGCCACGTGCTGGGCTGTCTGCCTGGGACAGGCATCATTTCTACTTTACTGATACGGAAACATGCAGGAACCTGGCCCCGTCGCACAGCTAGAGTGTAGCAGAGCGGGGCTGCAAATGCAGACCTTCCTGCCCCTGAAGCTTAGGGACCTCCAGTCACATCAAACTGCCTGGAACTAGACAGCTGCTCTTAACACACAGTCCACATGAACCTTGTTTTCCTTGCAGACAAAATCACAACCAGGCGCCAAGTCCCCAAGGATAAAAACAGCTGTTCACCAAAGGTTCTGTTTTATGTTATTAATTCATTTAAAAGGAAATTTGGTTTCTAACCAGCACTATTGTCCTATCCACACCCAAGAAGAGGGGAAAAATGAGTCTGAAGGTACAAAATGTGGGTTTCATTGGATCAAATACGCTGCTGGCCTATGTCTGTGGCCAGACCTGAGTCCTGTTCCAGTGGCTCTCCCCACCCTTCAGACAAGTGTTTTTCTGGGGCTCAGGGAGGGACTCCAACCCTTCCCTCCATCATGAGTGGAGTTGGGGAGAAGCCTTTTCTACTTGTTTCCACGGTGACAAGAAGCCACTACAATGGGGAGAGCAGCTACCAGGAAATGAAAAGCGAGTAACAAATGCCAACTCGGAGCGGTCACTGAGAGGGGCAGCTGCTCAGGCTTCCGGTGCGAACTTCAGCGCCATTAAGCCTCATGTTGGGAGCCTCATGCGCACATCTTGGCCCCAACAGGAAGCACCTGGACCACCCCCTAGGCAGCAGGTAGGTCCTACCTACTACCTAATTCAGTCTTTTGAACCAAGGGAGGCGCTGGAGCACAGAAGTGATGAGGATTCGATGAGATCTTATCATTATTATCACTGCCACATCCTAAATGTATTCATTAAGTAACAACGGGATCGGGCACCGTGCTGGGTCACAGGATATGCAGGGAACGGTATTGGCACGGTCCCTGTATCCATGGAGTTTATAACCGAGGAGGCAGCCAGACTGGAAATAACTAATTATTCAAACTTTTGAAAGTCATGACATTGCAGTACAACAGTGAAAAGTGCTATGCATGGCAAGCAGGAGACATTACGGCGAGCGTGAGGGGAACACGTGCAGCTCCCAGTCTAGTGCTCCCGGCTGCTCCCTCCACCTCTGCGGATGGATGGCAAGACGGTGGGGGGCACAGGCGGGACCGGAGAGGCTGGGCCAGGGAGGCTGTGGGCCGCACGGAGCAGCAGGCTTGGGCTGGCAGAGGCTGGGAGGTCTGCTGCGGGGCCCTCACGCCACCTGGCCGGCAGAGTAAAGGAGCTGTGTGTCCAAGGAGCAGTGGGGAGCCTCCGAGGGTCTAGGCAGGACAGGGTCAGACTGCGGCTTTAGAAAGATGTCCCTGGTTGTGGAAAGGAGGTAGGAAAGCAAGATGAAGTGCGGGGATATGTGATCAGAAGAGTGGTGGCAGAGACCCAGGCCAGGCTGGGGTAGCGGAGGGAGATAATGGTCGGAGAAAACTGCCCAGTGCGTGACCTGAGAGAGGGGTGTCATGATGTCATCGAAACCGACCTCCTCTTTACAAATAACTGCCTGCTGGCAACGAGCTTCCCTGCTCCTAGGGCCAAACACTGTGATTCCAAGGAGCAGCAAAGACACACAGGGTTTGTCTGACAGCCAACACTGACCTCGGCTTTCTGGAATGCCCGCTTCTTCAGAGCAGGCGACCCGGCATCCAGACAAAAGGCCAGAGGGTCAGGTTCCTGAACCCACAGGCAGTGTTTTCCTGCGCTGCGACGTGTCATGTGGCCCAGAGGAAATGGCGAACTTCAGCAGGGAGCCTGCCATTCCCACAGGCCAGCCCCTCCGCAAAGCAGCACAGGTTGGTGGAGTCTCGCTCAGAGGCCTCAAGCCCTGAGGCAGGAAGGGTGAAGCCAAACCTCTCTAGAGTAAGTGCCCTTCAGGGAGGCAAGCTCTCTCCGGAGAAAGCCTCTTTGTCCCCAAACATTCGTTAATGCTACTCCCTTCCTCATTTGAAGCCACCGGCCTTTCTCAGCCTCAGCTTCCCGGCCGGGGCCACAGTGAGGACAGCAGAGGACTGCAAGCCCGCCCAGACTAGCCCCTGCCAGCCCTCCCCTAACTATGAGCTCCCGGTCTGTGCCTTGAAACCTGGGGGCAGGTGCTGGTGACATGCTGGTCCCCTACCTCATGTGGCTAGTCTAGGCCCTCAGCTGTCTTCTGGGGGAGCCCAGGCTACCTCCTGGCACCTCCGTCTCCCCACCTCGTTGCTGTCAGCACCCGGGCCTTTGGCTCAGGCCCACGGTCTCCTCCTCTCGCTCTCCAGTCACAAGAGCCGGGGCACCCCTAAACTGGGTGGTGCGCCTTCTCACCCCTGGGTCACACCATACCCCTGCCTCCCCCAGGAGAGACCTTCATCGTCCTCCCACTGCAGCTCCCCAAAGGCAGAGCCTCCTCCCGTCAAGTCTCCAGAGCCTCCCCACCTCCCAGACCCTGCACTCTGCCATCATTCTCCCTCGATCACCTCCTGGCCTCCAGCTCGTTCTCTGACTCCAAACCAAATCTGTGCTTTGCCTCCTGCTTGACCTCTGGTCCCTCACTCCTTCTTGAGTCTTCCAGGCCATCAGCCCTCTCCAGCCCTTCCGGCCTCCCTCCCCCAGGGTAAACATTCCTGACGCCCCTGCTCTGCCTCCAGGCTCCCTGTGCCTCCTCCTGCCTCTGAAGCCGCTTCCTCCGTCTCCTTCTCTCCCCACTGCGCTTCCTGCTATTCCCTGAACGCACAGTCCACTCCCTTCTCTCCTGTTTCTTCTTGTCTCGGGCCTCACAGCTGCCTTCATAACCAGCCTAAAGCCAGGCTCTCTCTTCTCCGGGGCTGCCCCCTGGCCCCACACACACTATTACAAAGCACCTAATCGGTCTCGAGTGCAGGTGGTTCTGTCTCCAGCACTGAGAATGAATTTCCTAAAATACAACCTGTCCATGCTACTCCCTTTTTTAAATCCTTCCATGGATCCCGGAATCCAACAGCGTAGAGCTCGGCCTCCTGCCCATCCCTACCAGCCACTCTTCTTGACATCTCTACATCCCCAGATACTTCCCGTCTACTGTCTGTTCATATCGCTGTCCTCCCTCGCCGGATTGTGTCCCCGTGTCCCCCTCATCTGTGTCTCCCCAGCACGCAGCCCAGTGGACTGATGAGTGAACGAGAGTGAGCGAGCGAAGGTCAGTCCCTACTGGGGCCTCTGGCAGTGGGGATGGCAGCAAAAACTGGGAAAAACACAGGCACACAGAGAAGCTTTATTTGGTACCACTAAGGCTCATTTCCTTCATACTCAGGCCCATTGGACACCCATCCACGTGCCTCTGTGACCCTGCATGCCCCCAGCTGCCAGTGGGCAAGAGAATGACACAGTGACTTCTGGTATGCCCTTACTATGCCAACATCCCTGGCAATGGGACCCCTGAGGAGCACAGAACTGAGAGAGCAGCAGGCTCGCCTTTCTTCTCTCCAGCCACCCGGCACCTAAAGTAGTGTTAAATCTCACTAAATATATTATCCGCCTCTTCAATGAGTTACTCACTCTGCCTGAAATGCTCTTCCTAATTCCCATCCCCTTCCCCAAACCACCCATAAAATACAGTCCATTTCAGCCTTCAAGGCTCAGTGCTAATGTGCTAACTCCAAAGCAGAGAGACTCCAGCAATGTCCGCAGGGTCCTGGGGCACCGCAGTGTGAGTCTTCACCTAGACCACAGCTTCTCGAAGGCCCTCCAGGGATCAGGACAGGAGCTCAGACCTCAGGGATTCCAGGAAGAGGGCTCTTACCCACTCCGCTATTGAAAGCCCCACCTCCTCGGGGCCAGCTGCTCCCACACGGGCGCTACTGCGTGTTCTGCTGAGCACGACCGCCCGGCCGTAACATTCACAGCCTCTTCGAACTGGGCACCAGTGAGGGCAAACAGCCACAAGCCATCAGGAACTGACTGCCTGCTACTAAGTTTTCACACACCCACTGTAAGGTAAAAACTGTGATTTCCCCCAATTTACACAAGAAAATGGAAGCATAAAAAGAATGAACAACTTGTCTGAAGTCCGAGCTCTTCAGGGTGGGGCCACCCCTGGCTTTGTCAGACGAGCCCCTGCTCTTGAGCACCGATCCGGTGAGCAAACCCGCTGGCCCAGTGTGCACAGAGCCCTAGGTGGAGGGACGCGCAGCCCATGCTCATTTTCAGCACCTTCTAAGAACGGTAGGTCCCCCTTGACACTGCTCCCGGTTGACATCGAAACCAATGACAAAACCAGTTCTGAGAGTTCCAAGGCCTCTGAGAAACAGCTGGGCCTTTAGTTCCATGGGCTGAGAGTTTGGGCATAACGAAAGATGTGGGAGGGAATACTGGTGGGGACAAAAATGCCACCCCACAAATGTACCACACAAGGTTGCCACCACCAGGACCCCTCAGGAAGACCTCCTTCAGCCCGAGACCCGGCAGCCAGGAATCCACCACGGTGGTGATGGTTCTGGGCCACCGCATAGAAGTATACCCAGCTGTGAGCCATTATGCTGTGAGGCTGTATCTGCATTAACTTGCCAGTGCTTGATAAAATTGGTCACTTGTCAGAGTCACCGGGGAACGGGGCAGTTATGGTTCTCTACTTGCTAACTTCCATTTTCCTTGTTCTCTGCCAATCCTTAACTCACCGTCTGCCAAGCTTCCTCTAAGCCCTGTGACGATGCTCTTGTGGTCTCCCTCACAGAAATTAGCAGAAGCCACAGTTCTACCCTCAGTTATCAACAGCATTTGGAAACTGGAATCTTCAAAGGCTGAGCTCCCCAGGCAAAACCCCTGTTTTGGGGGAGGCGGTTCCACCACAAAACAGGCACCCTGGTAATAATGTTCCCTCAACTGGCCCACCCCCCACCCTTGGCAATGAGCCTAAACACAGCCAGATAACATTCTGCTCCTGTGCGTCTCCCATTCATTCCTTCTCCACTCATTCAACAAATACTGAGTATCCACTGCGTTCCAGGCACTGGGATCCAACAGGGTCTCTCGGGAGGCAGACTCCAGAGCCGAGGGAGCACAGCCCTCCTTTTCTGTCCTGGTGTTTCCAAAAGCCTTTCAGGGAAGTCAAGAAGGGGGGCCCACGTGGGTGTGGAAGTGG